>NC_077222.1:104896078-105496078 GCF_024763615.1 Phlebotomus papatasi | reverse complement strand
AAGCTAATTCGCTCAAATTCGCTGTAGTTCTTCCTATTTTATCGTGATTCTTTATAATTGAGCGCTTTTTGTGGAATTTGCAAAGGCTTTGACGCCCAAATCTATCGATAAACCGGATGACATTTTGCCCCAAATGCCCAATTGAGAGAGAGTCTACTGTACATTGACCAAGAAACAAGACTATTGATCTATTGTTCAGAAAACAAATCTGAGTAGGGGAAAGTACTCCCCCTTCGAACGTTCATACCTTCGAATAAAGTGAATTTTCTTTAAGTTTTCCTAAGAGACTTAAACATTTCTAATAAATATCAGCTAGCTTATTATCAATTATTGATAATTATGTGACGATAATGTGGAAATCTCTTAGAAAAATTAAAAGAAATTTACATCATTCGAAGGCATGAACGTTCGAAGGGAGAGTACTTTCCCTTAGTTTCTACTCATTATAGGCTACGCACAAGTATTTTTTCTATGGGAACGTACTATAGATATCTTTAACCTAAAACATCAAAAGCATGTTTACAAAACAAAATGACTTGTGGACTGTGTATAACAATTTTACTGTTTAGGTACAACTTGATTGGTGGCCACTAGTGAGGGATTGTACGCTGTATATCTTCAATATAAGCCTTTTGACCATAATTGTGTGGGATGGAGCGATTTTTTGGACTGAGTCATTAGTTCTTTTTATCCTCTTCTTCGGATACTTCGTCATTCTGTTCCAAGACAAACGAATATCTGGTGTCGTCAAATCATTTGTAGAAGACAGAATGAATTGCTGCACCAGCAGAGCGTCCCATGGTAAGTGTTTATAATGCTTTAAGGTAATAAATTGCACCTAATCCCGTTTTGAAGACCATATAAAAAAGTATCAGAGATAAATTCAACAATATAAGAGACGAACAGTTAAAAGTTAAAAATAGCGCAATGTGTTTTCTAATGTTCAATTTCGTAGATCGTACGTCATAGCCAGTAAATATTAGTTCTTTCTTATCAATTTACTAAAATTCAATACAATCATTTTACTTTCTCACGCTCAATTGATTTGATATCAAAGTGATTTAAGGCTAAGTATCCGACTTAGCTTGTGGAAATTACGAAAATGTGATTTGGATTATTGGGAGATTTAGAAAATTCCTTATCGAAATTCTTTGAGATCATTTGTTCAATTACAGAAGATTAAGAGAATGTTTTTCGACTTTTTTGGGTGTTTACCTCAACCATGGGGATTTGTATAATTACCTATTCAAAAGTGAAAAATATTAAATAATAATAGAAAACATATTCAAAAATTCATTATTTCGTGAAATTTTTAAATTTGTACCAAGTAAAATTAAACAATATATTAAATTTATAAAGAGTGTTTAAATAGGTATTTTACTTAATCATCCGTGAATGCGACTTAAATAAATTAGCTAAAATGTTCGCTATATATGTTTTTAGTACAGGCAGGTGCTAAAAGTCCACATACGTCCTTACGTTCTTCATATCAATTTTACTTAGCTTTATTATTGATCTTTTCTCTTGATAGACACATAATTTATATTATCCGTTTATTGTTAAAAAATTAGGATTATACATTCCTAAGAAATTAGTACATGTTGCTTGACAAGTCTTTTGTGTAAGTTTTATTACTCTTTTTTAAAGAATTTAATGAGCTAAAAATTGAAATGCGTCAGAATAATTTTAGTAATCAAGATTATGTGTGCTTACATTATTTAAGTGGAGAAAATCTTAGTACAGACAAGAGTACAGATTTGTAAGATATCGTTTAAAATATTTTTATGTTAATTTCAGTAAATAAAACTAATGATTTTTTTTTAACTTCGAAAGAATGTTTCAAAAAATAGTAATGGATTTTCCTAAATTAGATACTGTCAATATTCACGGTCTTCGCGTTTAGTACAGTCTTGTGCTAAAAGTATCACCCTTTAGGGATAGGATTTTAACTTTTTTTAGAAACTGGATTGAATTGATAAATTTTCCAAATTCGAACGAATCTTACGAAGAATAGAAATGGATTTAACAAATATGTACCTTGAAAATTCACGGTCTTTACGTTTAGCACAGTCATGTACTACAAATATTATGAAAAATAATGAAAATGGATTTTAGTAAATTATGTACTTTGAATATTCACCGTCATTGCGTTTAGTACAGTTATGTGCTAAAGGCACATAAAAGATAATTCCTTTAGGAAAATTATTATTATTTTTTTTTTTGAAATAGGGTCAAACAGATACATTTTCTAATTTCAAAAGAATCATACGAAGAATGCAAAAGGATTTTCCCAAATTATGTACTGTGAATATTCACTGTTTTTACGTTTAGTACATTCATGTGCTAAGACATTTTCCTTCAGGAATAGATCTACTATTCCTGAACTACTTGTGTACTATGAATATTCACCGCCTTTGCGTTTAGCACAGTCATGTGCTAAAAACATTATCCTTCAAGAATATGATTTTACATTTTAAAAATAGGATCAATCTGATAAGTTTTCTAACTTCAAAAGAAATTTACGAAGTACAGAAATGGATTTTGCCAAATTAAGTTCTTTGAATATTTACCGTCTTTGCGTTTAGTACAGTTTTGTGTTTAAAGCACTATCCTTTAGGAAGAGGATTTTAATTTTTTTTGGAATAGGATCAAACAGAGACATTTTCTAATTTCGAAAGAATCTTACGAAGAATACAAAAGGATTTTCCTAAATTATGTACTATGAATATTCACTGTCTTTACGTTTAGTACATTCATGTACTAAAACATTATCCTTCAGGAATAGATCCTTCAGAAATAGGATCAAACTGATAAATTTTCTAACTTCGAGAGAATTTTACGAAAAATAGAAATGAATTTTACTAAATTATGTACTGTGAATATTTGGAATATTCACACCGCCTTTGCGTTTTGCACATTCATGTGCTAAAAACTTTATCCTTCAGAAAGATTTTACATTTCAAAAATAAGATCAATCTGATAAATTTTCTTACTTCGAAAGAATTTTACGAAAAATAGAAATGAATTTTACTAAATTATGTACTGTGAATATTCGCCGCCTTTGCGTTTAGCACAGTCATGTGCCAGAAACATCATCCTTCAGGAATATGGTTTTAAATTTTAGAAATAGGATTAATCTGATAAATTTTCTAACTTCAAAAGAATCTTACGAAGAATAGAAATGGATTTTATTAAATTGTGTACTGTGAATATTCGCCATCTTTGCAATTAGTACAGTCATGTGCTACAAACATTATCCTTCAGGAATAAATCCTTTCGAAATAGGATCGAACTGAATTCTAACTTCAGAAGAAATTTATTAAGTACAAAAATGGATTTTACCAAATTCAGTTCTTTAAATATTTACCGTCTTTGCGTTTAGTACAGTTATGTGCTAAAAACATTAACCTTTTCTAACTGAATAGAATTCTAATATAGAATCTTACAAAGAATGGAAAATAATTTTACCGAATTATGCACTCCGAATATTCACGGTGTTTGTGTTTAGTACAGTCATGTTCTAAAAGAATTATCCTCCGGATGAGATTTTATATTACGGTTTTTGTTTATCTTAGGTAGAATAATTCAATTTTTCATAGTGTTTAACGATTCCCTAATATAGTTATCTATTTTTTCTAAACATGTTTTATCTCGTGGAATTTTAGTACATGTTAAAACGAGCATTTTTAGTGGGATTCTTTAGGTTTTATGACCCCTAAAGAGTCTCAGTTTCCATAGATAATTCGGTTTCAACCTTTATCTTACAATCTTTAATATTCAGTTATTTAGTACAACCATGTTCTAAATATTTTAATTTTTATTAACTTCTGTGCTTTGCCTTTAATGCAGTTCTGTATAACTTTTCCCACAGATTTAGAACAATCTACTACGAATTCTACAAAGAAGAGTTCAATAGAAAAATATTCAGGAAAATTCGAAGGATTGGATGGAATAAAGATCTCGCAACTTCCAGCAAAGTCCCCGGAAGAAACTCAAGTCAGGGAGTCGACATTGTGTAAGGCTCCACGTGGCAGTCATCTTCAAACCCTCTGGTGGCTATACACGTGGCCAATAAACTTTGTATTGAGCATCCTTGTACCAAATCCTCGGATTCACCGCAAGTTCTACCCTATTACATTCCTTCTGTGTATCTTTCTAATTGGAGGCAATTCGTACATGATCTATTTTATGATTTCCATCATTGGGGATACATTCAGCATCCCGGAATCTGTGATGGGGCTCACATTTGTTGCTGCCGGAGGGTGCCTACCGGAGGCCATTTCGTGCATCATTACAATTCGCAGTGGAGAAGGCGGAATGGGGGTGTCGAATGCTCTGGGAGCCAATTCCCTGGCAATTCTTCTCTCACTGGGTCTACCATGGTTCATCCGGAACACAATTGGACGCAAGCAAGATTTAGGAACGTACATAAACATTCACTCATATGGAATCGAAATCACAATACTATCGCTAGTTCTAGCCGTAGGGGTGCTCTTTGTCGTTATAAGTTTAGGTCATTATGAACTCAAGCGTTCTGTCGGTTTTATCCTCCTCTCCATCTATCTCTGTTTCATTACATTTGCCATTCTCGTTGAAATGGATATTTTCTTCCCCTCTGGCAATAATTGCTGAATTATTCTTCATATTGATTTTACGCGAATATCATTTTGCGACATATCATTAGTTCATATACAAGGTATGTACTCCGAAAAATCCACTCTCATTCGCAATATTGTAATTTTTTTATTAGAAATAGAAATAAAGAAATTTTGTAAGAGGTAATCATGGATGCATATTATTCTTTCTCAAATGCGATTTTAGGTGACGCCCTCTTCAAGAACGAGGGGGAGATATTAGCTCGGAAACGGTGTACACTGAGGTGAAAGTACTGCGGAAGTGGAAATCTCGAAAAATAAAATGATTTTTGAATTTTTTTATTTAATTACAGTATGAAAAGTGCTGGTATGCATGTAGCGCAATTAAAGCTTATCCTGGAGGATTAAATTTATGCCGGTTTTTGTCGCAATTATCGTCAATTCCTCATTAAAATCCTCTTTAAAAAAATTCAAATATCGTTTCACTAACGCCCTCTGTTGCAATGGAGGAAACTTAATTGAATTACCTTCCAAAAATTTAAATTTAAAATCACGATATTCAGTTGAAAAGTTTTTGAGTGTAATAAATGTAATATGTAGTCGATTCTTTGACATGGTTTTGCTACTGAAAACTATCGGGAATAACTAAAACTAAATTACAGGATATTAATTTGTCCTACAACTTTCAGAAAAAAATTAAGAATTAAAAAAAATGAAAAATATGGAGACATTAGTATGTTTAAAAAAATATAAATAATAATTATTATATAATATTTATGACTCTTCTAAAATATTATTTTTGACACAACGACTAAAGTAGTGTAAATCAGAAGAATCTGCAATAATTATAAATGGTTCTTATATTTTTGAGCTTTAATTCGACAATATATTTTTTATTACGAACTTTTTTGTCTTCAAAAATAACATTTTTACCGTTTATTTTTTTTTAGAAACGTGCCACTTTTATGATAAACTGGGCTTTCGCATCTTTAAGACCAAATATATCATGGTTCATATACAAAATGCTTTTTATACATTCTTTAAAAAAATATTTTTTATAGACGATGATTTAAACAGAAAGATTTAAAAAATACTGTTAATACTCTCGGTAGAATTTTAAATATTTTTAGAACTATGAAGTCTAAAATCGTCTGTTTTTCAGTCTAAAATTTTGGCCATTGATTGATAGGAAATTCCTAATTTATTTTTCATTATACTCTATCTTGTTCGAAATAACGTCAAATACTTTTAAAAATGTTCTGTTTAAAGTAACACATAACAAAACTTTAATCATGAGTATTATGTATGTTAAAAAATTAAACACAGACTATTTTTTTATTGTTTATCAATAAATTTAGATATTTATGTTCATTATGTTAATTACTGAAAAACGGCATATTTGAGATAATCCTTGCAATCAAGTTTTTTCAATATTAAAAATTAGAAAAAAAATGACTTACATATATTGACATTTAAATTAGCAATATGGATTTCCATGAATGCGGGTGACAGCACATATAATGACGGTAGGTTTTTTTTTAAATTATAAACACGTACCTAATAAAAATAGAAAATTATAGGAATTTTTACTAATTATTTTGCGAATTTTATTTATTTATTTATTTTTTTTTTTGAAATAATAATAGTATATTAAAGAAACGAATATTGTAAATGAAACTGTTAACGATTTTTTTACAACATTTGAGTTGCACTGGAATATCAAAACTAACAAAGTAACAATAAAAATAATTTGATATTTAAAAAAGTGATAAAAAAGCTTTGAATAAAGTAAAGAGAATTAGAAAATAGACCTTAAAGTTTTTTAAGTAAAAAAAATAGTTAAGTGATGATACACTGTTTGTTTCTATGCGAATTTCTTGATTCATACTTTCTTCTGAATTCTATTTTTTATTTTGCATATTTGTTCTTTGTGAAAAAATGAATTCTGCATGAATAAGTTTTCCAGATTAATATAGAAAATAAGTCTTCCAACAGAAATTTTTAAAATAGAGATTTTATTTTCAGTTGAATTAAAATGCAATTACGATATCCAAAAAAATAAAAAATAATAATCCAACTGTTCAAGAAAATTCAAATTAGATTTTAGTCGTGTCTTTTAAATGCAAACGCCGGAAGTGCTTGGAAGTGCTTAGAAGTGCAAGAAGTGTTGGAAATCACCTATGGCACTTCCGGAAGTTTGGAAATCTCTGACGTTTTCCATACAAATTTAGAAAGTGCTGGAAGTGGTGTACACAATTTTTCGACTAATATCTTCCCCTTGTTCAAGAACCTATTGAGGACTTATGTGCCTACACAGTGTTTACTTTTCAGTAATTAATAAGAGGAAAATTCGGTACATCTAAGACAAGACGGACCTCTAAATTTTGGATAAATAAAGAAAATTCCATGGAATGTCCTGAACATTCTCTATACGATGGTTTTATGCAAAGCCCCTCAAAATTCCTCTTCGGAAGCAATACCCTGATCTTAAGTGATAAGAGCCACGGAACAGACCTGAGGTTTAGCCAAGCGATCAAAACTGCAGACTTTGCGAAAAATCCATAGATATGTTAAATTCGGAATACATACCCTAAAATATATATAGTTTACGGTATATATTCGATTTTGTATATAATTTCAAATAAACATTTAAGTATTTGCCAAAATCACTGCATTTTACTCAGTGGTCGTACAGTTTTTGGTATTTGGTACGTCTGATTAAGTCTGATTGATACAACTGTGAACTGATATGACCCGCTGAATGAGAAGCACGCGCCAAAGTGATTAGCAAGTGATTTTTTGATACTGTTTGACTAACGATTTATCTTATCAAAGCTCACATGTCAACATTATTTTCTTTCCTGCTTCTATTTATATTTTGCTTCCTTTACCACCTTTTAACCATAATCCCATTGCTCTGGACCATCCCTCTGACTTTGCGAATTTCCGGACCTTTCACCCATTTTTTGTACAACCCCCCAACAATCTTATCACATCCCGGGAAACATTAACATTGACTTTTTTTCTACTCGTCCGATTGGAAAATAATCTTGGGGGGTTTTTTCACGTGATTCCGCTTTAGATTTAAGATGATTCACGGATCCCTTCATGACGAAGAAAGTCATCAAGGAAAGTAGCATATAGCAACATTAGGGATGGGATTTTCCCAAGCTTAAATCAGTGACATTGAATACAGAATTGAAGAGTATTACTTTATGCAATTGAAGCATTTTCTTTAATTTACTTCGAACAATTGGCTCTTTTCTGATAAGATTCCAACAAGTCACCTCAGACGGAACTAAGCTTTGTAGCTTAATGCTAAGAAAGTTTTCCTGTGTCCGGTTATTCAATACTTAACTAAAAAACACGTGATTCACGATTTTTTTCGCTAATTTAATGATTTTTTTAATTAATTTATGGGGCATTGCTATGTGATAGCATAAAATATAGAAAACTTAAAGATTGTGCAATACCGTCGGTGTAAAACAATCACACCTAGCTTTCGATTTAAGATATTAAACTTTTTGACTTATAGGCAATATCTTCTAATCTTTGGAAAATCCTTTAGATTTCTCAGAATTCTAAAACTTTGTATGAAATGAATAATCAGAGATATTTTAGAGTCTAGATCTTAATTAAGTTCTCCAAGATTGCATAAAACAATTTTCGCACACATTCGAGAAAAGTAATTTTATTCCCCGAGCCCGACGACTTCTGGGAAAGGAACGAAGAAATCCCGATACGTCGTATTAGTCGTAAGGGGCGTGAGGGAACAAATCCGGATGAAGTGTAAAACAGTATTTAATTTTCATTAGTTTGAAAGTGACTAAACCCTTCAGTAAACTAAATGCTTACTTTCCGAAGATTCTCCTTTGATCATCTGAACGCCAGTTTTTAGGAATCCCAAATTCTAAGAAAGGTTAAGTCCAAACCAGACTAGGAAGTCTTTAGGAGCAGACTATATGCTCTGAGAGGACGAAACCGACCCAATCTCCGATGGAAAATACAGCAGCTCATTAATGTTGCACAATTAGGGGCCAGTAGAGCGTACCAGACTCGAGTAGTGAGGGAGAGGGATCCTGAATCTGGGCAAGACCAGCAATTGATTGTAGAGCTAGACTTAGGATGATCCTTGAGAATATTTAGGTTGTAAAATTTTACAGTAAATATTTATTCTAAGCTGTCATAGACTGAAGACCTAGGATCATCAATTAAAGGTCCTTTGCATAAATTTCTTTTGACTAATACTTTACTGTCAAATTTTACAGGCTAAATATTCTTGACGAACAGCCTGAATCTATTTTGATCTTAACGGTTTAACGTACACCATATTAGTCAAAAAAGGACTAGGGGAAAGCGCGCTACCTTCGGACGACTCAAGTTACGGACAATTAAATTTTTTCTATATGTTCCTTATGGATATCACACATATACCTTTTCTGAAAACTTGAGTCATTTTACTAACTATTAAAATATAATATTATAATGGGTCAAATCCATTTTAACCATTTAGAAAAAAATAATTTGTACGAAGCATATGTAGTAATATATAATGGAACTGATGTGATGAGTTGATTATAAAAATTCCGGTGATCACCAGTGAGAATTTCTTTACCTCAAGACTAAAAACACCTTTTTAATCTTGCCCAGAGCTTTCGGTCCGGATATGGACCTTCTTCAGTGGTCGACTAAGACTATGTTTTGTGATTTCTTGAGGATTCGTTCACTTTGTGGGAATTAAGGGTAAACATCACAGCAGGAAAAATCAGTTGGAAAGGTTTGTGTGGGATAAATATTTCATAATTTTCTAATTTTTTTTAAATTTTTCTTTCTGCGAAGACTCTTTTAGTGACGTGTTTGGCGCTTTTACTACTTTTACTTATTGACCGAAATTCTTACTGGTGATCACCGGAATTTTTATAATAGTACGAAGCATAAATCGTCCGAAAGTTTCCCCTACCGTAGTTTTCTACATAGCGTATGGTACTCAATGTGTCAAGTGGTAGAGCACTCGCTCTATGATGCAAGTATTCTGGGTTCGAATCCCTTTTAGGTCACCAAGATTTTTCTCGCCTTAAAGGTGAACTTCACTGAACTTTATACCACGGAGTATGGGATTGATAACCCCATTCCTGTATAAGCAAAAATGATAATGCAAGTACCGAACTCCCCTTGCTATTGCACCGCGATTTAAACAAATGTCCTCGTAGTTCTTGTATTATTTCGGCGAGCACTATGAAATATATATTTTTAGAGAGCTCTTAATGAACAATTTTGAAATATATCAGACTGATACCAGAAATATATCAGTCAATTTTCTTTAGGAAAATACTTGCTAATAGTCTTGAGTGCCTCTATGCAAAAACGTATGGAAAAATGAAATGTCGAGAGGCCCTGGTGGCACCATTATTATTATTTATTATTAGTAGTAGTAGGTTATATTCGCAACTATGATTACATTTTCATTAATTTTTCACTAATTAAGCCGTCTCTTAGCCAATCCTTAGTTGCTAAAATTATAGAAAGCAAGAAGATGAGGTAATTTGTTGAACACACCTACGACTTAAGCCGCGGAACGATTTAACGTAATTATAATTACTTTTACGTAATTTAACGTAATTTCTGTCTCGATTCGAGAAAATACGCAAGCAAAAATCATGCCGCTTGCCAAGGATCTTTTACACCCGCTTCCGGCGGAGGGGAAGCTCAAGCATAAGCTCAAGCGACTTGTTCAACATCCCAGTTTCTACTTCATTGATGTCAAATGCCCAGATTGCATTAAGATTTGAACAGTCTTCAGTCATCATCAAAATAATGATTAGTGTACATTCCGATCAGTTTTGCACTAAACCGCCTCTCGGCTTGAGCACTAAGTCAGCCTAGGGCATAAGGCTAAATCTAGGGCTAGGCCAGGATCAACGAATCAGGGGCCCCTTAAGCCTAATAATAAGTGAAGCTATTTTTTACTTTTCCTTGTAAAAATGTTGCAGATATTGCACTACGACTTAAACAAATGTGTTCGTAGTTCTTGTATTATTTTGGCGAACATTATGTAATATGTATTTTTAGATAGATTTTAACGGACAATTCCGAAATATATCAGACTGATAAGTCAATTCTCTTTAGGAAAAAATTTGCCAATAGTCTTCAGTGACTCTATCCAAAAATGTAGGGAAAAATTAAATGTCGATAGGCCCCTGAACGAATAATAGACTAAGTACCGAAGATTCAGGTGACTTTGCCCTCCGAGTGGCTTTACCATCCTGTTGTTCGTAAGCCTTTCTTTTATTCTAGCACTCAGTCAGTGAGAAATATTCTAAAGTGCTAGAATAAAGGAAAAGCCTACCTACACCAGAGGACAGTCCTCCATATCTTTGGAAAGGATTGAAAGTAGTTAGTCATCAGTAGTCTGACTAATCGTAGATGCGGGTGACTTTGTACTCATAAGATGACTTTATACCCTTACTTTTCGTAAGCTTTGCTTTAATTCTAACACTTAAGGATGATCTTTAGACCATCCTTAAGTGAATGATAGATACTGACTACCATACCGTAGATGCAGGTGACTTTGAGCCCTTGTTTTCGCATGCTTTGCTTTAATTCTATCACTTAAAAAGGCCCAGTGGTTAAAGATCATCTTTAAGTGCTAGAATTAAAGCAAAACTTGTGAAAGGCAGGGATGCTAAATCATCAGAATTTACGTTGTAATGATAAGAAACTATCATTCAAAGACCTTTTTAGCCGTTCGATTTACTATAGACAGGATTACTCAAATACCATTCTGCTCGAGGAACCTGAGATACCAGCGGAAGTTCTTGGTAACCCTTATGGGATCCTGGTAGCCTATCAAATGTGTATCAAAAACAAACATCTTTTCCCAATGCAAAAAATAGAGTTCAAAATTTTTTCTTCAAAAAATCAATCTGCTAAAGTGCACGTGAACCCAGTTAGGCACGTGAATAAGAAGAAAAAAAAGGAGATTCTCTACTATTTTTCTGAAAATCTCATAAGGGCTAAGTAAGTGATATAACAAATGTATAAAAAAGTCCAACTCAAGATAGTTATGAAGTATAATAACATGTTCAAAAAAAAAAACTTAAAATTCTTTTTAGATTAGTTTTTATCAGCGAAGAATTATCACAATAAAATGACTCAGTGGAGTGTTTTGAATAAGAGGAGACCTTTGCAAAAGAATGACTAAACCCGTGAGAAAAAGCTTAAGGCCTATTTTGAGCTTAAGAAAAATCTAAATCACCATTAACTGTCATTAAAATGAATATCCAGACGTAAAGTAAAAGTGTGATTCACGAAAGACGTCACACACAATATCTAATGAGATTGAACTCGATTGCAATCACTTCAGTGGCTTCAAGTAAAAACTTTATTGATTTGATATCTTTGGCGCATCTTATCAAAATCAATTAGAGAGATCAAAACAAATCTGAATGTTCAACTTAAGCATCCACAGGCCCACTTAAGAAGTGAATTGGACTTTGGGGAATATAATTTGATGAATTGCTTCCCGCTTGACCAGAATTTTCCACACCAAAATTGGAATGACAACAACACCAAGTAAAAAAAAATCCACGTGAGATATGGATCCTTATGTACTTGTGTAGCTCCCAAGAGGGAAAATTCTCAAGCCATTTCATGGTATTTTCTGATAAGACGTTAATTTTATTTAATGCCATAGTAATCCTTCTAAGACGTAAGATTTTTGAAGAAAGACCAAATCACTACCCAAGCCCCGCCTTCAGTTATTTCCGAATTTTGATTTTTATGATTTCTATCTTGGAATATATAAGGTTCCTTTGCTGGAAAAATTCAGTTGATACCTTACGCCGATGTAGTGAACAACAGAGTGAAAGTGTTACCCATCTATAGTGGTGCGATAGCATTTTGAAATTTGTGTAGCTAAGGCTGGCTAATTCAAATCCGTAAGGGATACCTGTGAAATTTGTTAATGAGGTTGTGGAAGATTTCTCAAATAAGTTTTTACGAATTGAGCAATAAAATTGGGACTAGTGTTGATATTGTTGAAGATGAAGTACAAAATTTGTGGATTACTCTTGGTGCTTCTGACCTGCCTACCCCCCATTACGGCCTATCCGCCGCAACAAGGTAGTTGGCAAAGAAAACCGACTATCCGAGAACTTGGTTAAAATCCTTTTGGTACATTTCTAGTGGATATGGACGAGATATCATATGACAGAGATCTAATATCATCAGAACCACTTCTGAATGATATAAATGAGATGTATCTCAACCCTCTGGAACGTCTGCACCTGGCAGCCACAAAATACAGTTGGTACCCTTGGAATAGTGAACACTACCATTTCGCAGATAACGAAGATGATGTTCATCCACTTTGTGATAATCGCTCAGCTATTGATGATCTTCCTGATGATTTGTTTACCCGTAAGTTTCACCCCCTATATCCCTATCGCACTAAAGCTAACCTTTACCCCTGCAAATACTCCCCACAGAGGAACAACGACTTCAGGGAGCAATTATTCTGCATTTTATTGGTGCCATATATTTTTTCACAATGCTGGGAATTGTCTGCAATAACTACTTCATCCCGGCAGTTGAGTGCATCTGCGAGGATTTAAATATATCACGGGTAATGTATACAAGAATACTATAAAGCTTTTACGGAAGACCGGGCTAAATTAGTTAGAAAACGGAGTTGTAAGAAACCGTATCTTTGAAATATCAAGGGGTTATCAAACTTGGAAATACCGGATCATTTTACGGCTATAATCCATAAAATCAATGGGATAAATCGGATCAATTACAGAGTCCTTGGAATCGAAAGCGTATGACCGATCCGATAAATGGACTTATTCGAATGAATACGGCAACGTTTAAAATTCGCAAAAACCGGTCACAGAAATAAGAAGAGTCACAAATAAATATTTGGGGAAATCATAGAATATCACGTTGAATCTTTAAAAGAAACCACACATTCAGAATACTTCAGAATCGAATGGAATAACACAGTACCGGGATACGGACTTATGAGGATATAGCGGGAAACCGGAACCAGTTTGATTCCTAGACGATAATATCCATACCAATGATAGCGATAAGCACTTTCACCCATAAATATTACAACAATTCTAGGAAAAGACATTTTCATCGTGATATAACCGTAAGTGAGAATGACTTTGTCACTCTCCTGTACGTAAGCTTTTCTTTAATTCTATAATGTTTATGAACTGTTCTCACGGTTCTCACCGATCACACATGGCAGATAGGATCGGAAAAGACCATCCTTAAGTTCTAGAAGTAAAGGACAGCTTACGCACAGGAGGGTGTCAAAGTCACCCGCATTTCAGGAACGTAATAAAAATGAATCGCCTTTGCCCAAATACTCTGGGAGCATGGAAGTACCCACATTGCGGGGAAGGTGCTCCAGGAGCAGATCAGCAAATTCTTCCAATACGTGATATACGACAACATTGAATTATAACAAATCTATCGCGATACGATTAATAGTAATTGACCCAATAATACGTAAAGAATAAACATTCATGTAATCTATGAGATGTATCTTGGCAGTGGACGGAGAAGCTTATAGACCTTTATTGATTTTTTTGATGTTTCATTCTCCTACGACTCCTACGCAAAGATCTGAACTCAGGCCGCCTGGGTGAGTATCCTCACTATTAGACCAACGTTGACTAGTAGTTCGATTTCCGTTCGATAGTCGGCTTGGAGCTGTAGAAGAGTAAAACAGCAAGAATCAAGAAAGATCTAAATTTCCTATCAACTATCACTTATATCCCATCAGACCAAAGTTCCTTCAAAAACTATGAGATATAGATTGTACAACGCTATCGACCATAATCGATAAGTTATTATTCCTCTTTAATATCCAATTTATAAGCCATGACCTGTACAGAGAATACGAAAATGTTCTATATGTGGATCAATCTCATCCTGTGAGACATTTATGTGCCTCTCCCCATTCGCCAAGTCGCGTTCTGTGCTGGGAACATACGTCTAGACTGTCTATACTTTAGAGCCATTGACATGATCAAAACATCGATTAGATGTCAATATATCGCTCCGATATCAATATACCGAACGGGTCTGTCATCCAATCACCTAATGTCCAGTCAATATGAGATAGATAAGACGGCAGTAGGATTTCGGTTCGACGGAATTCAGCAGGAAATAGACGGAAACACTGAAAGGTCGAATATAGCAATGAAAATCATATACAAGTGGGAGTTGTTACACTGAACTTGGACTTGGATCACAACTTTCAGTTGTGTCAGGTGTCAGTTAGTCAACTCTTACCTGTACGTGATTTTCCCTGCTATATTCGACCTTTCACTGTTTCCGTCTTTTCCTGCTGCATTCCGTCGAACCATAATTCTAGTGCCGTCTTATATATCTCACATTGACTGAACATCAGATGTGTGGATTGGCTCTAGTGGCCTCTAAAGTCAGATAAACAGAACATTATGATAGAAATGTTGAGAAACTCGCCATATTAATACCATTTGTACGACTTATATTTTACGAAGGGACCTCTTCACCATACACACGTCCAGCTGCCGTCTTATCAGCAAATAGACGGAAACACGGAACCTTTCTTGATTTTCACAATTTTATTCTCTACTACGTTTCGAGGATGGAGGTCCTCTTCATCACGTATCGAATATAGCAGAGAAAATCACGTACTGGAGGGAGTTTTTACACTGCACTTGGACTTGGATCACAACTTGATCCGTAATGTTCATCATTCGACTGACTGACACATTCTGTGTCAGTTAGTCATTCTGTGTCATTCTGTCGGACACATTCTGTGTCAGTCAGTCGAATGGTGAATATTACGGATCAAGTTGTGATCCAAGTCCAAGTGCAGTGTAACAACTTCCACCTGTACGTGTTTTTCCCTGCTATATTCGATACGGGATGAAGAGGACATCCATCCTCGAAACGTCGTAGAGAATAAAATTGTGAAAATCAAGAAAGGTTCAGTGCTTCCATCTATTTCCTGATAAGACGGCAGCTGGACGTGTGTATGGTAAAGAGGTCCACCCTTCATAAAATATAAGTCGTTCAAATGGAATTAATATGGCTTCAGGCTTTCAGGCTTTCAGCATTTCGATCATTATGTTCTGTTTATCTGACTGACCAGAAGAGCTATGCAAGCCATTAGAGGCCAATAGAGCCAGTAGAGGCGTCGACCTCGAGGCAGACCTAGGAAAAAGTGACTGAATCAAATTTAGGATCTTGAAGCGCCTTGAGATCGAATCTGAACATCTTCATGAAATGGCGGGGGGTCATTGATCCCCCGCGTAGGCTGTTAAACTGGGTATCATAGGCCCGCGAACCCAATAGGGATAAGCAGTTAAAATGATGATGATGATCTAACTAATTTAGCTGACTTAGCTTGACGTCATTTGGCGTCACAGATTTCTATTATTATTGTATCATTCTATGAAAAATTAAAATTTGTCTTATTTATCTGGATTTGTAGTTTACTTCCGCATAGGAAGGATTGACCACACGGCGACCCCAATGATTTAGTCGACTCAAAATTTTGAATTAATTAATTAAAGTGTAATTTTTTAAGCTACTTTTGGCAAATCGAAAAAAAATGTAAACTCGTCATAAAGAAATACGTTTTTAAGAAGCAAATTAATAACTAGAGAATCATAGTGATGTGATATGATGTAAGCTTTTAATACTCTTACATAACTAGAGTCGTGCTGTAATTCTCTTATTTTGAATATCCATAGCTGTGCCAGCATAGGGTGCAATAGATTTATTTTGGACCGAATCTAATCCTGAATCAAGTATCTAAAAGCCTTGACACACTTGAGGATTAGCCGAGAGACGGATTAGCGTAATTATATTCGAAATAACGGTTAAACCACATTTCTATCATTTTGCATTAAGCCGTCTCTGGGCTTAAGTCTTAAGTGTGTCGAGGACCTAAGGGTATCGGTTACGAGTGATAGTAGAATGGACACAGAATATTAGTCGTTCGGCTAATTTATTGGTTTCCAAGCTGTGTTCATTACTACTCTCACTTGACTAAAAAAATAAGATCGCAAGTACAAGCTGCCAAGATGAGGTACCTTCAGACGATTAAGGGAATTACTCGTCGAGATCAAATGAGGAACGTATACATTCGTGAGGAGCTAAGAGTCAAGGAGTTGCTCATTGCCATTGGGGTTGAGTTACTAAAAAAAATGTAGTGATAGTGATAGATCTAATATCACTTACTTCTAGCGGCCCATAAACAGTTAACGTGTGCCGAAATCCACTTGTCGATATCTTTCTCCGTTCTTCCTCCCGAAGTGGTTATACTACGGACGAATGGGACGCCTACGTAAATCGATTTTTGGCGCATGTTATATTCGTGATCTATGAGTGTCAAATCACGTAAATCTAAAATTTAAGCCCGATCTGACGAGATAGGATTTCACCTGTGACTGTGACCACAAAAGCTGAGATTGTAAAAAATCTCAGCTAATTAATTAGGTTACGATGTAGAGTACCTTGACGCCAGTAAATAGGGTAATTTGAATCTATTAGTCTCTATTCTCGTCATTGTACTCTGACAAATACTATCATACAGTCCGGAGAGAACAGTCTATTAAAATTGACTTAAGACTTTTAAGTCTAATTTGAAAACCCGAAACTTCGCTATTTTTCCGTAATTATTTTAAATGTAAAAACTTAAGAAAAACTAAGTTAGGCCACTAGACTTGTTGCCTATATACATGATCCATGTTTATAATTGTTCTGGTTCTTATAATTTAATTAACATTTCCATGCAGGATGTCGCCGCTGCAACGTTCATGGCTGTATCCGGAACTATTCCTGAGCTCTTTACCAACTTAATCAGTACATTCATTACGGATTCACCGATGGGTCTTGGTGCTATTATTGGATCCCTTCTGTACAATACTTTGGGAGTTGCTGCTGTAGCTAGTTTAGCTACCATCAGTCCTGTACAGATCAATTGGTTTCCTCTTGGCAGAGATTGTATGATTCTGTTCATTAACTCAGCCCTACTGACTGGATTTATCTGGGATGGTCAGGTGACCTGGTATGAGGCCATGACAATGGTTATTTGTGCTGTCCTCTACTTCATAACTCTGTTCCAAAATAAGCGTATTGAGCGTCTGGTTAAGAGCGTTGTGGAGGACAAATGGAATTGCTTCACGGATCCCAAGTACAGTAAGTTCAACCTATTTCTTCAACGTTCTAAAATACTAAAGCGCTTTAAATTCCAGATTTAGATGCAGCTAAAGAGAATACCACTGTGGCTGGTGCTAGAGAAGGTCCAACACCACGGCTAAGCACAATTTCGAATAGCCCTTCTGTAGTGTCCGCTAAAGCTAAGACTCTTGAGGAACCAGAACGTGTTGTTGCACCGAAACCTGATCCACCTAGGACACCAAAGTCACTATATAAAATCCCCAATGACACCCGAATCATGCAGTTCTGGTTCTTCTACTCCTGGCCTATCCAGTTCTTCCTACGCTACTTGGTACCCAGCCCAAAATACCATCGCAGGTGGTATCCACTGACATTCATCATGTGCATAGTCTTGATTGGCGGTATCGCTTTCATGGTGTTCTGGATGATTGCCCTCATTGGTTACACCTTCTACATTCCGGAATCAGTCATGGGTTTAACTCTCCTATCTTGGGGAAGTTGCATGCCAGAAGCAGTGGCTTGTGTCTTAGTCGTTCGCAAAGGTGAGTCATTGTTTCTATCTATAAAGATCTGTGCTTCAGAACGACCTTTGACGAAGGTTCTTAGTCAAGTGCTTAACTGTGAGATCATTGAGAGTTCAAATTTTCATTTAAAAGGCAAGCAATTGATAAAATTTGATAAGCTAATGGCAAGCTCAAACTTAAGGCTTAGCTTTATTTACATCTGTTTTTTACTCAAATGAAAATACTGTGCAACAAATTTAACCTTTCTGTCAGTTGCTTTGTTATGAGTGATTAAAGTTGGTAAAGCGTCCTTAAGTTTTCAAATTTCGATTAAGTCTAAAATACAAGATCGGTATAAATGAATCTGAACACATAAGTTGAATATTGGAAATAAGGTAAAAACCTTAATTAGCAGAGACACACACCATAAATCCATAAAAAAAATTTCCAACGCTCTTGCAAAAGATTCAATTTTAAAGCCTGATAATCTATTGAATTAAAATACAAGAAAAACATTAAGTAAAACATGTTACATGTTACGTCAAATTTTGAAAAACTAATAAAATTGGTTGCTATTTTGAATTTCGAGGCCTTTGGAATCTAGGTTAAACCTGTAGTCTAAAGACGGTCTAAGAGTGGAATAAGAAGCGGTGTGAATTTTAAATACATGCACTGTCACTGATCAAAAAGATATGCCAGAACCCTTTTTATCAAATTAAACTTTTTAAAAACCGTAAAAACCGCGTTTCATTTTTTCGTATTGCGTATCCTTAAGTCAGCTTTAAAATTTTCGAACCTAAAAATGGAATTTTCGTTAAAACTACACAGAAAAAATATTTTGTAAAATTGTTCGCAAATGTTTGTGAATTCCTATTGAGAACTTAAGAATATGAAATACTGGTAAATTGTATAAACAACAAACAAGTTCGAAAAAGTTTGTACTTTGTTCACAAATATTGTTCGTAACATGATCACTTGACGAGCATTATTTATTTCTTTACAAAAATTTGTTCGTAAATGTACGTAAACACAAAAAAAATGTTCGTAAAGTTTTGTCATTTGTTCGTATTTCTTTGTTGCCAGACAAAACTTTACCAACAAATGATAAAATCTCACGAATGTTTTTCTCTGTGTTTACTAACAGTTACGAACAAATGTTTGTAAGAGAACAAAAAATTCTCGTTAAGTTATCATGTTACGAACAATATTTGTAGAAAACGTACAAATTTTTACGAAGTTGTTTGTGGGTTATACGATTTACGAGCATTTCGTTAGTCCCCAGTAGGAACTTACAAGCATTTACGAAGATTTTACGAAATATATTTTTCGGTTTAGGACAAGTATACGGCAATCTGGTGCAAATGTTTTCTAGATTCCATTTCTCCAGTAAAATAGGGAAATTCTTTAATTCATAAACTTGCAAATATGACATTACTACAATTTCAGAAGTTGGATTTGAACATTGTCAGTAATAAACTTTCGAAGAGACAAAGTCCTCTCGTTCAGTAATAACCTTCCCGATTTGGGAACTCTCTCCGGTTGAGGTTTCTCCTTTACCGATTCGAAGGTATATCAGAGAAAACCTACCTAAACACCCGTTGGAAGTTCGAACTTTTGAACCGATCAGTTACACAAAAGTGAGCAAGATCATGAAATTGACATTTATCTTAATAAAATTCAAACGTTCTGCCTTCCTGATATTCCCCAAAAATTACACAAAAATTCACTTTTTGCAGCAAAATGTTTGCACACTGTTGTTGACATTGTTGACGATTGAAGTGTCAAGAATATCGAAATTCGAAATGGCAGAAAAATCAGCGCTAAAGAGGTGGGTATATCAACTTGTACTTTAGGTTTCCGGTAGATTTTCGAATAGGTTTGGCTTGGCTTTGTCTTTTCGAAAGGTTATTACTGAACGGAGCCAATCACTCCAAAGCCAAGCCAAACCTATTCGAAAATATACCGGAAGCCTAAAGTACAAGTTCACGTACTCGCCGCTTTAGCGCTGATTGTTCTGCCATTTCGAATTTCGGTATTCTTGATCCTTCAATCGTAAACAATATTGCGTAGGTTTCTGCAATATTAGGATGACAAATGTTCGAATTGCCATTTCATTGAAAATGTCCTTTTGATGAACATGCTCAGTTTTGTGTAGTGGCATTTACATACTAGAAATAGTTATGTCCATATTCAAGCAAATTCCTCACGCTTGTGTAGTAGGGAAAACTCTTCAATATGGACATAGATTTCTCTAGTGTGTAGAGGTCGCAACTCGTCAGATTAAAAGCTCGAACTTCTAACGTGTTTTAGGTAAGTTCTTTTTGATAAACCTTCGAATCGGTACAGAAAAACCTCAGTCGGAGAGAGCTCTCAAATCGGAAAGGTTATTACTGAGCGAGAGGATTCTTACCATTCACAATTAGAGTTCGGAAAGTTCGAAAATCTATTTGAAGAGCCAAAAATGAGATATTTTTACTTCCTGATAATTCCGCAAGGTGGCTTTAGTACATCTTGCTTGAATTTCGAAAAACCCAAGTGTGAATATGTTTAAATATTCAAAACAAAAAACAACGACGTTTACTGCTTCTGTCGTTTTAGTTAATCACTCCATAATCACTTCGTAAGTCTTTTGCGAGTGTGATGATTCATAAATTTTCCTCACCATGTGCGAAAATTTAGTATGAAAATTCGAAAATGAATTCAAATTCTTCGAACATCAACGAGTTTTTGTGCAAATAGAGTTCAGGGGGGAAGTGGGTCACTTTTGAATCTGGGGAAGCTTTGAAATCGGAACTGAGCTATATTATAATGTAATTTAGCTTCTCAATCTGTTTGTGCAGCTAAATTATATTATGGTAAAGCTCAATTTTATTCAAAAACAGAGTTGAAGTTACACCTCTTTGGGAGGGAACCGCTATTGATACTTTTGTCAAAATGTTAAAATTTATTTAACGCATCCAATAAAATCTATTTAAGGTAAAGTACCCTCGAGTCGGCCAGTTGAATTATCTAACCAATTTTTAACGTTTCATAGTCAATTTCTATGAAATTTTCACTGATTTACGTTATATATAATATAATAGACCTTATAATGTTAAATCCGTAAGACCATATTATAACAAATCTAAGTAAATTAAATAAATAGTCCCACTGGCCGAGTTGAGAAACCGGCCGACTACAGGGTACTTTATCTTAATATGTTTTTTTTATTAATCTGGGTTTTTCGATATGGATAAGTGTTCGAATTTCGAATTCAAAATGGTACAGAGTCTTTCCGTACAGAAGTAGATCCAAAAAAGAGACTTTCTTACTTTTTGATAATTCCGCAAGGTGGCTGAGATACATCCTGTTCGAATTTCGAAGTGCTCAAGTGTCAAAATGTGACGGTCTTCACATTGTTGTGAGTAAAAAAACAGAACAACGACGTTTACTGTTCTTGTCCTATTATTTAATCACTCCATAATCACTGAGTAACTCTTTTGCGAGATTTTTAGTATGATATTTAATAAATTTTCCCCACCTTGTTCGAAAATTTAGTATGAAAATTCGAAATTGAATTTGAATTCTTCGAACATCAACGACTTTTTGTTCAAATAGAGTTCCATTTACCTTTCATCCAAGACACTATTGGACAATCAAAATCTACTTGTGATCGGGCTCAGTGTGTCAATAAGCCATGACACGAGTTCTTAAAGTGTCAATAGGGGTTCCTTTCATCATAGTTGAAAAATCCCAATTCCAAAGCTGCCCCACATTTACAGTTGCCCCGCTTCCCCTATTTACTTTTTATCCAAGACACTTTTGGAGAATTAAACTCTCCTTGTGAATGCACCTATTATAAGTTGGGAACATCCATTCTTAATCTTTAATTATTTTAAAGGGCACCGTGGATATATTGCCCTGAATCAGTCAGGAAATCTTGTTTCCCACAAATTACAACCAAAATGAAAAGTTTATGGAGAATTACAATTGTGTAGCTTCTCATACCATCCAATTCTTTCTTTTTAAAAGCTAACGATGGTGCAAATTTTATGTCCGCAATTTCCGCAAATGTTAATGTTGGACTAACCAATGTTTGTCATCAACTAGAGTGACATTTTATGTGTTTTGTTGCAGGAATTGGAGGAATGGGTGTGTCGAATGCACTGGGATCAACATCCCTGGCCATTCTCATCTCCCTGGGATTCCCGTGGTTTGTGCGAACACTGGTGGATGGGAAACCCTTCAATGTGGTGTCCTATGGTGTGGAATTTACAACAATGACTATGCTACTAGCAACAACATTTCTCTTCACAATCCTTGCACTATTCCGGTTTCGCTTGAGAAAAACATCCGGAATCATCTTGGTGTGTGTTTATGCTGTTTTCGTCACATTTGCCATCCTCAATGAGATCGATATTTTCTTTGCATCTGGAGTGATTTGCGACTAAATCGGAGGCTTTTTATTGGTCAATGGCAATGACTCATGCGGAGATTTAGCCTAAAAGCTAGAGGCAGTAATTGGCCGAAGGAGAACCTATATAATCCCCTAGCGTAGTAAATCACAGTAGTGACGATAGTGATAGGCGTAGATTTCATCAAAGCAAAACAATAAAGTTTAGAAATGGCAGCAAAAAAAAAGAGATTGACTAAAATCTGTGATGCTATCGTGATGTATAGAATATGTGATAAGGATGTTAAGATAGCTTAAGCACTGCAAAGTTTTCCTTTTTTTTCCAAAAAAGAAAAAATGATCTTCAACATTATCGGGAATGAAAACAAAAATTTTGTGGTTTATTTCACTGTGTGCATGTTACCTTATGTACCTTCTATGTTTAGATAAAGAGAATGAAGACACAAATCCAAAATCGTGATTTGAGTATTTCTGATAAGAGCAATCGTCTCGCATGACTTAGGTAGGTAATACATCAGCGGGGTTGTGGAATCTTTAACAGGTGGGATTGACCAAGATTCATAGGGTATTTGCACTTAAGATGGAAATTAAGGAAATAACTCGCACATGTTCCCCATGCACCTATTTACTTCATTATCAGATATACCACACGTTTTGATCACGATGGCGGCTAACGGTCACATTCAAGAAGACATCTAAGGCAGACACAACGTAGTATAGGCTTCTAGAAATACACTGTAATCCCTTAAATTTATTTTGGCAATAAAATCATCTGGTAACCAATTGAACTATGAGCGTTTTCAATGATCGGTTGCTGGCACAAACTCAAAACAAAAAGTGCGTTTCTCCTGTGAAAAACATCAATTATGGATTTTCCTTAAAACCCTGATACTAACACCGCTAAAGATCCCTCAGTTGGTGCCAAAGTATAAATCACGGGTGTGATAAGACAACTTTCAAAGGTGATTTCACTTTTTTTCCAACTTCGATAACTGATTATGATAAATAGAATTGGAAACTCAGCTCAAAATCCCATATCTGTCCAAGGAATTGCAGAATTAAAGTCAGTTGACAGTGATTTCTCAACGAAGACGGTTCAAGTAGAAACCCAAGTGTTGACCCAAGTGAAGTTCATCAAGAAAATGTTAAAGTGTTTTGAAGTTAAATAATTTAAATTTTTTTTTGGGAATAAAATCTAACAATCACTGTGATTCCTTGTCCAAGATACCACTAAACCAGATCCTACGATCAATTGCTCAGGAGCCTCAAGGACCTTAAGGATCCCAAAATGAGCAAAATACTTACATATTCCTGCTTAAGCATAATTCTACTAGGATTCTTGCTCTGTGTTAATGGATATATTGTGCACACAGGTGAGGAAATAGTTTCGTTTTAGTGATCTTTTTGGTGTACTACTTGTCGTTAGTAGCGTCCTTAAAACGAAGAACAAAAAGACCTACAGAGGAAAAATGTGTCCTACAATATCAGAAGTGGGATTCACCCAATGCAACTTAGTCATACATTCTTAGTACGCTGTACGAGATTACTGTCTGGTTAGTGGGGTTGAAGAAGCACCTATTGATACTTTAAAAACTCGTGACATGACCCTTCTGAACTGTACCATTTAATAATAATAATAATAATAATGCTGGCACAATATTCGATGAAGGAACTAGGCCTTCCCGCAAGGGGATTTCTAGACATCCATTATTATTTTTTCTTGTACGAGATGAAATTTTCAGTCCCATGCCCGTGGAATCAAGTGCAGTGAAGCTCACTGGATACAATCCGAACACCTCTAACGCCAGAAAAATTCCTGGTGACCTAAAGGGGATTGGAACCCGGGACACTTGCATCGTAAAACGAGTACTCTACCACATGACCCATTGAGTGCCCACTGTACCATTTAGGATACGAAATTTAATCAAGTGTTCCCCGCCAAAGAGGTGTTCTTTCGATCCTATATCCCTTATTAATATTTTCAAACTGGGGAAGGATATGGGAAAGTACGCTACATTCTAGCTCAGCTAGTACAATGCTTCAAATTTCCAGAAAAGAACCATAGGTCAAATCCATTAAGAATGTAGATATAAGTGAATTGTCCGAAGGTAGTGCGCTTTCCCCTAATTGTAACCCTGTCTGTTGTCCTCTCTAATGCCTAGCTGATCTAAAGAAGATCCAACCCAGGATCAAAACGTTGACTAATCAAGGATAACTGAAGGATAAAAACCAGACATAAATTCCGTATTTAACTTCTATTATCCTCCAAACGGTTACGGTAAAATCCCGAAAGCCAAATTCCCGAATGGGACGAAATTCCGAAAACAAAAATCCTGATTGATCGAAATCCTGATGAGAACGAAATTACACGGAAGAAAATGTGCAGATGTGATTATAAAGAGTAGTCACGACGGACCCTTGTTCTTCTATAGTGTGAACCCGTTCTTGTTAAATCATTCCCATCCGACGAGCACCGGATTATTATTTTCAATAACCACGCTCACTTTTTAAGGAAATTCTGTTCATTAATCCATTTTTGAACCGATTTTGATGATTTTGACAGATTTGGACAATTATGCAAAGACGTTCTTATTGACTCCGGCACACCTTGTAGATTAAGAAAATTCCACAGAGGCAAAATTAATTTCTCTTTCTATTTCAAAAGATTTGCATAAATCTCTAATACCCTTTCGGTCTCGAAATTGGACTGAACAAAATTTAATTTCGTTTGATGCTCAAAAGAAGAAGAAGAAGAGTGCGAAAGAGTAGGATAGGCATATGCAAAACTTTTAAGAAAGAAAGGGATGTGAACTTTGGCTTTATGAAATTTTCCTGATCTAAAATGTGTACCGAAGGAATATGGATCTGAATAGCATTTCTCCGAAAAAAATCTGTTTTTCTTGAGAATAATTATTCTAAAGAAATGTTCTTAGACTAAAAAGAGTCTTGTTCCTAATTGAATGACTTTGGGCTTTTTGGAAAGTTCATAAGATTCAACAAAAGACGTTTTGAAATGCAATAGAAGTGCTTTCGCTTTGTAAAAAATGCCCTGGTAAGCCTCTATCTTCAATTGTGCATTTTTATTAAAATTTATTTGTTTGAATATCATGTAGGAAGGGGCAACTAAGTTGATTATTGCATGATTAAAAATCGGAAATGGTTAGTAGCTTACTAATTAGGACAGGACTTCGGTTATTAAGTAAGTGTCTGGCTTATTTACTGAGGAAATTTCATAAAAAAAGTAGTACTCTCGACAGTAGGGCTTGTACTTCTTTGTGATTCTCATTTCCTCTCTCAAACAGGAAGGAAATCTCAAAATTCCAAATTACCGCATTCTATCCTATTATTTTTTAAATTTCTCAATTTTTATTAGAGTTTCACAATATTTAAAAGCAAAAGAACACCCAACAATTAACCCTCGCATGACGTCTTTCCCTAATTAGATCAGTCTGCAATGGATTTCTACACTGCCTAAGTCGAGAATGGATTAAAATACGAGTTGATAAAGAATTTTGTGCGATATGAATTTAATTAAAGTCTGTGTGTTGTGATTATTACTAGATGGAACTTGTCTATTTTCTTCCCTGATTGTTTTTAGCTCTGACGTCATAATTGCGTTTTATTTGCACAGGGGGATTCCCAAACCCACTCATCTTACCCCAGTTATTCCCATTTAGAAGAATAATAACAAGGATTATTAAATATATATATTTTTTTATATGACTATCGCTTCAGAATTGGAGTCTGGTAATGGTGAAATGCCAATACAAGATGCTCGGCACGAAGTTCATATCAACAAGACAAAGAGACAATATTGGTTTCCATTCAATGATCCTGGAGATGATTCTGAATGCCCAAAGAATGGTGGATCATCAATTGAGGATTTCCCAGATGATCTCTTTACACAAGAGCAGAGACGACAGGGCGCTATTATTCTCCACATAATCTGTACTATTTACTTCTTCACCATCACTGCCATGGTAATAAATGGATATTATATTCCATGCATCGAGTGTATTTGTGAGGATTTGAAAATATCACCGGTACGATTATTGACCAATCCTAGACCTTAAGTTCAACGGTTTCAGTTGGGACTTTATCTCTCATGAACTTTGTAGGATGTCGCTGCCGCTACGTTTATGGCAACAGCCACAGCAATGCCTGAATTCTTCACAAACACCATATCCATCTTTCTCACGGACTCAGATATGGGCATTGGCACAGTTATTGGATCTATGATGTTCAACATCCTTGGTGTCAGTTCTATTGTGTGCTTTTTCTCAAGAGAACCCTACCTCATTGACTGGTTCCCCATTTCGCGGGACTCTTTTCTCTATCTCGTCCATGCGGCCTGCCTTACGGCCTTTGCCTGGGACAACAAGATCATGTGGTGGGGTACCGTGGTCATGTGCATCCTAGTCATCAACTATTACATCGTCATGATACTCAATAGTAGAATCCAGAATTTTGTGGTCTCCTTCGTGGAGAAAAGATGTACCTGCTGTACCATTAAGAGGCCGGGTAATGTTAAGGAAATAGTGTTGCCAGATTCAAAATCATAGAACTAATGAAAATATCTTTTGCAGAATTTGAAGAACAAGATGAAGCGTCAGAGATTGAAACGAAACCACGAAAATCGGAAAAGGTTGTTCACATCTCTACAATATCAACAGTTTTCGATCCACCAACAAAACCGACATCGGAACCCCCAACTGAACCTGCAACGCCAGTGCCACCTCGAACCCGAGCTTCCGTCACGTCCAACCCGAATCCCAATCCCAGAACCTCAATCCTGTCGAATATCATACGACGACCTTCGGTTTCCCCATCTGCAGATTCCCAAATCTCAGATGAATTCCCACCCCGCCAGGTGGATCCCAGACGACCATCAATTGCTGTACTCAAACCACCAATTACGAAACCCTTCGTACTGTGGAACATGCCAAAGTCATCGGTTGGACGTCGGATCTGGTGGCTCTACACCTGGCCAATCCGATTCGTCCTTACCTTTACCGTTCCTTCGCCCAAGCGCATGAGACGCTTCTATCCCTTGACATTCATCATGTGCATCGTCTGGATAGCAATCAACTCCTACATGATCTTCTGGATGCTGACAGTTATCGGCTATACCTTCTACATCCCTGAATCCATCATGGGAATGACCTTCCTGTCCTTCGGTGGATGCACCCCAGAAGCCATCACTGGCTTCATTCTAACCCGCAAAGGTGATTAACCTTGACATTTCGTAGATAGTGGACGGAAAAATAGACCTCTCTTCATTTTTACTCTTTAATTCTTCACGACGTTTCGACAGGTCTATTTTTCCGTCCACTATCTAATACATCTCATCAGACCGAAAATTCATTCTTGACATTTCGACTTCGGTTCAAGCCCTTCGACTTTCAAAAAGTCGACAGGCAAATGAACCCGTATCGAAGTTTCCACATCACAATCAAGATATTTCCAATAACCCTCACTCTATCTTTTCTTTTTGCCCTTCGACTGTTGCTATAGGAATGGGAGGAATGTCAATAGCCAATGCCATTGGATCAAGTTCAGTAGCTATGCTGTTATCACTGGGATTACCCTGGTTTATACGAACAATGGTGGACGGAGCTGCATACAGTGGTGCCTATATAGCACTCAAATCTAGCGGAATTCAGTACATTATAGCAACCCTACTCCTCGTCATCACAATTGCATACACCATCATTGCAATTGGGAAATTCAGAATAAGAAAACTCCTAGGACCGTTCCTAATCTTTTTCTACGTTTTCTTCATAACAATGGCCATCCTGGTAGAAATGGATGTATTTATTGGTGGTATTCAGTGTTAAGGAGAAGAAACCTATACCAAAATTGGAAAAAGTTAGTACCTTAATGCCGGCTTCAGACTGGAGGCTTAACCCAGTTCCCGAAGGTCTCAAAAATCTGAATAACAAGTTTTTCAAGAATTATTGATTTTTCAAAATCTATTGGATCATTTGCCCTTATTATCCAATTCTAAGCAACAATTTCCTAAAAAAAATCGTGCCTGATGAGGAATTAGAGGAGTTAAGCCAGATGGCTAAGCCTTAGGTCTGAAGCCCATATAACTTGATACCATGAGCACCGCAGACACAAGTGAATTTCTCTATCATTTATTCATATTCATCCAAATGAGACAAGAAAAATAAGTGAAGAAAACATAATAAAGTTAAATACTCATACATTTTCGCCAACAATGAATAGACATTACTTTTAGCATATAATGTTGAAGTAACAAAACGGAAAATAAAATCCAATTCAAAAGAAGGTGTATAGAGATTATTTTGGAATGGGTCTTTCCACATCTACGCACTTCCTTCCCTCGGTTGGGTCTATCGAAATTCCTCTGTCATTGATTAATATTAATTGTTGAACTACAGGTAGTCAAACAAGGGGACACTCATTGTGAGTATTGACGCACTGTTCTCATATGACACATCTTCATTTGAAATTAACTTCCAATATATGTCAAGAAAAGGACGGAAATATGTTACTCATGTTACTATTGAAAGACACTTTATAGCAGTTAAATCAGGAATTCTAAGTCAATCTTAAGACTACGGTGGAAAACGGTGGACTACGGTGTGGAATTTATAAAAGGTAAAATGTTACTAGCACAATGCTATAACCAAAAACATTTTCCACACTCATAATAAGTGATTTATCCAAGTATAGTCCTTAATGAGTACTTATTAAGTCCCTAATTAAAGGTTATTTAGGTGTACGTAGTGACACCTGACGGCAAAGAGCGGAAATTTGAATAAAAGTTCAACAAGAAAACATAACATCAAAATGATATTAAATGCGTGTAACATTCATATACATTTTGATTTCGTAAGTTTAACTGAAAACTTTCCCTTTAGTCCCAAATTTCCTTACGCGCAGTCTGGGAATGTAATCTTTCCAACAAGCATCATAAAACTTCATTAAACTTTTCCTTTAATGCTCTCTACTTGCGATCCTAGAAAGCGTAAATTGCCAACAAGTATGCCGTGTTCTGTTAAATCTTTTTCTTGTGATCCGGAAAACACAAAAGTCCCAAATTCCGATACATTTCCTCTCTAGATTTACAAGAGCAAAAATCCGAAAGCCGAAATTCAGGAATCGAAAATCACAAAAGCCAAAATCGTAGAGGCGAAAATCCAAAAATTAAACTTATAAAAGTCGAAATACCGTAAAGGCCTAAACCCTGAAAGCCAAAAGCTTCAAAACACAAAATCCTGGAAGTCAAAATTCCGAACACAAAAATCCTGAAAAGCCAAAATCCTGAAAGCCAAAATCCAGAAAGCCAAAATCCCGAAAGGTAAAATCCCGAGAGCCAAAATACCGAACATCAAACTCCTTGGCTGCAGCAGAATGGTAAGTATTTTGGTAAAATGGTATGTAAAAAAATCAAAAATGGTCAGGAAAAAAACGCAAATTCCGTAAGCAAGAAATCAAAATTAATAAGCAAAACATTAAAAATTTGTAAGTAAAATTAATCAAAATTGATAATAAAAAATCAAAATTGGTTTTTTTACTTACCATTTTCGAAATTTTACTTACCAATTTGTTTTTTTTTTTTACTTATAAAATTTCTCTTTTTTTCTTACAAATTTTGATGTTTTACTTACCAAGTGCATTTTTTACTTACCGTTTATATCAGAGTTCTTACCAAAAATGTTTTATGCAAAATTCCAAAAGCCACAATCCCGAATTCTCAAAAATTACATCCATACTTCCACGATTATACTTGCACTTTAAACTGTATCCTGCATATAATTTCGTCTCATTCAGGATTCAGGACTGACAATTCCGAATTTGGTTTTCTAGGAATTTTGGGATTTTCGGGATTTTCCTTTCAGGGTTTTGACTTTGAGTGATATTGGGCTTTTCGAGATTTTCGATCCAATCGAGATTTTGCGTTTTCGGGATTTTGGCAATCCGGAATTGTGATCCATTCTGAATTTTGATTTTCGGGATTATCGCATTTGGGATTTTTGCTTTTCGGGATTGTGCCTTTCAAGATTTTGACTTTTCTGGATTTTGGCTTTTCGGGATTTCGACTCAATAGGGTTTTTACCTTTTCGAAATGTTAACTAATCGGTATTTGACAATCCGGAATTTTGATCCATTCGGAATTTTGATTTTCGGGATTATTGCATTTGGGATTTTTGCTTTTTGGGATTGGGTCTTTCAAGATTTTGACTTTTCGGTGTTATGGCTTTTCGGGATTTAGACTTTCTGGAATTTTGATCCACTCGAAATTTTCACTTTCGGGATTTTTAGCGTTCGGGATTTTGGCTTTTCGGAATTTTGCCTTTCAGGATTTTGGTTTTTAGGGATTTTGGCTTTCAGCGATTTTGACCTAGTTTGACCGATTTTGATCGATTCGACCTTTAAGGATTAACCTAAGGCCCTAATTGAGTATTAAGTGTTAAGGTTGAGTCATGCCAAACTTTCGCTATTCGCCACAAAGCCCTGACTTTTGAATGATTGTCAAGCCTAATTTGTAAAAATTAAGAATTCTCTTTGAAAAAGTTCACTAAACTATTTTAATAAAACTGATAAAATATTTTTAAAAATAAAACTTTTTTTTAATAAAATATTCGAAAAGAAATTTAGTAATTCTATTTTTAAAGTTCTGTCTATGCCTAAGGTGTGTAAAAATAATTTTCTAAATTATTAAAAGTGAAATATTCTAAATATTTTAATATTCATGTCGGTTTTGGTATTAGTAGAAAAATATTCAATTTGCATTCAAGAATAAAATAAAAATTATAATGTTTTTTTTCGTTTATTAACAAATAATAATAGAATTCTGTAATAAAAATTTGGCTGAATCATATTTCTCAGTTTTAAGGTCTAAGATATTTTACCATTGTTTTTTAAAAATGCCCCACTCTGCTTTAAATCCAAATTGGTGAGATTGCAAACAAAATCTCATTTAATAAGACCCCCTGTGAATGGAAAGTAGATATAGATAGGTATCGCTAAATCGAGGGATTTTGGAATGTCTCCATTAGGATTCAATTGAAAAAAAGTATTTCCAAACAAAGAGTTGAAAACACATTATCAAAGTTTTTCAAATTTCTGACGTACATTATTCCGAAAATTGGTTCTTCTGATAGGGGGAAGACTTACTGACGACACACTTCCTGTAGAGTACGGTGCGTGTGTTTCCATAACAAACTAATACTAATTCCTCTGCAGTAAAATCAATCAAGCCCATTGTAAATACAAATTTGTCGCTGTAGACAGCCTCTATAGTCAATGACACTCATAAATATACTTTGTGATAGAATATCCGAGGGAATATTACTTTTCAAAAATCGCCCGAAGAGTTGGTGTCTAGACAAAATTATGGTAAAGATTAACATTAATATCTTTATAATAAAATAGATTGTTAAGAATCATTACCAAGTTTAAAGAGAAAGTAATAGATTGAGATTATCAGCCTTTTAATTTGTTACCAGGCTAACCGGGCTAGAGGCCAAACGGTAAGAGATATGAAAGTCCGGTCTTCGGTCCTTGGAGCAACTAAACTTCTCGCACTTTAAAGTAAACCTCGTAAGATAATTCAATAAAGATTCCGAATGTGCTCAGATTAAGAATCTCACCAACATTAAGCTAATCTAGGCTCATCTGTGGTTTCAATAATACACCTTGTAATCCGAATTCTGCAAATTAATTGGTTATAGGTAATTCTACCTTAATGAATAACCCCTTTTTTGGGGTAACACACCCTTTTGTTCCAATTATTTGAGAAACCCCGTCGTCCAGAAATAAATACACAAAGCAGAGATGAAATGGGTGTGACTTGAGAGAAAGAACAATCCCCTCTCGAAATCATAATAACATTTCCACTTTCATTTGCTGAAAAACCAGCGAAATTATTTAAAAGGATTAATTGTGTAAAAAGCAAAATCTGAGGTATATTTCATCCATTTTACCACCCTTTGGTCCCAAATTAAAAATCGTGCAGATGAAATGGGGACGCCGGATGGAATATGCAAACAGAATGTACCGGGGTTATCAGGAGCCTTTGGGCCAACAAAAAAAGGGAGATTCAACAAGTGTTTCAAAAAGCCCCTTTCCCTCCCCAATACACAGGCTATCCCCTTGAACTTGAACTGTTTGCTGTTGAAAAGTGCCAGAGGAAAGACTTTGTATGAGGATGAATATAACATTGCTACAGTAAGCGCATCGACGAAGATTATCGCATGTTCTGCGCATCGAAATCTCGCCTCCCAAGTAGCAAGTTACACAATCTTATATAACTAAAATTTATTTATAGGGTTGTAGCACAAAATAAGAAACAAAAAAAAATATTTTTTTTCAGTCAATTTCAGAGAAGAGAATGTGTTACAAAATCTTTTTTTTATTAAATGGCTTTAGATGTCCTTGGGCAAATATTCATTAAAATTTCCAAATAACCAATATACTTCAGCCGAGTTCAAATTTACAATCGGTCACTTTTCAAGATTCCTTTTCATCAAGGACTGAAAAACTTTGGTCGGATTATTAATAAATCAGTTAATAATAAATAAATGTCGCTAAAACAACAATAATTCGATATAATTCAAAAAATTGGAAAAAATCAGTTATAAAACAGAATGGTCTAAGCGATCTTTAAAAATTTATGGAAAAATGTAGGAGGAAAAAAAAGTATTCAGGCTTCGTACATACTCTAACTTCTAACACTTTTCAATTTTTTCCATAGTCCTTTGATAAATGTGACCTAACATCAATATAATTTTAATACTTAGTCTTAAGTTACATATTTCTTGTGAAAAATAGGTCATCAGATTAAAGGAATAAGGGAAAAACAAAAAGTGTTCCAAGTCAGAGTATGTGAGAAGCCTGAAAGTCTTCCCCTAAATTGTTTTATTTATTTCTTTTGTTTCGCAGAAACTACAAAAGATCATTAGAAAAACTATTCAGCAAAAAAAATTATAAACATTCAAAAATAATACAAGAAATTCAGTCGGAAAAACTAAAAAAAAGAAGGTACTGGATGGATATCGTCGGTTGAACAAGCAACTTTGCTAACTGGTAATTTTTTTTTCCGCCTGAAGATACTGTTTTCTCCGGTGAGTGGCGCTAACATCTATTCTCAATTTTGAATTATCAAGTACAGTAGAGTCTCGCTATAGGCCATCGCTCTATAGTCCACAATTTATCGAGCGTTGATTTAAAAGGACTGATTTTGAGTTAGGTTATGTTTTTTAGTACGCGACGTGCAATGTTTTCATAATCATTTTAATATTTTTGGCAAACTTTATTAAGTAGTTGTGATAATTGTGATCCATAATGAAGAGAGCGAGGACAAGTACCACAATTGCAAAGAAAGTGGAAGCCGTCGAGCAATTTCAATACTAAAAGTTGTTGATAATTTTAAAAAATAACATGGACTATAGTGCGACACAAGTGTCAAATCTGGAACCAAATATGGACTATAACGAGACTCTACTGTACTGAGTTTAAAAGTTTAATCAAAAATTTTTGAAAATTTATAAAAATCTTACTAAGTTTTTCTCCACTTTATGATTAAAAAAACGCAGTGTTTCGCGCTTCCCCGTATTTGATGGTACCCCAGTTTCCCCTAATCTTTTTCTTTACCGATTACTTCTCATTTTTAACTTGAAGGGCATATGCCAAAAGCAGATGAACATTTAAATATAAATTAATATTTAATATGCTGTATCAGTTCCCTGAACATTGATAAGGCTTATTGCTGTTCATAAACGAAATTTTAACCTTGGTAGTCCAAAAAACAAAGTTTTAATTATAAATGGGGTGGCAAAGCGTTCCAGGCTTTGCGAAGTGCTCGACAACGGCTTAACACATATTAATAAAATTTGGCTCAAAGTCAATGAGTTAAGCTTTAGTTTTTGAAATATCTTAATGTAAGAATTCTTAGTAATGGATAAAATAACTTGCTTCTTTCAATAACGGTATAACCTAAGTTGTTAGTGCCAAACAATGATTTTTAAAGGAGAACCAAGGAACATTTTCCTAGAAGAAACAATTTCCCTATTTTTTCATTTTTTTTATAATTATCCAGATTTTGTTCAAATATTCTCTAACGTCCTTTAATTCCATTAAAAATATTGTGACCTTTTACCTTCTTTACAGAAATATTCTTTTTAAAAAATAAGCTAGGTAAACCAGCCTCGGTGTATGGATCTGGGGCAGTGAATGTGTTTTTGTATTAGACTGAACTCTGCATGTCGAAACTTATTTCCTATACCAACCTCTTTTTTAGGCGATTCATTGTCAATGCATTTACATTACTTTCCCATTTATTCACTGGACGAATTTGAGACTAATACAAGAGCTGAAAAATCTACAACTGCCTAGTCTTGAACCCAAGACTTCACAGTCATAGATCCAGTACTTTATACACTGATTCACTGAGGCCCCCTTATAACAAATAATCCGATAGTTACTTTTTGACAGAGAATCGTCAATCAGAGTAAGTGACACTCAAATCATCCAGTTTTCTTCGGAGTGTATATAGGAAAAATTCTTGCTTACACCCAGAATCGAACTGGAGACCTCTCACAAGACGAGTACTCGACCAAATGAGCTTATTAGAGACCACATGGTCTGCTTGACTTGCCACACGACCTGAACCAATTGCTTTGTGCATTGCAGTACAGTTGCGAGATTTGAAAAGGGTATGACGCGTATAATTGAGATGGCACAAACCACAAAGCACTTTGAAATCAATACGGTCGATTGCACTGCACATCATCATGCAGGATGGGGGGCAATTTAAGAAGTTATTTCGCTAGAAAATATTGACTTGTGGGGGGGGGGGGTTCATCGAAGACCGGACGTCAATATCTCTCACTGTTTAGTGAGAATTTGTTAAAAAAAAATTGGATTGTGGAAACTGATCTCTCTTGGAGTTCGAGCAGTTAAAATAGCCACAATTACCAGCTCAATCAATGGAAAAGCTTGAAAAATAAGCCACGCCCCTTGTTGTGTAGCAAGTCAAGCAGAGCATGTGTCCTCTAATAAGCTCAGTTGCTAGAGCACTCGTCTAGTTAACGAGAGGTTTTCAGTTCGATCCTAGATGTAGGCTGGAATTTTTCCTGTATTCACTCCGGAGAAAATTGAATAATTTGAGGGTCACTTGCTCTAATTGACGATTCTCTATAATCAAATACAATTTACTTGAACGTAAAACTCTCACATAATTTTTTACGTTTGAACGAGCCTAGAGACTCTATTTTTCAACCGAATTGGACTGCAATGCAATTAATTGAAAGGTCTTGGAAATTTCAACAAGATTGCATCTTGAAAAATCTCTAGAACTCCCAAACCTCCCATTTTTCGAGCATTTTGGGAATAGGGGAAACTGGGGCACCACCAAACACGGGGTACCAGTACCACCAAACAGTAATTTTTATTTCTAAACTACTTGGACTATCTCGACCATTCCTTCAGTGGACAAGCATCCCTATAGTGCCTATAAATTCCTATAGGTCTTATCCTCTGAAGACGAATATCCGATTAAAAAATCGCAGTGTTTGGTGGTGCCCCAGTTTCCCCTATGGGAAGTTGTGATACCCATTTTTTCATATGAATCCCTTTGGAAGCTAACATGCTTCTTGGGCTGCGACTGAATAAACGACATGGCACAGAATAAAGATATGGGATAAAATTCGATCAACTCCACATGTTCAATGCCCAGGAGAGTCTGTCCATTGAGAGGATTCTCCTACACATGCTACTTGCTCCCATTTGAAAATTTCTCCCACATGCTCCATATAAAAGTTGGGTAGTTGCGATACTCACCGAAAATCAAAGTTTCTGCTGCTTTTGCCGTTGGTACACAACAACATCGGGAGTCAGTCTCCAATTGGCACGCGACCGAGTAACAACGTGACTACAGTAATTGAGACATAAGAATTACTTCTTTTAGTACACTCCTTCGGCGTCTGGGTGACCCTGAAAGAAATTCACGAATTATTTAGTAGACAAATAACAACTTTTGGCTCCATTAAAAATTTTATTTCACATCTCAATTGACGTGTTTTGTTTATTTTTTTTCCTTCGAGCTTCTCATCACTATCACTTCCAAAGTCAATGGCAAGAAAAAAAAGTTTGATATTAGTGATTTTTGTGCTACCGTTCTCTGAGATTTTTCGGTTTTTTTTTTTAATATTTCATCTTCGCACTTCAATGATATAAACAGGAAGTTACACGAGAGAGAAACCAAGATATTTTATTGCAATCATTAAAACATTCATGAGAGAACAATCAAGGAGAAAAATTGATATTTCGGCGTAATTGTGGATCTAAAGACACTGAAGAATTATTGTGAACATTAAAAGACTTGTAAATAACGAAATCCCACCCTCAACAATTGATGTAACAGTGTCGTAAATTTGTGCAGTATCATGAGTGAAATATCGTTAGAGATTCTATAATTCAATTGATTTTCCTCTCTGATCATCTAATATCAAGCAAAGTGACAGTAATGGTACTTTACTATACACAGTGCTCAGCAATTAATGTGATTATAGCAATACCCTCCAAGTTAAAACATTAATTTTTATCGTAGTGCTTAATTGTTCTCCCAGGAGAATTTCACAGAAAAAGAAGAAAAAACAATAATAAAATATTCCTATCAATCATCTAAGGTAGTTCTTTTTCCTTTAATTAAATTTTCTCTTGCTGATTGCTCTTAATTGGATGATTACTACTAAACGGTGAATGATTGAATTTCAGCAGCAAAAATAAGAAAATAGAGTGCAAAATTTTAATTGATTTTCGGAGTCAAGCATAATTGGAAAAGGATAGAATTTCCTGCTTATTGTGCTTCAGCCGATAATAGTGGACTTTTGCCCGGTGCTTTTCGAGGGAGCTTTTTCATAATCAATTCTCTGCCCTGAGCCGCCAATTAGTTCAAGCTTAATTGCTTCAGACCAGAACAAATCTTCAGCAACAAATGCGTACGAGGTAAGCAAATAGTCAAATAGTAGTTTCTTTTATATTTTCCGCCTTAAGCTTGGCCTTAACTCTTTCGCGTCTTTAGGGTCATATATGACCCGGGGAAAAAAGTTTTTTTTGGGTATTTACATTAATTGAAATCTATCTGTTCGTGCACGACATCATAATAGAAGGATGTAAGATTCTTGGCTCATTTTCTCAAGACTCCAGTTAGATTTCAATTAATGTAAATAGCCAAAAAGAAACTTTTTTCCCCGGGTCATATATGACCCTAAAGACGCGAAAGAGTTAAGGCATAAAGTCTCTGGCATAAAAGCTTTCTGAAACTGAAAACACAAGATTTTTATGCATTTTCTAGATATTTCTAAAAATAAACTAGTCAATATTTAATTTGTCAGCAGAAGTTAAATTGAATCAATAAAAATATTTTTGTAATTGTATTTAGTTTCCCAAAATATTTCTGTGCAATCGCGGTATCTGATTGAATAGAGCTTTAAAGTATTTAAAGCTCTTAAAGCTTTAACTAATAAAATTTACAAGATTTTTTAGAGTATTAGGCGGAATTGGTGCATCTTTGAATTGGGGTAACTTTGAAATAAGGTTCTTTTTTCATATTTTGAAATTTAACTGGACCTTACCGTGATATAATTTAACTCAAGGAACCAATTGTTAAACTTTAAATTACGTTATGATAAGTCTCAAGTAAGGGAAAGTGCCCCATGATTCATACGATCCTAAGCTTCGTAATGACTAATTTTTTCTATGTTTCTTAATAAATGTGATTGATCGCACCCATATTTTAAAAGCCTAGATAAGCTTATGGTATCTGAGATTCTTTACAGGTGACTTCGAAAAGCGTGCGACTCAGAATGCTTGAAAGGTCGATTGTGAGTTGAATTTTGGGGTAAAGAATCGCGTCTAGAAAACTGTTCTTGTTGGTCGAAATGGATTAAATTGGCTCGATGCGATTCGACATGTAAAGAATCTCTGCTACCATAAGCTTATCTGGGCTTATCACTGGTCATTTTCTATCTTGAATAGTCTGAGTAGGGAATGCAAACAAAAGAAAGAAAAGTTCATTGAAATCGGTTAATAAACATTAAAGATAGAGTCTGGTTCATTTGGATATAATAAGGGTCGGGGTACAGTCGGTACAGTCAGTGGGTTGGAGTGGGAATGGATGGGTTTCACCTTGGGAAGAGTCTCGATTTTAGATATAATATACTAAAATTTCATCGAAATCCCTTCATAACATCGAAAATGCAGTTCGGTCAAGACATTTTGACATTCGGTCAAGACATTTTGGTGGATCTGACATTGCCTACTTCTAGCCGCCCATCGACATTTAACCTTTACTGAAAACCACTTGTCGATATCTCTTTCCGTTCTCTCTCCAGCAGTGGTTATACGACGGACGGACGGACGAACGGACGGGACGGGACGTCCACGAAATTGATCTTTTGGCGCATATGATATTCGTGATCTATGAGTGTTAAAACGTGTAAATCCAAAATTTGGACCCTATCTGACGAGGTCGCATTTCACCTGTGACCACAAAAGGTGAGATTTTGAGTCACTGAGAAACGTAAGAAAAATTTAGTCATTACGAAGCATGGGATCGTACGGAGCATAAGCAGATCCCCCTACTTTTAAATGTGGAAGACTAACCTAATTGCAAATGTACCCCATTTTTTCCTACTAATAAGAAACACTTGAGATAAATATTTAAATTTTCAGTAGGGAGGAGTAGGACAACTTAGAAATTGAGCCTTTATATTGTGATATAGCCCAGTTTCATTTTAAAAGAGAAGAAAAATAAAATTTAAAAGCTGCCCAATTCAAAGGTGGCCCACATCCCCCTATATGATACAAAAAATGCTCAATAAAAATTTTAATTTGAATTACCAAAAAATCTAAACTTCTTTGTAAATAAGGTATTTAAATATTAATACAAGATTTTTGTAGGAGAACTATTATTCATTTTAATAGTCTTTTTACTTATTATTTTTCTTATTGCCATAACTTCCGCGATTATTGGACTGCTCTTTAAGTTCTAAATTTGTTCATAATTAAATAATAATTAAATAATTCCTAAAACTCTTAAAAATATATTAAATAGAATTTAATTTTCAATGGTAAAAATGCCTAAATTTTGAAATGTAATTCAAAACCTAATTTCAAAAAATTTGGTAAGTGGAAAAGCCTATTCGTGTTGATTTTTTATTTAAATTATTTAGAGATTTCAGAAATATAAAGAGCAAAGTTTGAACTTTAGTACAAGTATGTACTAAAACAAATAGGATAAGAATGAAGAAAAAAATAATCATTAAGAAGTTCATGACCAAGAAAAGAAATTTTAATAGAAATGACCCTTAAGTTGGGAAGTTTCAAAATATCCTTATTTTTTTTTATTTCATTTCTACGTAGGGTAAACTAAGCAAATTCAAAACCTGCTCCAAATGGAAATTTTTCGCTACTCCAAATGGAAACATCATTGTTTTCATGATAAATACAGTAACTAAATTATTATATTTGTATATTTTCTATACCACAGTTTCATTTTATAGTTAATTTTGCTCCAAATAAAGCGAAAATCCATTCATATTCACATATTTTAATTTGTTAATTTCTTATAAAATTAAAAGTGTACCTTTTCACCATTGAATTTTTCATCGATCGACCATGTTTTCCAATGAAAAACACACTGTGACACACTGGTGACTGTTGTACTTTCGTTTTCTTTAACATTTATGTCATATTTCTGGCTAATTTTAGTTAAATTAAGTGCTATTCTTTATTGTTAACGATACGTAAAGTTTTCAAATGAAATAATTGCCTATTTCATGAACAAAAAGTGTTTTTCTGAAGTGTCTGCGAATGCTTCAATAGGAAACCCCGAAAATATGATTTTTTTTGGAGAGATTTTCTTATTGTTTTAGATGGGCAAGGAGAAAAGACCAGGAATAAGAACAAATCCTGCACTTAAGAGCAACTCAACAAGGTTTTGGAAGCCTTTCGTCGCGATTTCATTTACACTCTTTGTCTCCAATTAGAAACTTTCCCTTGTTTCCATTTGGATTAATTTGTTTCCAATAGAAGCATTTAACGCTCTCGTATTTTCTTGTACCGTCGTTGCGGGTGACTTTGCACTCTGCTGTCCGTAAGACTATCATAAATTCTAGCACTTATTGATAGTGTTCGCCAATCCGGTCTACCATGTCAAAGTATATAGGGATATGTTATGTACCAAGTAAGGTACAATGATCCTCAAAAGGATACTTGTAGTTTCAGTAACAGTCAATGAAATGCAAATATAGGTATTTTGTCAAAAACCGACTCCGTGAAAAAGTTATCTGAAGGTGCAATTCCAAAATCGATTTCAGAGTAACAAATTGCCCAAATCTATTCTAAATTTATCTGGCTAGAATAATCCACTTCGATTTTGTTGATTATTTTTATTAAAATATTTTTTTTCCCTATTATCTTCATAAGACCGCATGATTTATGTTATAAAATTGCATATAATGGTCTTTCTAAAGCTTTATTATTGAAGTATTTGGCTAAAAATTATCCAATTTTGTGGGAACTTAAGATAAAATGACCGAGATCTACAAGATGATATGGTAGCCATCTTGATTTGACGTTTCTGTCCGCCATTTTGAATAACTGTCAAAACAAAAGTCTCATCTGATTGAGCTGAAATTTTAGTATGTTGTAGCTGATGCCAAGGCCTTTTCAGAACATATATAAAATCCGACCTAGGTCAAGTGGTTGTCTGGATATAGGAGCTCAAAGTTCAAAATTTTGACATTTTTATGAATACAGAACTACAGGGAGCTTCTTTTATTAAAACCATCACAAAAAAGACAGCGCTATCGTTAGGCGATGAGATCTAACAAACAAACAAAAAGAAAAGTAATGTTTTTGTTTATAACAGCGCATTATTTGAGAATCTTAAAAACTGTTTTCGCAAAGATGAAAAATAAAAAAAATATATTAAATGCACTTTTCGTTTATTTTTTTTAAATTATGTTAGAGTAAATAAATATATAAAATTAAAGACTCAACTATTTTTAACGGTTACTGATGCATTTCGTTTAGGTTTCAAATATTGAAGAATAAAAAATAAAGACCGCCAAAATATGAGTATTACAAAATTTTAAACTTTGAGCCTCTGTATCAAGGTAAATACCTGACGTAGACTGGAACATAAATACGTTTTAGAAAGGTCTTGACATCAGCTAGAACATACTAAAATTTCAACCAAATCGGACCAGTTTTAGGGTTTGACAGTTATTCAAAATGGCGGACAGAAACGTCAAATCAAGATGGCGACCACGTCAACTTGTAGATCTCGTGCATCTTACCCTTAGATGTGAAGATCTTCATTGTCGTTTATTATCAGAAATTGTTGATTTTTTAAAATTTATTAAAAAGTGCAAAGTCACCCGCACCTTATCCCAAGTGCAAGCCTTTTTTCTTGATTTTTTTTAACATAGTAAAATTTTATAAAATTAATGTTAGTGGCACAAAATCCATTCATTAACAACTGAATACAAATAATTTTATCCATTCACTCCCCTCCTTTCACTTTAACTGTCCATTTTTAGAGGGTAAAGTTGAAAAATAGCGAAAAAACGTGCAAAGTCACCCGCAACGACGGTATTTAAGAAGTTTTCAAAGTATTACTAAAGAATTTTCACTAAACAGTAACATTCTAGAAGAGTCAAGGAGCAAATTTATGTAATTCTCTTAAGAAAAATTGTCAACTTAATGTGTTGAATCTTCTGTCAAAGTTGAAGCGTCTGGAAATGGTTTTGAATTAGGACATTTACCCTAAACCAACTTCAAATATCATTTTGAATATCCAATAGTTTATTCAATAGTTTATTTAATATCCAAAAATTTAAATTCTTTCTAAATTATATAAATATTCCTTTATTAGTTCAATTCTAATTCAAATATCATGTTTTTAACGAGTCCCGGTCAAAATCCTGAAATCCAAAATCCCGAATTCTTAAAGATGTGTCATAGCTACAGTAGACTCTCTCAAATTCTGGCATTGGGAACCGAAATGTCATCCGAATTAGAGAGAAATTCGGACGACAAATTTTCTGAAATTCAACGATTTTTTATTCATCTGTATTATACATATTGAGTTTGCATACTCATATTTATGCTAAATTTCATGAAAACTCCTTAATAAGGCAAAATCACATCAGAACTAAGACAAACCATGGCAAATTTGAGCACATTTGCTTCATTTGGCATTCATAATCAAACTTTAAAAATGCCAACAAACTTTTTTTGAATTTAATTGCCGCCCGAATTAAAAAGTAGCCCGATCTTAAAAGAACCGAATTTGCGAGAGTCTACTGTACTCCCACGAAAAGCGAAATTTTCTGTGTCTTGGGAAATTATTCTACACATTATCCTCCATAAAATTTTAGAAAGCCATTGGGAAAGGAAATAGTATCGATATTGACATATTTATCAGGCAGAAACACTAGGGTATCCAGTAATGTTTTCAAAGAACTTAAGGAACTTAAAATTTTAGGAATCATTCTAAGTTGTTTTCTTGGGAGAAGTAAGATCAAACAAACCCACCCATTGAGCCCTAAATCGTAAATATAAGAGATTTTATGTGAGTGTTGTTGTCGGAATTAAGGTGCGAAGTATGTTGCCGATCATTGTGAAATGATGCGTTTGGCTAAACATGTCCAACTGTTCGATGAAGGTCAAACGTGAGAAAGAAGTTCACGGGATAGAAAGATATTGGAAGTCAGACAAATTGAGTGAAATTCTCATAAATTGAATACCAGATGGAAGAATTTTTGCAACACATTGCTCTCCACATAATATTTTTCTACTCTTATTTCATTATATTTAGAAAATATTGAAAACGAAATGGGAATGTTATGTTAAAGTACAACCATCGATAAGATGTGGAACAAAAAAAATATATATGAAAGAACGTTAAGAGCTCAAGATGAGAAGAAAGGTACAAAAATCCACTATACAGAACACTCAATATTGAAACTCCGTCATATTAGTAATCTTCTTTTTTTTTCAATCCAAATATTTATATGTTTGCATTGCCAAACGAGCAATAAGAATCGTAGTTTAGGTATGGCTTGAAGAAATAACCAACTAAACCATCATATTGGTCCCTCACTTGTGTGCTTAATTTAACACTTATGTGAGGCACTCTTATTTTATTTTATTGCTTTATTTCATGAAGTAATTTTACTCTCAGTGTATTTTCTTTCTCAAAACACCCTCCTTCTTCTTCTTGTTTTTCTTTTTTGCACCTCTATCTCCAACTCCTTCTGTCTGGGATCATGTGTGGGTTATGATATACACTAGAAATAGCATTTTTAATCTAATAAATGAATATTAAAGTAGCAATAAAACCATTGTAATAACAAGGGTGAGTCAGACAGATAAAATAAAAGATGTTGAAATTTCATTAATACAACCACTCTGCGAAATTTATCGCTTTATTCTAAAGAACACTCTTATTCTAAAGAACAAAGTGGATTTGTATTAAATTGAAAGCGATATACTTAAAAAAAAACGATCAAAAAGAATTTTGCTTTGAATTACCAAATGCTTCATAATTGTAAGGAAATTTATTTGACAGCATTGGGGTTACCTTTAAGAAATTAACCAAAATTAACACAGATAACATTTAATCAAAATATGTGCAATAACCGCTTTATGCAGTTATTATATTAAATTAAGTAAAATACCGGGATAAGGTATAGGGGAAAGTGGGGCACCTTTGAAATTGTAATTTTTCTCCTATCTTTAAATGAAACTGAGCCATATCATAATGTAATTTAGCTTCTCAATTTGTTTATGCACCTTAATTATATCACGATAAGGCTCAATTTTAATTAAAAATAGGCTAAAAATTCCAATTTCAAAGGTGCCCCAATTTCAAAGATGTCCCACTTTCCCCTATGTCTAAAATTAAGACTGCATATTTAATCATTATTACTCAATTGAGTTGTAGGTGATTAAAAGGATTGGCAAAGTAACTCAAGCTTTGCAAAGTGCTCGAACTCATGACTTAGATGCTACACTTCAAAAATTGTTTAACATAATTGATTTTCGGACAAAAAATACTTATCGGTTCATAACCGGTTTCGAACCAATTGAAACCGGTTCATACTTAACAAAAATTCCAAGACCTTTCCAACGAGCCCAAGAAAAACCCTATTCGGCTGAGAAATACGCTCTCTTAAGCTTTTCAAAGCTTTGATATTGAAAAACCGATATTAGGAATGATTCAACAGGATTTTCGTATAACGACGAAATGTCTGCCTCGGTAATTTCTAAAAATTACCCAGATTATATATTACTGTTCTGTGGAGTTCCAGCAGTAAAAGAGGAAAATCAATAATATGCCTTAAGAACTACTTTTATATGGGGGGTCATCGAAGAGCAAATATTGATATGTTTCATCATTTGACCTTTAGGTGGGTAATAAATTGACAAACACGTTAAAAATCATATATTTTAAATAAGTAATCTTGACAAGTGGAAAATTATTAGGTTTAGAAAAGTCTTAGTAGGGGAATGTAGGCATGGTTCGCATAGAGTGAACGTTTAAATGATGTGAATTTTCTCTTCGTTTGCAAAGAGCTGACTTAACATTTCTCATCTCGTCTCATGAGCTTAATAATTATCTATCTTATGGCTAATGACCAGTGCACAATAACTTTTGTTTGTAAACATGTTTTCAAAATTCAAATGAGAGAGAGCGAGATGACCAGATCTTGGTTTCATTCACTCTCATTGAAATGTCAAAAACATATTTACAAAACAAAAGTTATTGTGCGTTGGGCATAAGACATGACGAACTAGCTCTTTGTAAACAAAGAGAAAATTTACGTTGTTTGAAGGTTCAATCTGTGCGAACCATGCCAACATTCCCCTATATTATGGAAAAATGCCCGGCCCATACTTTGTACGATCCTAACCTTTGCAATGACTAATTTTTTTTCTATCTTTTTCAATTAATAAGATTTATTGCACACCTACTTTAAAAATTAGGAGAAAGTGTCCCAGATTTGAAATTGTTTAATTTTCTGAAAGTTTGTGAACGAATTTAATTAACAATTTTAATAAATTGGGTCTGGACGAGAATTTCGTAAAGCTCGCCATCCTGAATTACTGAAGTTCAAAGTTCAACTACTTTGGAAGGATCCTTTATCGTAATTGACTTATTTTCCTTGAATATTACTTTTTATTTGCACGTATACATACGCATGTTACTATTGTCAAAAACATTTTTACCATGCACACTTCGTAACCAATTTTCTAGTTGAAAAATCATTTTTTGGTTTGTTAATCAATTCAATGGGTAATAAACCGTTATACATCCAAAAATCATGCAAAAAGATAACTCACGAATGTCGTGAGTTCGAGCATTCCGCAACGATAGGACGCTTTGCTATATCCTTTTGCCATACAACATTCTGTAAAAGAAATCTAAGAAAGACTAGTTCAAAACCAGAAGCTTGCAATACACGGAATTTCCAGATTGATTTGAAATTTGTGTAGTAAACATTTTAAAGTTTAAAATAACACAAATCAATAGGAATAAATCGAACAGGGACTACGAATGCATAGCTTTTGAAAATAATATTATTTGGTGTTAATAATTTCATATGTACTTATTTTATAATTAAATATACAGCTTTATTAACTAATTAATTAATTATGCTGTATGTTTATAAATTATCAATATCTAAAAGGGAAATTAACTGGACTAGTTTGAATATAGTTCATGAACGTTTCAAAATAACTTTTGCTTCCTGAAATTATGCTAACCTTTCATGCTAGCATTTCATAATAATTTCTACAACATTATAACAATTATTCTTATAGTTTTTGCAATTCCTTTGAAATTTCTTTTAATTACTTAACGATCCAATTAACAAACTCGCGTAGTTATCAAGCTATATACAAAAAAATAATAATGTAGAACAAAATAGTTTGTTTTTCTTTTGGAATTTTATGGTATTTAATAAAATGTGCCTTATTTAATTTTTTAGATTAATTATTGTTTTGATATTTTTTATCTTTATCATGTACTGCTCGAACTCGAAGAGAGAGAAATAGAGAAAATTCACTGTGACACGACTACAGCCCGAACGGTAAGAGATAATGACTTCAGGTCATCAACCGTGTTTTAGATGTAGTCAAGGTGAATATTTCGTCCTTGAACGTCTACATTCGAAAAACATTTCGATTTTTTTTGAAAGATTTCCAAATTTCTAACCCGACAGCTTCAAACTTAATCGGTCATAAATCGGTATGGTAGGGGAGACTGGGGCAAAATTTGTCAAAACGAAAATTTCAATATTCACTATTTTCTGAAATAAAAGAGACTGAGGCTTGAAATTTTTATTATAGATAGCCTTCATGAACTTTCTTAAACTTACAAAGTTTCTAGGGATTCGAGGAAGGTTTATGTAAAATAAAAAATAATGAAATTTTGAGCCCTATTTTTGGAGTATTAGGCTACTTATTAAGAAAATAATGAATAAGAAAATGATTCGAAAATCCCATTTTTTTTTTAGATAGAACAAAATAGTCTTGTGCAATGTTGTAGAGCAGTAAATTTCCTATAAGAATATGCTCATTATGAAACGTTTAAGTTTTCTTAGAGCTCGTGAAAAAATTAAATATGCGTTTTGACAAGTTTTCGCCCAGTCTCTCCTATCCATAATTGTTGTATCTTTCTCAAATATTTTCAAAAATATTTTTTATTTGTTCGAAAGCTTCTGAGACTGCCAGAGGCCAAACGGTAAGAGATATCAACTTCCAGTCTTCGACGACCCTCCCATGAGGCAATATTATCTAGGACTGTGTTTTTTCCACCCATTCCCCTCCTTACGCTTCAAAACCACATTTTTTGGTTTATTTTATTTTTTTTTCCTGCAACGGTCTTAATCGGTTATGTCCCGTAAATGATATATCTCATTCGGATTTATTTTTTATTTGTCCGTCTGCTCGTTCCTCATGTTAATATATTCTAAAATGTACTTTTTTTAAGCATGAATTATGTTTGAGCACTCCGCAAAGCTGCCATCTCTTTTTATATTAATTTATCTAATAAATAGTTTAACTTTTTGAAGTATAGATAAATGAAAAAATACTTGTACTTGTTTTTGTATTAACATTCAAATATTTATAAATTGCCATTGATGTCAACGAAATGTTGATGTCAATTGCTTCTACCTTTTCAGCCAGGTACTGCAGATATATCATGGTTTGATTGTCAAAGCCAAACATAATTTGAATTCTAATGTTTTGTGATTGCATTTGATTCTCACCAATGGGGAACATCTCTAAAATATTTGGACCAGAATTATCAAACAATGTGCGTAAGTGTGAGTGACATTATTGGGATTGATAAAACGAATAAATTTTGAAGGCGACAAATTCAAATGCTCTCTCTTACAATTTATAAGAGCGGATGTTGATTATCATGTGGCTTAAATTGAAACAATAAGAAAAGAATGGCTCGAGGAAGTGTGATATTGAAACGTAACGTTGAAAAAGAATTTCCTTCCAAAAAAAAGAATTGTGATTTCTTTTTGGGCGTTACACAATTGGCTCAATTTCTCCAAATATTATCTCAAAATGTTCCTCCCATTTGCTGCCTCATTACTTCTCTAATACGATTTTTTTTCGTTCTCAACTGAATGTCGGGAAATGAACATCCCATACGATTTACTAAAAATACCAAACAGTCTGGAGGAAGGAACCATGGCGAAAGAAATCGCCCCAGAGGAAAGTGCGAGAAAGAAAATATATCGTTAAAATAATGAGCATTTGTCTTCTGAAAAATAAAGGAAAATTCTAATGTAGCACGGCTACCAAAAAGAGGCGCACTTCATCAAAATTTGCAGAAGGAAAATATTTACTTCTTTATCTCCAGAAATGTAAATATTGTCTTATTATTAAAATATATGATGTTGAAAATTTTCAACACACACTGCCGTGCTGTTTTTTATCTCTTTGCTCTCTTCACATAACAAATTTAAAGACCATTTTAGCAAATTTTACCCATATGCAATTTATTCTGTCATATTAATGTGTGTATTTTTGGATATTTTGTCTTCTTTCCCGAAATAAATATTGCAAGAACAGATACAAGGAGCAAGAGCACAAAGGCTTTCCAACATTGCAGATTGCTCGATGTTATGACTAGAATACTATGTCCTAAAATTTAGTTATATACTGATCATTTATTGTTTTTTTTTAGTAAGAGATAAGTCATTTCATGGAACTCGATCCACTCTGGCCAGGGACCTCAGAGGGAACCCATACATTTTTCCTGGGAACCCGGGGAACCCATGGTATCAACTTTTGCCAAAAATTGTTTTGTTGAAAGAAATTACCTGCAATTGGTACAGTGCTGTCTCTCTATATGCACACTCTCTATATGCACAGCTTTTATGTCGGTTGCATTCAAAATCAATTTGTTTACATTTTGACAATAAAGAAAATTATTTTCTTGTTAACTATTTTTTCTTGTTTTTAATTTTCTTAATTTTATTTTTTCTGTCTCATATTATATTTAAAATAACACGGGAAATTCTAGAACAATAAAAAAATGATAATTTATTAAAAGAAAGAAAAAAACCGTTGGGAATTTCAAAAAAAGTTGTGCAATTTCAGAGAGAGAACTGTCAAAAAAAGTACCCAAACTGTGCATATAGCGAGACAGCACTGTAGAAACGTCAAAATTCTGTCAAAAATCCGCTTTTTTTAGGAAAATTGTTCTAAATGTGTAGACGCCTTAAATGCTTCTTACACTGAGAAAAATCCAAAAAAGTTAAAATAACATTGTTGAAATGTTAATTTTACCCTGGAGTATTGATCCGAAAACGGTGTAAATATTACCCTTTTTAGGTGTATTATGGGTTAAAGTCACACTTCTTTCATGTTGATTTTACCCTTAAAAGGTGTAAAATTAACATTAAAAAATGTTGATATATTTTTACACCCAAAAAGTGTTAAAGTCATGACGAAAAAAGTTAATCGCAGCCTCTTTTTTTTCTCAGTGTAGAAACGGTTCAAATTTTCGTGAAAGATTTTCAAAGACTCAAGATCTATCTTGTCTGAGCTACATGGTCGGCAACATAATTTTCGTAGTTTAAATGCTCGCCGCTACGAGCGACAGTGTCCCTCGCGTATATTTTGTATGGGAGCTTCTTGAAAGTAAGATACGAAAGATAAGGATTAATTCAGGCTTTAATTGACGTTGAACTGTTCAGACGTATTGTTATAGTCTCTTAAGAAGTAAAGCTCTTCGAGCCCTTGTATCTTTCGACCTTGAGAACTGGTACAAGGAATGGCTGAAGGTCACTTCAGTAACGAAAAATTATTCAAGTATCGCAGATTTGGAAGACTTTGTCTTTCGTAGGAGACACTCTTGTTGATGCCAAGTCTCTATATCTAACCGTTTGACCTCTATAATTTCCCAATGGGCTAACGTATTTACAGACAGACTTTTCTTGCACTTTTAGGATAACAAAATTCTTTGGCAACATAAACTTTCTTACGGCATTAAGAATAGAAGTAGGGGAAGTGCTTATAATTTTGGACAGTCTGCTTATAAGCATCGAAGTTCCAAGTTTGAAGTGCGATATTTTCTATACTAATTGACATTTCTTGTTACTCTCTTTTCAGAAGGGTTGTTTAGAAACTTAGCAAGCTATTTATCTTCTTATTTTTTTAAAATTAGTTTTAATACGTTTAAAAATGAATTGATAAGTAGAGGTGACCTTGGCTCTTATTTTGGACAACTTGTTTATTAATTTGTCCAACTTGGCTGTAAATTTGGACAGCTAATCCGCCTCAATAGGATGCCCATTGTTCTTCATTTAATGAACCAATCTTACCAAGTCCTCTTCCTGTTCATGTAAGGGAAACGTAGAATGTCACAAGAAGCCCGGAAACTTTCCAAAACATTAATTAAAGTGAGTTGACTTCGGTGCTCCAAGTACGTGCGGATTCGCTCATTCCCTGACCTTTCCGGGAGCCTTTCAAGGCATTTCTCGCTACATCTCTTTCGTAGAGATGATGCTCCTTTGTTTCTCCAGGCATTTGTCCAACCTAGTCATCACAAAAGCTAAAACTTCACGAAATTTCGTGAGAAAAACACCTGTCCAAAATAAGAATCATCACCTCACTGGTGAATGTCTTAAAAAATTTCCCATTTTTCACACGAAAAATATAATTCACAAGGCAAATCTCACTTCAGGTCAAATGTACAAATCATCAGTAACGTGAATCAACACAATATTCAATGAATATTCAATAATATCACTCAAAAACAGCGAACAAACTTTGTTAGTACTTCACCAAAACTAAATAAGACTGAAGTAAGCCACGAAGTTCTGTCATATTTCTCGTAAGCAATTGCTCACACTGAATTTTCAACAAAGCAATTTCAACTCAAATCATATTCAAATTTTAACGTATTTAGTGTCAAAATCTTCCAAAAAGAACAAATATTTCGATAGAATTCATTTTTCATCAAATATTGGAATAAAAATCCATCATTTTAATCAATTTATTTTTAGTGTCCAATGTTATCTTCAAAGTGTCCAAAATAAGAAACTGGACAAAATTATGAGCATTTCCCCTATGTAAATTCAAGATAAGCAGATTTTAATGCTTTTTCCGTAAAGATCGAGCAACGAAAGGTATATACGAAGGGATGGGAAGAAGTCATGAAAATGTATATTATCTCACGTTTAAAAGATTTATTTTCATGCTGTTGATGTAAAGTACTTAAAAGAATATTCAATTATATTAAATAAATAAAGATAATTTATTAAATCCTTATTAAATATGGTCTGTGATATCACATTATTTTCATTTATTAATAAAAAATCATATCTCCGGATCTAAATATAATAAAAAATAGGAAAATATATTGTTAGAAAATCAAGGAAAATTTTAATAATTTCTAATTTTTTAATTAAAATAATATAATTTTTTTGTTATATCAACAGTGATGTATGTATATATGAGAAGTTCATATCTCGTTTAATAAAACTTCTCAGAAACTATTTTTCAATCCTTGTTAAAATTTAAGCCAAATTTACATGTAAAATAATTAAATAAGACTTAGAAATTCTTATTATGATATTTTGTTCTATTGAGAGAACAAGAAAATAACGGCTATCAACTTTTTATGATAGCCACGATTTTTCTATTTCCTTAGTGAAGCAAAATATTATAATAAGAATTTTATTGTTTTATTTAATTATTTTACAAGTAAATTTGTTTTAAATCCTAACAAGGGTTAAAAGAGGCGAGGTTTGAATAATCTCACGATAAGGATTGTTTTTCAACTCGACATGGGTTTATGAAAACAAGGGTTGAGTGTTACTTGTGTCACGGGTTAAGCTATAGGGGAGACTGGGGCAAAAAGTCACAAATCGTAAATTTCAAAATTCAATATCTTCCAAGATAAATAAGATAGCTGCTTAAAATTTTTACCACAAATAGCTTCCATAAACCTTCTTCGATGTTGTTTGTTTCTTCGAATTCGAACAAGAAATTTAGATAATAAAAAATATCAAAATTTTTAGCCCTATTTTTAAAATATTTTCCTTGAAGAATATATCAATTATTACTTACTTATTATTCAAAATTTATGCACTGATGACTATTTCCTAAATGACTTGGATTCTTTGAATACGAAGCCGCTATCTATTTAGAATTTTACACAGATTCTTCTCTCAAGAAATCTTTTTATTATGAAAAAAGTAACAAAAGTTATGGAGCAAAAAGTAAGAAAAACCGTAACAATTTATGATGTCTCTCGGTAAAAAAGCGTCTTTGCCATGTGTCGCCGCTTGTTGTTTGCATTGGCCAAACGATTTGCAGTCTTTTGTGTGTTTTTTTTTTCTAAAATGGCTCCTTGGGGTAAAAAGTAACAAAAAAGCGAAGCAATTTCTGATGTCTCACGGCGAAAAGAAACGTCATTATGATGTCTCGCCGCTTGTTGTTTGCATTGGTCAAAGGATTTGCAGTCTTTTGTGTGGTTTTTTTTCTAAAATAGCTTGAAAATCGTTTTTATCGTTCAGTTATGAAAAAATGGTGTTTTGTAAAGGTGTAATGCAATAAATTTCTTATGAAAATATCTTATCTAGGTATTTTTTTTAATTTACGGAATCCCGTAACAAAGCGAATTAAAATATGATAATATCCTATGCTTGATACTATTTGCCCCAGCATTTTTGAAAATGGTCACAAAACTACCTTTTAGAAAACGGCTCGACAAGCGTATTTCCTTACAAAATAGAGGAAAATTACTTTCACAAAGTTGTAGAGCGGTAAATTTCCTAGAAAACTGCGCTAATTATAAATTTCTGGGGCGTTTGAGTACTTTGTAAAAAAATAAAATATCCGTTTTGTGACTTTTTGCCCCAGTTTCCCCTACTCTTGTCACGGTTTCACGAAAACAGGGTTTAAGATATAATAACGACGAGGATTGGTCTTCATTCTTGCCAAGGTGTACTGACGGCAAGGTTAATTAATATCCGTGACATTGTTTGACTTTTTACCTTTTCAAGGTTTGATAGAAACAGGGTTTAAAAAATACTTGTACATCAAACCTTGCCACTTTTAGATTGAAACAGGGTTTACCATCAGTTTGACAGACAAACCCTGTGTTACTTACCCATTTAACCGTGCATTTCTTTGAGTGTAGAATAAAAACCCCAATTTCAAAGCTGCCCCACAATCAAAGCTGTCGCACTTTCACCTAACCTTGTCCTATACCTCTCTTCGAAAAGGAAAATAATTGATAATAATTCAGCGACCTTGTGCTGTTGTCTATATTTGCGTTATTACCATACCAATGATTTTGATATCTCTGTTGGAACTTAACCACCATCACCGCCAATTAATTATTCATCCATGTAATACTAAAACCTATTAATTATTACCTTTTAGAACTGTTTAATTGCGTATTTCCATGTCAATTCTTCGTCTTAAATCCCCATAAGAAGCTTCAGTTTTCATTTGGAAAAATGTTCTACGACGAGTTTAATGTGATTTTCCTGAGAAAATCGAGTGGAAGACATACGTCTGCAATAAACAGAATTTAATGGTTTCCATTTTCAATTGCTTGTTTTCTATTTAAATAAGTTCTTACTCGAGTGGATACCGGGGGGACTATTGCTAAATGGAGAACTTTGTCTGAGATTGTTTCCTTGAGCACTTCAATTTGCAATATTTGTTTAAAGGGCAAAACAACAAATAAAAGTTTGTTTTTCCCAACAGCGGACTCCATCCACTTTCACAGAATTAAATTCACCTGCACTGTTTGTTTTTATTGTCTTTTATATTATTATTTCTTTTTTTTTGCCTTATAGTCCAAATGCGAATTCAATAACACCCAGTGCAAGGCTGGTTTTTTAACTTTGAGAAAAATACTACATTGTGATTTATTGCATTGAAATATTTCCACAAATGGTGATATCGTAAAAAAAGGGTCAGAAATTTTATTTGAAAAAAAAATGAGAAGGGATTAATTTTTAATAAAATACTCCAACAATGCACCAGAAAGCGTAAAATATAAAAGAAAAACATAGAAATGAATACGATGAAACAACAATAATTTATCACATTGTGACTTTTATAAGTTCTCTTGACAAAAGTCCATAAAGCAGATATATATCTTATTTCCAGTGATATACAGGAGCAGATAATGGCAGTGAAGAGGAGAAGATGCACAGTGGAAATGGAATAATTTATAAAGTGTCAAATCGAATTATGTTCTAAGAAGAACCATCGACTGAATCCATGGGATTTTGATCAGGATCATCATTAGAATCAATAAATTGGAAAAGAGAGAGGACACAAGGATAATTTCATCCTAATAAAATGGAAATGGTGACAACATCGAGAATTGATGAGAAAGAACTTCCCTCATCAACTAATGAGGACCTCAATGAAATTCCGAACGTGAAGGCCCTGCTTACGCGACTCTATTATGAATGCATGAAAACTGAGAAGAATGCTTCGGAATATCAAAATAAATCAGGTGAGTGGAATTTGTTTCTATATATCTTCACGTCTGCGCTTGAAGAAGGAATATACAATTTGAAAGTATTTCTCTCACCATAAAATTGGACAAAGTTTGAAAAAAGTCCTTTCCAGGGAATTCTGATTGAATTCAACATCTAAAGAAGAAACAGAGCTCTAATAGGGGAGCACAGGGCTATCTTAGGCATGACTCATGCTTTTCAGAATTAAAAAAAAAACAAGAAAAACGCTAATGCTATATAGGAATAGGAGAATAAGATCGTACTTCGAAAGTGCCCAATTTCATAAATAAACCAGTGACAAGTCCAGATAAACTAATAGTCTTATGGGTTATAGGTTATTCTTTTCTGCCTTCGAGAACAGTTTGTTCGACGCGATTTTTCACCCCCAAAATTCAATTCGTATCGAATTTTCAAGTATTTCGAGTTGGAAAGAATCTCGGCTACCATACACTGACTGAGAGAAATCCGAAAAAGTTAAAATAACATTCCGGAAATGTTTATTTTACCCTGCAGTATTGATCCGAAATCGGTGTAAATATTACCCTTTTTAGGCATATTGGGGGTTAAAGTTACCCTTTTTTGTTTACCTGAAGTTACCTGAAGACCGAATGTCAATATCTTTCACCGTTTAGCACATGGGGTCGAAGAACATTTATTTTTGCCAGGGAACCATTTCCTATAAGAATAGGTCATAATAAGGTCCTATAAGGATTTCATATCCGAAATACAACAAAACAAGATAACAATAAATTGGGAAACGATTTCTTAAAGAGCCCATACATGGGTCCCGGGATTATGCATATTTTCGGGACAAAGGAGAACTGCCTATATTTAGGGTATTTGATAAAAAAATCCAGTTCCCCTATTATTATTCCAGGTATTCCATCAATCGTAGATTGAAAACATATATACAGAACATTAAAAAAAAGATTCGAACACAATAAATCACTTAACAATACTTCACCGATTCGTTATCAATTTAAGACCTATACGGCCGGATTGGAAATTTCAAGACCTTTCCAAAATATTAAAATTCAAACAAATCGTATGAAAAATATGTCCTTCAGTATGATTAAATTCTAGTCCCCAAAAATCCAAAATTGCAAAATTTTCGGTTATAGGTAACGATGCGGATTATATTGAAGTTCTACTTTTCTAAAAGTTTTTTTTTAATTGTAACCTGAGAGGACAATCCAAAGACCACAAGGGCACTTAAAGATGAACTAAAGACCATGCTTAAGTGCTAAAACTAAAGAAAACCATAGGGTGAAAGGCACACCTATTGACACTTTAAGAACTCATGTCAGGACCAGGGCGGAGCATTATCATACATTTTCCGTACATAGAAGTATGGTATATTTTTTCTTAAGTGATTTTTTAGTTTTGGTATAAAACCAAATGTAATCATTTTAAAACTTTTACCAAATGAAAGAATATCTAATGTTATGTTATTGGCTCAAAATTTAAAATGATTGCACGAGGATAACAGTTCCTAAAACCTATATGAAAAAGTCGTAAAATTCGCAATTTTTTGAATTTCTCTGACAAATTTTCTATTTGTAACACCAGTAACATTTTTGCCCAACGCACAATAACTTTTGTTTGTAAATATGTTTTCAAAATTTCCTATGAGAGAAAACGAGATAACTAGATCTCTGTTTCATTCACTCTCATTGAAATGTCAAAACCATGTTTACAAAATAAAAGTTATTGTGCGTTTGGCATTTAAATTCAATCAAAATATATTCTCTGTACATGTGCCTACCATTTCGTGTTATATTTATTTTTGTGGGATCTAAGACTTAAAGATTATAAAGAATTTAAGAAAAATATACCATTTCTAAATTAAAATGCTCCATTCGTTAGTTAATCATCCTAGGTCGGGACTTATTGACACCTTTCTCTGTACAATTTGGAATACAAAATTTGAACATTTATCTTTATCATAAAACGTAGATAAATGAGAAAACATCGTATTACTTACATTTTATTAGATACATTAAATAAATTTCCACATTTTGACAAAAGTGCCAATAGGGGTTCTCTGTCAAAGAGGTGTTCCTTTGACCCTACTCTAAGTAGGGGGCAAAGTCACTCCCTAAATGTATAGTCACTCGCATCTACGGCAGGGTAAGTGTGCCAAATTTCGGCATAGTTGCATGCAAATGCCAAACTATCATGCTTCAAATATAATATTCTTAACACAAGTTGAATTTTTTATTACTTATTATTAAAGAGTGTTGCCTGGAACCTTGTAGACAGTTTATCGTCTTTATTTTCTCTAAATTCTTTCTTAATACATTTTAAAATGAATAAAAATGTAGACATAGCATTGGTGGCCTATTCCGACCACTTTCATTCTCATAGTTCCTTGTCCCTCCGGAATTCTTCCAATGCCTTTTTTAGATCATCTCGCTCGTCGAAGCGATATTTTTTGATATTTTTTGCTGTTTCTTGCATTTTATAATCTCTAGAGAGTATGCAAAAACTAAAAATTCATGGAAATTTGATGAACAAAAAAAGTGGTCGGAATTGCAAGTTGACCGGAATTTGGCACACTCACCTTATATTTCAGAGGTAAGCAAGAACCGTTTGAAACCGAACGTCAAACGAAAATTGTACGTCGCGTCGGTCAAAACGCTACATGGATTAGTTTGGGTTACCTCCTAAACATACAAAAAAATGACGAAATAGTTGGAGCCTTATTCCTGAAAACCTTTAAAACACGATTTTGGTAGAGCAGGAAGGACTATTGGAAAAAAGGAAAAAAAGCGTGGAGTCAAATCTCTAGAAGATTAAAATGACTATAGGCTATTCATCTAAGATCTCAAGAGCAAGAGAGCTTTATGGTAGCCTTAAATAGTTGTAGCCACAAACCACTACTCCAATTCGGACCAAAAAGCGAAGGGAGGTCATCGCTAGCGCAACCTTTCAGCGCTGTCCTGCTGAAAATAGGAATTTTAGGTCTACAAACGGCTTTAGATAACGCCTTTTTAGAGGGGGTCACAAAAGACTAGAAAAAGATATCTCTTACGGTTTGCTGTCTAATCCGGTAACGAGTCGGAAAAAACCCGATAACAAGTCGATAATGATTATCTGAATATAAAAATTTTTAGAAATAATTTTTCCTATAGATTACGGATGCGAAAAAAATGGGTGTGAATATGTAAGAACCGTACCTAAGAGATGATCGTATTCATTGTATTACTGCTAACTAATCAATGGAATAATTTTGTATCGTTATGGATCAATTAAAGAGCTTTACATTAGAGCTCATTAAGTTTTCTAAGAGCTTTCGGTTCGGTCACCAAGCTTATATCAATTGTGAAGTCTTGGAAGCCTTGTAGACAGAGCCGAAAGCTCTGAGGAAAGTTGATGATTTTTTCTGATTGATTTGTCTCCAATGATTACCGGAATCCCCATCACTTAAATATGCTACGTCGGTTTTATCAATAAGAATCTTTCCTACTGTTTCCTTTCTAAAAGGGATCACAATCAATAAGACGGCGGTGGGCGTTGTACCTTAAATATATCTCTCTGATAAATTTTTACTTCAAAAAATTTACATATCGTCGTTTAAACAAAATGCGAATACAAAATCAGATATGATAATTGTTGATGCAAACGACACTATACTCAAAGAAAGTTTTATGAACAAATTAAGAAAATTATATGCATTTATTGTGGAATTTTCAGGAAACCAAACCAGTGAACAAATTATTTTTCAAAAGTATTTGAACCACGTGATATTGCCTCACCTTCCCCTAAAGAAGTTCTAACAAAGTGAAGAAGACACAAAACTCACTTGTTTAACCTCTCAGCTTCACTTTGGAAAATTCTCAATTGTTATATTGTCTTTCCCAAGAACTTTGTTTCCGAGGAATATGTGACTTTAAAAGCTCACTGAACTTAAATTATGCAAAGTATTTCTCAACACTTAGATTCTATGCATGATAATAATAAAGAAGATACTGTACTGAAGCATGAAACAGATTTTAAAGTATTTTGCATAGCAGATGATGTTTGTGAGAACTTCTAAGCTATTTTATTTTTTTTTTTTGCATCATAACACTCAAAAGTTATTCAAATCTGTTTAAGAATATCTTTCTCAAGTATGCTTACATCCTATTTACAGCATAAAGTATCAATATTTCAGAATAAAAATGTGTTGAAATGCCAAGATCTGTAGCACATTAGATATGAAATATTGCAAAAAAAATTAAGATTCTTTAAGTATGTTATGCTCAATAAACGTATTACTGGTTTTTGAGGAATTTATCATTCATAATTCAAAAAGGAATACACAAAAATATTTGCGAAACTTTAAGTGAATATCTTGTGAAAAACAATCAAGGTGGGTATAATCAAACAAAGTACGGGGAGAAATAAGTAGAAGCGTTAAACAGAAGTTTAAAAAAAAAATTATTACATTGTAATAATATGATAATATGTATGCATTTCAATAATAATGATTTTGAAGTGATTAAATTAACTGGGGAGAACATCAACATACATTCATTTATATTACAATTCATTTTTTAATTAATTTTATTTCAGAGGACTTTGTATGCACTTCAGCATTATGGAATGTTGCAACAAAATATACAAATTTTACGTCACTAGTCCAGTGATACTTCGCCTTCATTTCAGAGTCATTTCTCATAATGCTGGGCAGGAATTTCAATATACATTAAATTGCATGCATAATGTAAACATGTACTATGAGAATTCTGCGATATTCCTTATTAAAGTCACTGCATTTATGTCAGTAGAACTAGCGCTCTACGAAGAGTTCTATTTTATAGAAAAAATATTAAGAATTTTCACTTTGAAAGCATTTCTAACAATAAGCTACAAAGATGCTCGAATTTCTTTTCTCCCGGAAAGTTTACTAAATTGACTTTGATTTCTAAATAAACTTTATGGCTCTCTGAAAATAAACTTCATGTGGGCCAAGACTCCATTCAATTCCGTGTTATAGAAATTGTAACATAGAATGTGTTTATATGCTTTTAGAAGAAGCCGGATTTATCTTAAAATAACGAAAAAATTGAGTAAGTCTGACACAAATGTGACATTGGATTTAAACCTTTTGGAATTTGAATTCCTGATTTTATAATGCAATGTGCTATGGTAATGTTTAGAATCGAGCAATATAAACTAATATCTGGATGATAAACTGAAGAATCAGGTTTTTTGAACTAATGTCCGGATGGGTAACTTAATAATCCGGTTTTGTACTTTGATATCCGAATGGTTAACGTAAGAATCCGATTTTGTAATCTAATATTCAGATGAGAAATTTAAGAATCCGATTTCTTAATCTGGCATAGGAAGGGGAAAACTTCTGAATTTGTCCTTATAAACTAATACTCAAATGGTAAACTTGAGAATTCGGATCTCTAAACTTCAGAATTCGTTGTTTAAAGTTAATATCTGATCGGTAAACTTAAAGGATCAAATAGTCGGATAGCGAACTTAAGAATTAGGCTTCCTAATTTTAAATTCGGATGGAAAACTTAAGAATCCGGTTTACTAATTTAAAATACGGATAATAAAAACCAAAATCAGTTCTTGTAATCTAAATATTCTGTTGGTAAACTTAAAAACCCAGATTCATGACCTAATATTGTTGTCTTAGGCCCTGGGAAATCTAATTATCTATTTCCCAAGTCCCATAACACGGAGCCCGATGCTTTTCTCCTTGTGGCTTTCCCAAGACTGACTTCTCTGTCTCTCCATGTACAGCCTGTTGCGGTACCGTTCTAGAGAGGGGAAGTGATTCACGAGTTTCAAATTAAGACCTTTGTAATCTGGATAAAGGAATTGACTTCTACAATATTTGAATGGAAAGTGAAAGATGGGTCAACGGTAAATGATACTCTTGTTTTAGGACAGACTGTCCTTTCGGTGAACGTAGGTCACTCAATACACCGATGCTCACCGAAAAGACATTCTGTCCTAAAATAAGAGTGATAATAAACTTAGGAATCCGTATTAATAGTCTACTGGCTTGATGGTAAACTTAAAAAATCACCTTTCTAATCTAAAATTTGGATAGTAAACTTATAAATGAGTTTTTTCATTATTAAAAATCGGAATGGGGAATTTAAGTATCTGGCGTTAGAATCAAATATGCGGCTGGTAACTTAAAGAACCCGGCTTTCTTGTCTTGATATCCGAATGATAAATTTAGTAATTCACTTTTTAATCCAATACCCTAGCTGGGAATTCAGAAAGTCGTTTTATAATCTCATGTCCGGATTTTAAACTTAAGAAACTAGCTTTGTAATTTGATATTTAGATAATGAACTTAAGAGCCAACCTTTATAATAAAGTATCAAGCTAGTACATTTAACAATCCGGATTTTGAATCTAACATTCGAATGGTTGACTCAAGAAACTGGATTTTGAATTTAAGCCATTGATTTTAAACTAAAGAACTAGAAACTAATACCCGGATCGTAAACTTAAGAATCGCTGTTTGTAATTTAACATCCAAATAGTAAACTTTAGAACCCGGCTTTCTAATCTAAAATCCGGATATTAAACTTCAGAAGTCGTTTTTTGTAATCTAATACCCGGATGGTAAACTTAAGGTCCCAGTTTGTAATCTGATTTCCGGATGATAACTCTGGTAATCTAATATATTTAAACGGATAATAATATACATACACGGATGCTAAGCTTTAAAATCCGTCCTCATAGCCTAATGTCCAAGCGGTAAACTTAAGAATATGGATTTCTAATCTAAAATCCAGATGGTAATCTTCAGAATCCGTTCTTGTGATCTAATATCCACTTAGTAAACTTTGTAAATCGGCTTTCTACTCTCAAATTTGGATGGTAAACTTCAGAATTAGTTCTTGTGATCTAATATCTCGATGGTAAAATTAAGAATTCGGCTTTTTAATCTAATATTCAGATGGTAAACTTCAGAATCCGTTCCTGCAATATAATATTCACATGGTAAAATTGAGAATCCGGCTACCGTGTAATCTAATATCAGGATGAAAAATTTAAGAACCCGGTTTCCTAATCTAACAAACGGATGCTAAATTTCATAATTAGGCTTTTTACTATCTGAAATCCGAATGTTAAACTTCAGCACCCGGCTTTTTAATCTAATATACGGGTGATAAACTTTGAATCCGGCTTCGTGATCTAATATCCAGATGGTAAACTTTAGAATTAGTTCTTGTAATCTAATATCTGGATGGTAAAATTAAGAATTCGGGTTTTTGATCTAATATCCAGATAGTAAACTCCAGAATCCGTTCCAGCAATCTAATATCCAGATGGTAAAATTGAGAATCCGACTGTGCAATCTAATATCAGGATGGAAAATTTAAGAACCCGGTTTCCCAATCTAACAAACGGATGGTAAATTTCATAATTCAGCTTTTTAATATCTGAAATCTGAATGGTAAACTGCATAACCTGGCTTTATAATAATCTAATACACGGGTGATAAACTGAATCCGGCTTTGTAATCTAATATCCGGATGGTAAACTCCAGAATTCGTTTTTTTTTATCTAATATCCGGATGGTAAAATTAAGATTTCGTTTTTGTAATATAATATCCGGGTGGTAAAATTAAGATTCTGGTTGTTTAATCTGATGTCCAGATAGTGAACTTAAGAATCTGTCTTTTAAAATTAATATTTCAATGGTAAACTTGAAAATTCGGCTTTCTAATTAAAAATCTAGATGGTGAACTTCAGAATCTGTTCTTGTTATCTAACAAATAGATGATCCGGATGGTACAATTGAGGAGCTCAGAGCAAAAAAACGCTATTTTAATAGGGAAATGCATACGAATTAATTTTTTTTTTGCTCCGAGCGCCTCAATTAGGGATCCGTCCTTATAATCTGAAAACCGGATGGTAAGCTTAGAAATTCGAGTTTGTAAGCCAGTGTATTGATGGTAAATTTAAGAACTCATCCTTGTAATCTTAATATCCAGATGAAAATTTTAAAAACCCGGCTTTGTAGCCTTGATGTCTGAATCATTAACGTAAGAATCCAGATTTACAATCCAATATCCAGAGAGTATTTTGAAAAATCTAGCTTTGTTATCATCCAGATGATATACCTACTATATACGGATATATACGGATGATATACCTAATCAGACTTTAAAATCAAATATTCAATTAGTAAGCTCTAAAACCCGGATATATAATCTAGCATCCGGATAGTAAATTTAGTAAAACCCTCTTAGTCCGATAATATTCACCGTATAAACGCAGTCATATTTGCTGTAACATAATTATGAGAAGTGGTATAACTTGAAGACGCGGCAATTAATTTTATTAAAGTCTTGTAACAGTGACATCACTTTGACATCTCCACCCTCATCCATCTTCAAGTTTTCCGTGATAAATGTGATAATAATCGCCATTTAAATTCAATTGTCATCAAAGAAAGATCATATTAAATTATAGTCAATTAGTAAGAATCTTTTTTATCGTCATATATATTCATTATTTTCCGCTTCCGGGAGATTTTTCTTGCCCCGCCCCTACCTTTCTTGATAGGGCTTGAAGGGAAAGTGGAAAATTCATGGTGTTGGGAAAATTCCTATCTCTTGTGTGTCGAATTCAATGAATTTATTAACTTTTCACAGGGGATGGACGTCAATGCCCTAAGACCTTTGATGGCTACTTATGCTGGCATCCAACAGCAGCTGGCTCCACAGTCTCCCAACATTGTCCGGATTTTGTGACTGGCTTTGACAGCACCCGCTTGGCCTATAAAACGTAAGTAATCTTCGTCACGTGATGAAGTGGACCGAGAAATTAACACCTTCCCCTAAAACCCAATTCACCGGGTTCATTTTTCGGCAATCCACCCTAACCTTCCAACCTCTCTTCTCCAAAATACCCTTTCAGATGTTTGGCTGATGGGACTTGGTACTCGCATCCCGAAACTGGCAAACTATGGTCCAATTACACCACTTGTGTGGACATTGAGGATTTCGAGGTAAAATTCTTGGTCTTCAATTTGATTTTGCCCTTCAGCATGTCTGGCCTTACATGTATCCAACATTGATAATATTCCCCTCAGACAACCATTTCTCAGTCCAGTTCTTCCCACATTTTACACGCCCTACGGCTATTAGCACAACATAAAATTTTTATAATAAAATGGATAAAAGGTGCAGACATGGGGGAGCAACATGTGCTGAGGAGCTTTAATGTTAAAAGTGAATTTATGTGGAGTATGCGTATGTGAAAAATTTTTCAACCCCTCTTCGCTTTTATAAATAAACACCAGAGGAATTTCATAGAGAAAGCTATATGCTCGCCGCATTTTTTCATAATAGGGAACATGGGAGTTGGTTTGGACTTGATTGCTTTTGCTACAAAAGCACTTTAAATGTTCTAGAGAAAATCGATTTTCTCTGATCGGAACCGATTTTTAATGGCAAAAGTTAATTTTCTCATCGACTAAAATTTCTTTTAATATCTAATGCTAAGACATTTTTGTAAGTATTTTAGTAAAATCAGTAAGTACACTGAGAGAAATCCGAAAAAGTTAAAATAACATTCCGGAAATGTTTATTTTATCCTGCAGTATTGATCCGAAAACGGTGTAAATATTATGCTTTTGAGGTGAATTAGGGGTTAAAGTTACCCTTTTTCATGTTAATTTTACTCTTAAAAAGTGTAAAATTAACATTAAAAACGGTTGATATATTTTTACACCTAAAAAGTGTTAAAGTTATGAGGAAAAAAAGTTAATCGCACCCTCTTTTTTTTTCAGTGTAGGAATAAATTTCCAATGAAAATATGTCATCTAGGTATTTTTTTTTTAATTTACGGAAGCGCGTCATAAAGCGAATCAAAATATGATAATACCCCGTGCCTGGTACTATTTGCCGCAGTATTTTTGAGAATGGTCACAAAATTACCTTTGAGAATACGACTCGATAAATGTATTGTCTTACAAAATAGATGAAAATGACTTTCACAAAGTTCTAGAGCGGCAAATTTCCTATAAATCTATAATGCGCTAATTAGAAATTTCTGGAGCGCTCGGGTAGCTTTGTCAAAAAATTAAATATCCGTCTTGTGACTTTTTGCCCCAGTCTCTCCTAATGCTTTCGCTATAAGTTTTAGCTCGATATAATTTCATGAAATCAAAATGCATGTTTCGGGCCCAAAATTCGACTGAACTAAATTTAATTTGGTGTGATGTTCAAAAGAAGACGAAGAAGAGTGCAACAGAGTAGAATATACAAATGCAAAGCTTTAAAGAAAGAAACGGTTATGAATTTAGACGTTATGACATTTTCCTGATCTAAAAGATGTGCCGGAGCCATTTCAGACCAAATTCTTTTAACTGCTAAAAATTGTTTTCCTCAACTGACCGAAATTAATGTTTTTTCTCCGAAATTTTGCTTTCTATCATCTACATTTATTTTCTTATCTTGACCAAAATTAAATTTTTATCACTCCGGTACATCTATTAGATTAGGAAAATTTCATGAAATCGAAATTTTCCAAGTTTCGCACATATCTATCCCAGATTTTCTCACTTTTCATTATCTTTTAAAGGTCATAACAAATTAAATTTAGTTCAACCCAATTTTAAGAGCTAAATAATGGGATTGACATAAGCAAAATGTTTGAAAAAAGGCATTTAAATTTTGATTACATGAATTTTTCTTAATCCAAAAAGTGTGGTTGAGATCGAATTTTAATTTTTTTTCACTCAAAAAAATCGATGTTCTTTTTTACTAATCAACCAGAAATTTTTTTCTGACAAATAATAAGCTTCTTGTTGAAAAAATTCGATTTTTGACTGATCAAAATTGATTTTTCACTGACTGCTATTAACACTAAACCTACCGACGTTTTTGATCGTTTTTCGGCCAAATGACAAACTAGGATATTCAACAAATTTGTTTTGGAAAAGAACAAAAATTAAAATTTAAGCACTGAAAAATATATTACACGCAAATTTTAAGAAATTCATAAAGTTTGACTGTGACATTGTATCGATTAAATACGTGTTAATTTTCGGTGGCAGCCAATTCGAGATTTTGGCTTTCGGGATTTTGGCGTTCGGGATTTTGGCTTTCGGGATTTTGCCGTTCGGGATTTTGACCGGGACCCGTTAATTTTAAACCGGTCAATTTGGTCGGTTCTTGGTAGATTTAGAGTTAATTGATAGATTTTCTTCTTATTGAGTCAAATTGATTTGCACTATCAAATTTGTTTTTTTTTCTTCTGATAAAGTCTTGTGTTTTATTGTTCCAGCAGAACTTTTAGATCACAAAACTTTCCCGAAATCAAAATTCACATTCCTTTCTCTTTCAAACGTTTTGCATATACCTATCCCAGTCTTTTCTATTCTTTCCCTTCATTTGAACATCACGACAATTTTAATTTAGTTCAATCCGTTTTCAGTACCAAAGAATGGAATAGACACATCGTCGATTGCTTCTACCTCTGTCGTATCCGTCGTATCTGCATTTGTTTTGTATCTGCATTCGGTGCAAGCTACAACACAGACGTCCCTTCTTGCTTGAAATGCTGACACAAAAGAAATACAGATACGACAGAGGTAGACGCAACCGACGATATACAAATTATTTGTAACGGCTCTGGCACACCTTTTAGATCAGGAAAATTTCATGTAATCGAAATTCACAACTCTTTTTTCTCAAACGTTTTGCATATGTCTGTCTCAGTCTTTCGGACTGTTCTTCTTCCTTTAAATATCAAACCAAATTAAATTTACTTCTATTCAATTTTGAGTGAGAAGAGTGGGATGGACTTATAAAAATCTTTTGAGAAAGAAAAAGCTGCGAATTTTGATTTCGCAGCTTTAATATAAAAAATATTTTTTCTTGACACAAATTGAATTTTAAACCAAGTGGGGATTGCTTACTAACCAAAATCGCACATTTTAGTGACTAAAATCAATTTTTACTGAATAAGATTAGGTTTATTTTTACTCTCACTGACCATTTTAATTAGGTATTCCTAACCAACATACCATACATTTTAGATAAAAAGAATTTCATGAAATCGAAATTCACACCTCGTTCTTTCTCAAACGTTTTGCATATGTCTGTCGCATACTTTTGCACTCTTCTTTTTCTTTTAAACATCAAACCAAATTGAATTTATTTCAATCGAAATTAGAGTGCAAAGGAAAATGGGATAGACATGTGAAAAACGTTTGAGGAAGAAAGGGATGTTAATTTGGATTTCATGAAATTTTCCTGATCTAATAAAAGGTGTACCCGACACTTTAATAAAGAAACTCAGTTGCCTAAAACTGCCCCAACTTCCGCTACAGAGAAAAAGGAGTGATTGCCAGGTGGCTTTGAGTTTTTTGGAGAAACAGATACTTCATAGCAACCCCAAAATCACAGACTTCTGCTGGTACCAGGGAGATACGCTACGTCATTTCCCTTACATGAAAAAAAATATATGACACATAGAAATTATTAATATATTGAAAAGAAGGGAAGGACAAGGGACGCAACCAATAAAATTGTTTATGAAGCCTGAAATCAGGAAGGAGGATATTCAATTTCCTTTCCCCTTGGCAATCCGCAAAACCCTCAGAAGACGATGGACATGGCTTGAGAGGTTTCCCCTTTCGATCGCAATATTCCTCATCTAATCGATTTCCATTTCCATTGAGAATTCCTTTCTCTCGTCTTTTTTTTTGCATATTTTTCTATCTCAGAATGTTCTACGCAAAGTCAAATGGAGCTATTTTTAAAACATTCTGTACATCCTCCCAATCCCCTTTTACGCTGTTTGTGGTTCAATCAATAAAAGGAGACATACTGGACTCAATACAGAAATATAAAGCAAGCAGATTTAGAGAAAATGCACTTTGAGAAATGATGGAAATGCTAAGCCCAGCACGATGCTCTTCACGTGAAAATTCTATCTTTACTTTCGTTGCTATAGAACAATATTGCTGGGAAGGAAAAAGTGATACAGTGTACTCGACTTTTCACTTAACGATTGTCTCTTATCTCTTTAAAGTTTCAGCTAAAAGTGCATTATTATGAACTCACAGAGAAGTTATGCAGGACTGCAGGATCTTTTGTTTCACTGGGATTAACTTTCTGACTTAAGTTCCGCCCAGTAAATAAGCTTTATTTCACATTCTCGTTTGAGAACATTATGAACAGAAAGTTGTCTAATTTTTAATATTTTTGGGAGATACTGTAACACACAACTAATAAAGGATACTTAAAATTTCACTGAGAGTTTACCAGTTCGATGTATTTTTGAAAAATAAGCCACGCCCCTACAATATACTTTAAATGAAATTTAAATTCTTAAGCAAACTCAGCCCCCCCCCCCCTCCCAAATTTCTACATTCTACACTTCCCCCCTTGAGATCACTTTACTCAACAAATCTTCACGTTTCAGACGATTTCTGAGATATGTCGTCGCGTTGTTTGTCCGTCTGCCGTCTTTCCGTCCGGCTGTCGGCAATTCTAGAGGGCAAACGGTTAGAGATAGCGACTTGGGACCTAAAGGGGATCCCCCATAAGTCGAAGCAACAGATGTTTATGTTGTATGTTTTACAGATTACGCAGGCGGACAACTTACCATGTGTGCAAATACCATTGAATCATTCCTAATAACGGTTTTTCAAGGTCGAAGATTAAAAAAGGTTCTAGAAAGCGCATTGATCAGGCGTATGGTGTCATGATTCGGCTCGTTGGAAAGGTCTTGGAATTTCCGAAAAAAACTGAACAGGTTACAATCGGTTTTGAACCGTTAAACCTTTAAGGACGAGACATTGGAAAGTCCAACAGAGTCTGATTCGGTGTATTTTGTGCTTCTATGAACGATAGGGACAAAAATAGCCCAAAAATTTATGTAATTTTTCTGACAATACCAATTAATAATATTTTTCGCTTAAATGAAAAAATATTACGTATGATTATTGTTGTTTTTATTGCTAAAAGGGTTTTGCTTAAAAAAATTGGAAGTATAAAAATAAATAAGATCAATTATGAATTTGAGGATTTAAAATACGCCATTTTTGAGCTTTAATATTTACTACATAGCAAATAGCTAGAGACTTGCAAAAAATATTCTAGATTCCTTCAAACTTCTACTTTGCAATTACGCACAAACATAAGAAAATAATTTTAAGCAGTCACGAGAAATTATTTTCTTTATGGGACACCGGTGTTCCAATCGTCCTTAAAGGGTTAAAAGCCTCCACACATTCGGAGTAATTTTTGTCAAAAATTACATTTTTGACTGAATTATGACGTTTCCACTTGCAGCATTGCGGATAATTTCCTTTAAAAGTGCAGTTTTTGACGAAAATTTCTCCCAATATGTAGACGCCTTAATGAACCGGTACATAACCAATAACTAATTTTTATTTAAAATTCAATTGTATTAGTCTTCAATTATTTTGGGCAATGTTTAAGTGATTTAGAAATCCGTTCTTATCGGTTTTAAACCGGTAATGAAACGCTGAGTAATTTTTGTCCGAAAATCCATTTTATTACTCTTATGACTTTGGCACACCTTTTAGATCAGGAAAATTTCATGAAGTCGAAATTTGAATCCTTTTCTTTCTCACATGTTTTCCATATGATTTATCTCATTCTTTCGCAAAGCAAATTCAATTGAGCTAAATTGAATTTGGAGTGATGTTTAAAAGAAGAAGAAGAGTACAATAGAATGAGATAATCATATGCAAAACATGTGAGAAAGAAAGGGATGCTAATTTCGACTTCATGAAATTTTCCTGATCTTAAAGGTGTGCCGTGTGCCGATGCCATTAATATTATTTTGTGAGATGTTTCGAGAGATTTACAAATCGGTTTAAATCGGTTGAGAACCGGTGGATGGTAAATGGCGCGAAAGTACTTTTGAGGGATAGCAGTTACGAGTTCGAGTACTTCGCAAAGCTTGGGATGCTTTGCTACTCCTTTTTTAGACATTAAAAAAACTATTTTTTTCAAAGAAAGTTTCAGATATAATTAAACAAAACTTTGTGGTTTTACTAAAACAAACGTAGTAATTACACTGCTTTTAAAGTTCTAAATAACAGCTAAAATTATATTTTCTTATTTCGGGTGTATTGTTAATTGCATTTACGTGTTTACATCTCTTAAAAGGAGCGTGGCCTAAAATTATTCATAACGTATGTCTTGTAATTTGGAAAAAATTGCGTTTTATGCAAAATAGTGCATCATGTCGCGAATACATCTTCAAAGTGTCAAATCATTTGGATTTAACATAGAATTTTGTTCAAAACTTGAAAAAAGGTATTTTCCTACGTGCAGTAAAATCTTACAATAAAACGCATTTTATGTTTATCTATTTATTACTAATAAATTAATTATTGCGTTCTTATCAAGATTACTGAAGTGTAAAGAACATTACTGATTTATCTGATTTATAATTCCATTTTGCGCATATCAAATAAATATTGCGAACAATGGGAAAGCATCCAAAATCATTTCCGAATCACCATCGAAATTTAATTATCTTCCATTTGCTGGAAGTTTAATTAAGTTCAATGAATTTTGAAACAAATACAGCCCTTTTGATTTGTAATTTCAATATTACTGTCCTTTACCAAATCCTGAACATTCATAACAAAAATTGTATTTTTATTAAATCAAGAGCAAAACAATGTTTCAAAATTAAGTCAATTACTACATTTTTTTCCAAAAAAAAAAGAATTAGACGTTAAATTGATGTATTGTAGTCAGATTACCCAGTATAATCAATTTTATAAATTTTTCTCTGTATCCACAGTTTCGACAGTTGGTCAACGATTTATATACTAGAGGTTATATTATATCACTAGTCACATTAGTCATTTCGCTTATCATATTCCTGAGCTTTAGGTAATTCAGCATAAAATATGAGAAATTCAATTTTGAAGGTAATTCCTAATTCGATGAATTTAATTTGCAGATCATTGCGCTGCACGAGGATAAAAATTCACGTTCATTTATTCATCTCACTGGCCTTCACTTGTACAGCATGGATACTGTGGTATAAATTAATTGTTGAGAAGCCTGACACAATTCGGGACAACACGGTAGGATATTTTTACTTTGGTAGAATGACTAAAATTAGCATTAGTGGAAAGTTTGAGCTTGAGACAAGAGACCCTCAATTTGAATTTTAATATGCGTCTTATCGCCATCCAACACTCAGATTGAGCGGAGATTAGTTCAAGGCAAAAGAAGAGATATGTATACTGAAAGTGATATAATAAATTCATGCAATTTTCCCCTTAATACACACGTAGGAAATCTTATCTCAATGAATTTGTTCTTCTCAATCTCACACAGTATCTTGCAATATAAACAATCTGTACATAAATACCCATGTAGCACAGGTAGGTTAAAATTTATTACCATTTTGGTCATAATGTAGTAATAATGTAGCCAATATGTAGAGGAAAGTACTCTCCCTTCGAACGTTCATGCTTTCGAATAATGTGAATTTTTTTTTATTTTTCCTAAGAGATTTACACATTTTTTATTAAATATTTCTTAGCTTATCATCAATTATTGATAATTATGTGATAATTGTGTATAAGTCTCTAGGAAAAATAAAAGAAAATTCACATTATTCCAAGGCATGAACATTTGAGGGGAGAGTACTTTCCCCTATGATTGAAAAGAATCCAATGCAATGCAATGATGAACTTCGGGTTGCAGTGCAGCAACTGGACTTTGGTCACGCTGATGACTAATTTATGACTAAATAATTTTGATGCATTTTGACGCATGTTAACGAGATTTACATGCAAATTCCAACGATTTACTTCAAAATTCTCCATTTTGACAAAAAAATCTCACAATGCCTAGAGACCATTGCAGGTTACGTCAATTTAAATGTAACTTTACACAACATTATTTTTCTTATTTCAAAATGATTGTTATTGGCGTAAATGAGAAAAACAGTCAAGAATCTATCAATGTTTAACCCTTCAAGGACGAGAAGGTAAAAAATTGACGGTCAGAAAAAGTCATTTTTTCTAACTTTTTAGAACAAAATACAACTTTAAAAGGCCGTAGGAAAAGATTCATTTTTGGATTACCGGTGACCCAATAGTCCTTAAAGGGTTGAGAATCTACAGTAGACTCTCCCAAATACGGGAATTTTGGAACAAAATGTCACCTAAAAGCATAACGAAGCAAAAAATCAAATTTTAAAAATGTCAACAAACTTTGTTTTTCAAATTTAACTACCGCCCGAATTAAAAAGTAGCATAATCTTTAAAAAACGAATTACGCAACGAGCACAGTTAGCTGAAAAAAAGGTGCATGTTCAGAATTTTTTTGCTGAATCAATAAGCAAAAAATGTGCTGACCGGTCAGCAGTCGCCGAACAAAAAGTGCTAAACAAATGTATGAAGTCGACACTGCCTCGCGAATTTTTCTTCAAGGTTAGCAGAATTTAGCTGAATTTATTTTCAGATGAATTGAAATCGGTTAGCATTTGATGCCCGCTGAGTAGCGAGAATCTACTGTATTTGAAATTTGCGATATAACCATCCTTGCCATGGACTACCGTTCTGAGTCTGCTAATGAACACATCGCTCGGTGCACGAACATGATCTTCTGAAATGTAAACCATTTTTCACGATGAAGGGCTAGCTACATCTCGTCGAAACTGATATTTTTTTAATCCTAATTCTGGGCAGCAAAAAATCCCACCCGGGAAAATGTAGTAGTCGGTAGTATAGGCCGTATAGGCCAAACAAAAACCGTGATTATTTAACTGCAGCTGTGAATCTCTTGCCTAAACTCGCTTGAATTAGTCTTGGGAAAGCCAGGAAGAGAGGAGCATCAAGCACCGTGTTCTGAGATTTAGGAATTAGACCAGGCGCCAGGACAACTAAAAGTCGAGCGAATTTGCATCCGACGACCATGGAAGTCATTTGTACTTGACATGAACAAGGAAACGTATATACTGAGCAATCACGCCATCATGTAGTATCCGAGGATACTACTTGCCAGAACAACCGGAGAGCCGTCATTATCCTCGACAGCCACAGGTTTAGCATTTCATTGAACCTACTGGTTTCAGTTTAAGCGCTCTCAGTCATTTGACCTCGTCACGATTGACGGCCCAGCTGCCTTTTACCTTCACACTATCACGCCCTATCACGCTCGTACACAGCAGCAGCCTCCAGTTGAACGGCTGTCCATTTAATTAAATACTAACTACAATCGTATTTGAGTTACAATGCATTTAAAAAGCAATAATACAACAAATTTTCACAAATGATTCTTCGGCCCTGTAACCAGTACAATGAACTACCATTGTGCAAAAAATAAAGGCGCTACGACCAATAGCATAAGAGCTATAGGGACATAATGTTGGCTACAATTTAATCAGCGCACCCTGTAGTTATAAATTGGTCATCAGTGTAACTTTCTCGTTAGTAAAATTGTTTGATAAATAAAAAAAAGATGTGGGGAGCCTCTAAGGTCTAAGGTTTCGCACAAACTCTGCCTTCGATCACTTCATATTTTTCTCATATTCCCTTTAATTAATGTTACTTTTTCTTAGAAATGTGTGACTTTAAAAAAGACAATATAATATATTACCATAAATAGACTAAATTTATTAAAGGAATACGGTAAAAATATGAAGTGTTCGAACCCAGACTGTGTACGAAGCCTGAAAGCCTTCCATATTTTTCTTACACTCGTATTACCTAGCGAACACCTTAGGAGAATTGTAGTATCATTTTTAGTAACATCAAGTTAAAATGTGCTTTTTAGCTTTTGTTGTTCGCTGGGTACGTAGGCTTTTTAAAGTAAGGCTTACGTAAATCTAACTTTATTGAGTCATTTTAATGCTGAGTAAAGTTGTCAGCGTGGTAATTAAGTAAGACTCATGTTACTAAGGTTAACTGAGTTGAAAATAATTTGAATAACTTAAAAATCACTTTTACATCAATCTACTAATTTATAAGAAAATGTTACTTGGGATTGATTCTTCTGTTCAGATAAGATTCTATAAAGATAATTCTGAAGCTTGCAATTTTTGACTATCCACATTATAATTTTACCATAACGTGCTACTTGGGTATTCTATTCAGCAGCTGAAGTGAATATATACATCTTTCTATATGTATACATCCACACTTCCGAGGGAGGAAATTGACTTGATGCAGCTCCCACTTGTGAGATACAAAAACTTCGTTTAGGATAGACTGCATTCTCGAATCAAAGGGATGAATCTCTGGAGTATAGAGCGTTGATATTTTCCCAAAAGACCGGTAAAAAATACAACAATGCATAAACTAAGCTAATTTAAAGTTTGTCACAATCTATGGGAAATACGCCAGTTTTGTGCTATTGTTCGAGAGCTTGACATTTAATTCAATTTCTCTGCTTAACCCCAATTTAGTGGATGTATTCCCTGCAGGGTAATCACCTATGTGGTTTACTGTTCGTTCCAAAATGAATTCACAGAGAACTTTTTTCCGCACCCAATAGCACAAAACCGCCTCTGGGAATGATATTAAATAAAATCTGGCAAACAAGTGTTCAATCAAATTGATTGCCAGCACTGCCACAGTAATCAAGAGAGATACTTTCTATTTTGCAGAACTGGTGTGTAGCTCTTCATGTAGTCCTTCACTACCTCATGCTTGTTAACTATTTTTGGATGTTTTGCGAAGGACTTCACTTGCATCTTGTACTCGTTGTGGTAAGTCAATGGAGATATATTAAAACTATACTATACTTCAGAAATTTTAGGTTATGTTATTTCTAATACATAAATGACCGAAAATATTTTATCAATGAACAAATCCGGTGATCGTCGGATGGGATGAGGTTCAGCCGGATTTGTTCGTTGAGTTAATATCAATCTCGGTCCCCTACATTATGAAAATATTTTCGATTTCGAATTTTCGAAGATTAAATGTTTAATTACTCCAAAGTTATTTCAGAACTCAGTAAAGATTAAAGTTACTTCTTAGAAGTAAAATTCCTAAAATTAACAATTTATTGACAATCTTCAATTTTAGGATAACTTTCGGGTAATTTATTAGCCAGATTAAATCCAATAGTCAACCGCCATGAGCACGAGAAATATGTGTTAATTCATGAAGAGCCCTATCTCGTGAGATCGAGCACTCTTCCCGCAAAGCTGGGACGCTTTGCCATCTCTTTAAGAATATTTAATTTTGAATTTCCATTAATATCCATTAATAAAAGTTATTATACTTTTTTACGTATAGGAAATGCAAAGTCTATGAACTGAAAAACAATTTAATATAATAATTTTATATTGCAAATTTAAATGAAGACAATACAGTGGGTGTCAAATGTTATGTTCGAGATACCTGATGTTGAAAAAATAAAAAAAATAATTTTATAATTTTCCGTTTTGCAAATTAATTGCCTGTAAACCACAGATGTTATTTAAGCATTTCAAAAAAATATATTTAATTTTATTTCATATCAAAAATAATTGTTTTTTAAAGCTGATCACTTTTATTGCGTCAAAAATTTGTTGCCTTATTTAAAAAACTAATTCAAAATAGGCAAAAAGCATGCAACGAACTTAATGTAAACCGAATAAATTTTGAGTTTATGTCATTGGAGTAGTAAATGGTGGATTGGCATATTTCTAAAATTTTGAGTGGTTAATAAATTCATAAAAAATATGATAAATAAAAAGAAATAATATGTTTCTTTGTTAATTTATGATTGAAGTTAAAATGGCAAGGTATAAAATGTTACAAGAAAAAGATCATCCAGAGATACTTCCGGAATGAATCTACGTCGTCAATTGTCAAATTTTATGGAAACTCACGAAAGTCTATACATAAAATAGTCAAATATTATAGTGAAGAGTTTCGAGTACATCTGAAAAAGACTACTGGTCGACCCAGGAATTCGACTCAGAGAATTGTAACCGCATTGTAATTATCTCTGATAAGTAACCCCATGATATTTCCTCCAAAAATTCAGAGTCAGTTGGTTACCGAAGGAATAGAGGCTCTCAATAATTTCCCTCTCAAATTACATCATTTCAAAATATAATTGGATAACATTAAGTTAGTTGGATGTCTTTGATAATTTTGAATTATTTTTTCCACGCAACAAACTTTTGACGAATCAAAAATGATCAACTTTTGGAAAACATTTTTTTTTTATTAAACAAAATTATTATTTTTTTCAATACTTAACTGACATTTACGGATTACAGGCAACTTATTTGCAAAAAGAAAATTTTTTAAAAGTATTTTTTCTAATTAAAAATAAAACAAGAAGTAAAGGTTAGATTTAACACTTTCTAAAGTTTTTTACATATTTTCTGATATCCTTTTAGCCAAATGCTGATTATGGTTCTTATTTTTGCTATTGCGTTAATATTATATTTCTATTTCGAAAACGGTTTTTTTACGTTTAAGATTTAAAAAGGCTGTAGAGGGTGTATTTCTCTACCAATTTAGGATAATTTGGCACTATTTGAAAGGTATTGGAATCTCTAACAAGTTTTGATTGGTTCCAGTTGCTTAAGAACTGGTAAAACGGGGGACTAGGAAAGCGTACTACCTCCGACACGACTTAAGCTTAGGATACAGGAAGTTCCGCTTTCAAAAAAATTCTCTGGACCAAGAAAAACCCGCAAATTCACTCCAGTGACACAGAAAAATTGCATATTTACAGGAGAGGTCTTTGGAATAAGTTACGGAAACGCCGTGATGTATGGGAAAGTGGTCTTCCTTTGAGAGCGGCAGCCTTTGAACATTTTTTTTTCTCTTATTTTCCAAACCAAAGTTAGTCAAAGTTAATAAAGTTAGTTAGTCAAACTTAATAGAAAATAGTTAGTTGTATTGATTATAGTTTAGAGAATAGGGGTTTTGCTTTGGAAATAAGGGAAAAATTGAAATATTCAAAGGCTGCCGCATTCAAAGGCAGGCCACTTTCCCTTATGCAAAATATTTTCGGCTCCGATTTTTTAGCCTATTTTCAGCGCCAACAGTTCATGAGAAATGTATTTTAAATTTACCGCGTGAAAAATGTTCGCATACATTTAGGGGTATTTCAAAAATGATTCTATAAATCGGCTCCGAAAAATAGGCAATTTATATCAAATTCTTTCAATCCGATTTCACTTAAGCCGGAACTCCTTGTAATTTAATTTTTCCTGTTTTTAATGGATTTTACCGACGAATCTTTTCAGAAAATGTGAGGCACTGGATTAGGTATATTAAAACATAATTTATAATGGGTAAATTAAGTTGAGAAACATTTAAAAAATAATGAATTGTTTGAAGCTGGAGACGTCCGAAGGTATCGCACTTTCCCTACATTACTTGTGACTTATAAATTGGTTAAATTCTTTTACGAATCATATAAACTGGAAGAATAGTATCCAAAATATTGTGGAACCTTTAATAATAATTTTAAAAAGTAAAAAAATATAAATAAAACTGTCTGTTAATAAAAACCAAATTTCTGAATTAACTTTAGAATCAAGATATTTCACACATTTTACTGCTGAATCTGCAAAATTACTGGCCAGAATATGCACAGCAGGGTAAAGTTTGAATTGTCGGACAGCACGAAATTCCGGATAAATCATTTTTAATATCGGACAACTCCCTGAACGATAATAGAAATTTATGCTCTCAATTCTTCCGGTGTTCGTCAGAAGGGTATTCCTATTTCAAATTAAAAGAATCTGGCTTTTCTCCAAAGCTTTCAACCCTTGGTATGGGTCTTCTTCAGTGGGTCAATTTAGAAACTTTTAAGTATTTGAAAAACGTCTAACGTCTGACTAATTTTATGCGTCGCCACATTCACTCTAACTCTTTCCCGGGGATTCTAACTGTTTTATTAATTTTAAACTATTTTATTTGATTTTTGAAAATTTTTGGTACTCTCCGTGTTGATCTTTCACTGTCGTTTTGTCTACTTTTTAAGCTTTGGATGAAAACCAGATTCTTTTAATTTGAAAGAAATATACCTTTCTGACGAACACCGGAAGAATTGAGAGCATAAAGTTCCCCGTCAGACTCCAAAAGAACGGTAATAGAAATTAATTAGATAATCACTAAAATGGTCTAGATTTTCGGACAAACTGGTTTGTCCGGAATTCCATGTTGTCCGGAGTTTCAATTTATTCTTCTTCTTTAAACATTTATTCTTGTCAAGGCTACCTAATATGCTTCAGAGGAAAATTGGTGTGAAAATCACACCGTGAAAGACATGCTGAAGTTTCATAGTTAATTTTCTTCCATTAGGTCTTTGTGAAGGATGCTGTTGCCATGAGATGGTTTATGATAATTGGCTGGATTCTGCCAATTATTCTTGTGTCAGTTTATGCTGTAATTCGTGGACAGAATCCCATTGCAGCCAGACAGTATGTAGTCAGCAAAATAATCACTTTTCACAAGATTGTCTCATGAGAAATCTCTTTTCTCTCACCAGATGCTGGATGGAGGATTCTGTGTACATGTGGATTCTCACAATTCCCGTTTGCATTTCCTTAATTGCTTCCATGGGTAAAAGGAGAAAGGCTTATTGAACCTTTGGTTAATGTTTCTGTGCTAATTTGACTTCTTTTTTTTCTCTGTCCTGAATTCAGTTTTCCTGATTAATGTTGTTCGTGTTCTCCTCACAAAACTCCATCCATGCTCTGCCCAGCCGGCTCCTTTGGGACTTCGGAAGGCTGTTCGTGCTACTTTAATACTTGTTCCACTTTTTGGTCTTCAGCACATACTCCTTCCATTCCGACCGGACACGGGATCTCCCCTGGAGAAGTACTATCAAGTAGCATCAGCAATTCTTGTGAGTCTTCAGGTAAGTTACCATTGTGAGATACAAAGTATAAAAGTACCCAAGAATAACATTAAATCACAATCAATGTCTCAAGTGTACTTAAAAGCCATAAAAATACTCCACTTAAGAAGAAAAAAAAAGTTGAAAGAAAAACTTTAAAACATTTTTCTCTAAGCTTCTTTCAATTGAGTCCTTTTTCACGTAATATTTGTTCACTTCTCACATTTCTTCATTTTTTTCTTCTCCTTCCAGGGATTTTGTGTTTCATGTTTATTCTGCTTCATGAATCACGATGTCATATTTGCACTCTGGAATCTTCTAAGTCGTCTTTTTCCCAGCATTACACCAAATATGAGATGGGAAAGTGTCAATGGACCACAAGCTACACAGAGTCGTGATGTTGTTGTGTAAAAAGAGCTTTTATGTTGGAGCAAAACAATACCATAGGAATTTTCAGTATTTTTTTTTATAAAAAAAAGGAAATAAAAAACAGAAAATTATTTTTTGGCCAAAAATTAAATGTTTGGAGAAAAAAAATGTAATTAATGAAACTGTGAGTAAAATATATTGTGAATGAGACGAGAACTTTTTATTGGACATCATAATTTAAGCAGTGATTGATGTTTTATTTCTGCTGACTACAGATTATAACACTGCTAGAAATTTGAAGCAAGAAGTAATACTTTACAAGAAATATTGTAGCCTTTTATCAGGATAAATAAGCTTTGACTACGGCATGTTAGAAAAGAAGAGTGGTACACTAAGCAAACAAAAAGATCAAAAATTAGGATAGAATCATAATAAACTCGGATAGTCCATTACTAACCTAAAAACTTCACTGTCGTTTCTTAAATTTTCAGCTTTAGGGTAGTCAGTAACCACACTGAGAAAAAAAGAGGGTGCGATTAACTTTTTTCCTCGTATCTGTAACACTTTTAGGTGTAAAAATAAATATATCAACATTTTTAATGTTAATTGTACACATTTTAAGGGTAAAATCAACATGAAATAAGGGTAACTTTAACCCATAATACACCTAAAAAGGGTAATATTTACACCGATTTCGGATCAATAATGCAGGGTAAAATTAACATTTCCGGAATGTTATTTTAACTTTCTCGGTTTTCTCTCAGTGTAGTACACTAAGCAAAAAAAAGATTAAAAATTAGGACAGAATCATAATAAAGCCGGATAGTTCATTACTAACCTAAAAACTTCACTGTCGTTTCTTAAATTTACAGCTTTTATTGCAATTATCAGGCAATTTGCAATCGTTTACTATAACTACACTGAGAAAAAAAGAGGGTGCGATTAACTCTTTTCCTCATAACTTTAACACTATTTAGGTGTAAAAATATATCAACATTTTTTAATATTAATTTTACACCTTTTTAAGGGTAAAATTAACATCAAAAAGGGTAATTTTAACCCCTAATGCACCTAAAAAGCATAATATTTACACCGATTTCGGATCAATACTGCAGGGTAAAATAAACATTTCCGGAACATTATTTTAACTTTTTCGGATTTCTCTCAGTCAGTGCGATGATGATAATGATTCTTTGATTTCTCACCAGACAAAAAGTACTTTTGAATGAGTGTCTATGAATAAAATTTTTAGCAGTGTATATCATTAAATCAATCAGCGAAGCCGTTTATTGCCGGAATGATGAGCACGTGGCAGTGGAAAAAAGTATAGCTTAATTTAATTAATCAGTGTGAAAAAGCCTGATCATTCAAAATCGATTAACAGCCGCAAAGTACTACTTATATAAATTGGAGTATCAGTGAATTTTATTATCAGTTAGAATTTTATTGTTGTGCTTAAAGTATCAAAGTGATTTTGAGAATTTTCAGCTGAAAATGTTGGCTTCTGTGCTTTTAATTTGCAGTATTTTCTTTGTGATTTCGGTAATCAATTTTAATTTAATGCATTTATTAGAAAATTTATGCACAGAATCTTTTATTGATTCCCAGCAAGGATCTCCAGTGGATATTCAGCCAAGAATGTTACCAATGCCGATAGATCCTAACAATCCTGAATTTTGTCCAGACTTTTCAATGTTTGCACCCAATATGGATGGTAGTGGTCCACTTGGTAAGGAGTATTTGGTAGGTTCATTAAGTAGAACATGTTCGAATAATCCTCAATGCTATTCTTTTCAACTTCTTTCGGAGGATTTCCAATTGATTCATTGGAAAATGTACAGCAAATTGCACCACCCTTTGAGGATGAAGACTCGGAGAGAACCCGTAGATGTGTGACTGGAGTACCTCATCGACCTGATCGACCGGATCGACCTGACCGACCTGATAGACCTGATCGACCTGACAGACCTGATGAAACTGGAGACTTATTGGGAAGCCTTAAAAAACTTGGAAGCTCTGCTAAATAGGAATTCCCGATCAATGCCCAAGAACCCATATGAGGACTCTCTGGGAATCCATTGATTTCTCTAAGGAACCTGGGTCTCAAACAACTTTGTTTCCATATGAGTTTATCCTTTACTGTGTCCTATTACTTAGCCATGCTATATTTATTGTAGCATACTAATAAAAAATCTAATAAAATACAATGTGTAGAATTCACAATAAACTGTTGAATAAAAGAGCGAAGAAACCTTTCCATAAAGCGGTTTCAGTCCAGAGGTTTAGTCCAGTTCCCGAAGGTTTCAGAATCCTAAATGGCAAGCAATTTTATTGCTTTTTAAGCATCTTTAAGCATTTATCCTAAATAACCTAGTCCTTCCTAAGTTAAATTTTACAAAATATCTTGATTGATAAGAAATTATAACAGTTAAGCCCAGGGTCATGACATTTCCCGGGACATTTCCTATGTTTCTAGCGAGCCGAAAAAACTTTTGAATTTATTAGCTGTTTTCCGTCACTATAGAATGAATTAACAAAAAATACTAATACAAAATAAAAGCCAATTTAATAACGAAGGGGCGACCGAAAACCTTAAATTGGCAACCTAAGTAGTTTTGGAGATATCTCGTGAAATGTGTACGAAAACAGGGAAAAAATTACACTAAAACTGGTCGCATTTTTCAGAGCTAATGTCACCCCCCTGGTTAAGCCTTAGGTCTGACGCCCGTACGTTTCGTCATAATCGGTAAAACAAAATTTTGGTAAGTATTACAACTTATCTAATGAGATTCTCAACAATCAAATCTACCTTCAATTTGTGACAATACTGTCAAGTGCGCTAATTTGGGCGCTTCGCTGTGTCGATCGTTTATGACTACGCTAACTAGATAATCCACTTAAAATAATATTTTTATTTTTATTTTCGTAATATAGTCACTATAGTAATATAGTAACATAATATAACTATCCAAGTTTGAGAGAAAGCAAAAATAATATTTTCATCCATTAAATAAGTGAGTGTAATTGACTAATTTCAAACTTGTGCCAGCTGCATTCTGTAACAAAAACTTTCTTTCAGAGATATTTTCACTAATGACAGATGGGTGTTTGAAAATATTTATTGTTTTTTTTTCCTTATGAAAAAGTATTTCAAATCTAAAGGTTTAATTAAAAATGAAGTTACAATCATTCCCCTGCAACGTGAGTAAATTGATTTTCATGAAATAATAATATTTTATAAAGAAATAAGTGAATTTGTGGCTATTTACATTTTGCTTTAAAGTGGGCGCTTCGCAAATCAATATTTTTTTCCGGGAATCGTATTCTTCAGCACTGTTTTACTATTTCCAATGCCGAAGGGAACAAAGAAAAACATTCCTAAGAACAAAACTTATGCTAAGGAAGATCTAAAGAATGCCTTGAAGTGTGTACGATATAGTTCTACCATAGCATCCAAAACATTTGATGTACCAAGGGCGACACTGTACAATAAATTGTCTGGCAGATACCAGGAAGAGTGCCCCAATGACAGGCCAACGACGCTTACAAAAGAACAAGAAGAAGAACTTGTCATGTGGATCCTGGAATGTTCGGATGGTTGGCATCCCTTCGGCAAGGAACAAATTCTGGACAGCGTCAAAATCATATGCGAGACTTTCAAAATTCCAAACTATTTTACATATGGAAGGCCTGGAGATGCTTGGTTCAGGAATTTTCTCAAGCGTTATCCAGAGCTCAGCATGCGCAAGCCAAAATCCTTCACATTGGAAAGGGCTGTGATTACTGCTGAATGTCTTCTGCTAGTTTTAATATTCTTTTAAATTGAATAATCCAATTAAAAGACCATTTGACCCAATTAGCAAAAAAGGTGATCCACTTAGTGAACGCTAACTTATTTCAGGATTTTAAGTATTTTATAAATTTTCTTTAAGATTTTTAATATGATTTTTAATATTATGTTTCTGAATGAAACAGTGGATAATTCTATGAATTTATAAGAAGTAAAGGGAATTGGAAAGTGTTCGGTTAGTTTTACTTGATAGAAATTTAATAACACGGATAATGACCTGGATTAGAATATATTCCTTCTATAGCTTCACACTACGTTTCGGGGATGTTTGTCCCCTGCTTCAGGTCTACAAATTTAACATCAAAACAATATGAGCATTAAAATTACTTGGAAATACATTACTTCGGTATATACACTTACATGGAGATACTTGGGATAAATTGGGTCACAGGGATTTTTTGCTACTTTCATATAACCCAGAGCAAGTGAACACCATGATCGTCAAATGCAGACTGATCAGTAGTTTCGTTAGGTCAAGTCATTGACCCTCCCAGTGGTTATGGCGAGTTCATTGACTTCTCCTTCGCAGCTGTGAAATGATTCTTCTGCTACCCTGGTAGTTACTTGTTGTCGTCCCACTCTTCGTAACAAGTGCGAGTAGGTAGAAATAATGGCAGTTGTATCCGTCTTCTTGTTGATGTTGTCCTCCTTTGTCATATAGATGTGTATCGGTTTTTAGCGCATGTGATTTTCGTGGTCTATGAGTGTCAAAACATTTAAAACCAAAATTTAGGCCCGATCTGACGAGGTCGGATTTCACCTGTGACCACAAAAGCTGAGATTATAAAGAATCTCAACTGAAAACAGACATTTGGTGCCCATATCCGAAAGATCCGGAATGGCCCCAGGGAGTCAGGTTTGAAGCCAGAGTATGTGCGAAGCCTCAAACACTTCCTTTATATTTACATATATTGTCTACAAGAGGCAGTACTGTCTTTTGGAAAGCTCTTCTTAAGAGGTTTTAAATTGATTAAAGTTTTATACCATTAGACCATTTGTGCACGTTTTTCTGGAGAACAAATGTTTCTTTAGGGGAATCATCCGGCTAACACAAGGTAAGCTGTTACTAGCGTAATGCTATAATTAAAGGCATTGTGCATGCTCTTAAATAATAACTTAGTCCAAGTTCATAAATTAAGTCCTTAATAAGTACTTATTAAGCACTTAATTAAGGAATTTTTTTTAACGAAAGTAGTGACATCTGGTGGCAAAAAGTGGAAACTGGAATAGAAAATACGACGAACACATGTTAACCATTGGATAGAAAGAGATGAAACAATTTGACATTTCAAAAAACATAACCACAAAATGTTAAATATTAAGTACGTGGAATGCTTTTATAAATTCTTGCTTGTTGTGATAAATATATAAATTGTGAAGTTCGGTGAAATAAGTGAAGTACAACTTAACACTCTTCATTGCATTTTAATTTGGTAAGTGCAACTCAATGCTATCCCCGTAGTCCCTATAGCTTGTAATTCAGAAATGTTATTTTGCCTACAAGTATCCTATCTATTAAATCTCTTACATATTATATCTATCTATTAAATCTTTCCGTTGATAACCTCAACTTGCGATACGAATACTTAAATTTCCAACCACTGTCTCATTTTCTATTAAATCCTCCATTAAGCGCATGATCCGGGAGTGTAAATTACCCACAAAACTGCCAAATTTTGATCAGTCCTCTCTCCAGTCTCAGTAGCGTATAATCCGGGAGCGAGGATTGCATACCTTCCCTGGAGTCCCATAAGCTCACTTTACAGGAGTTTACCTTTGAATATAATATTGATCGTCCTATTGATTTTTTGTTCCAGGTGCATCTTATGAGAAATTTGAGGACAACAACTGTTCTGTCCGGCAATATAGTTCCAATTTATCAGAAGTGTATTTTCAAATTTTTTTTTGAGAAATAAAAAAAATATGAAGAATTAAAAATATTTGATTTATATGCATTAGAGTATCTGCTTAAAAAGCGCTTTGTTGAAAGTCCTTAATTAAGTACTTAGTGAAAAAATCTTCCATGTCCTTAATTCAAACTACTTAATTAAAGACTTTAACAAAGACCTTAATTAAGTACTTATTTTTAAGGCCGAATCATGCCATATTAGTTACACTACTCGCCACAAAGCGTTGACGTTTGTCTCATTTTTATATATTTTTTAAGTAGTTGGTTGTTCTACAACTCCTTAAAATTAAGTTATTGAGTTAAGAGGTTATTAAATACTTAATAAGTACTTCATAGTTAGCCAGGAAATGAAGATTGGTGATTATGATTCTTTAATTTCTCACCAGACCAAAAGTACTTTTTAATGAGTGTCTATGAATAAAATTTTTAGCAATGTATATCATTAAATCAATCAGCGAAGCCGTTTATTGCCGGAATGATGAGCACGTGGCAGTGGAAAAAAGTATAGCTTAATTTAATTAATCAGTGTGAAAAAGCTTGATCATTCAAAATCGATTAATAGCCACGAAGTACTACTTATATAAACTGGAGTATCAGTGAATTTTATTATCATTTAGAATTTTATTGTTGTGTGCTTAAAGTATCAAAGTGATTTTGAGAATTTTCAGCTGAAAATGTTGGCTTCCGTGCTTTTAATTTGCAGTATTTTCTTTGTGATTTCGGTAATCAATTCCAATTAAATGCATTTATTAGAAAATTTATGCACAGAATCTTTTATTGATTCCCAGCAAGGACTTCCCATGGATATTGAACTAAGAATGTCACCAGTGCCGATGGATCCTAACAATCCTGACTTTGGTCCAGACTTTTCAATGCTTGCACCCAATATGGATGGTAATGGACCATTTGGTAAGAAGCATTTGGTAGGTTCATTAAGTAGAACATGTTCGAATAATTGTTCTTTTCAACTTCTTTCGGTGGACTTCCAACTGATGTAATGCAAGATGGAGCACAAATTGCACCACCCTTTGAGAGTGAAGACTCGCAGAGAACTCGTAGAAGTGCACCAACCCAATCTGGTCAAGCTGGGGAACGCGGTGGACCCTCGGGATCCACAAATCCGCAGGAACTTCCTGGAAAACTTAAGGGAGCACTTGGAAGCCGAACGGGAAGCCCAGGAAAATTAGGAAACATGGCAAATAGGAAACCATGAGCAATGCTAAAGAACCCATGGGAACTCACGGGATATTCTTGAGGAATCACTCCAATCACCCACATAGATTTCCTCGGGAAATCGGGAACTCGAACATCCTTATTTACATACAAATTTATCTTTGACCACTTCCCAATGTGTAACCATGAGATACTTCTTGTAGCATTTTGATAGAAAAATCCAATAAAATAACATGGACTTAACAACAAATTGCTAAAGATGAAAAAATCTCTCCATATGCGTCTCGTCATAATCAATGAGAGTAAGAAACACATCGTATCTACCCAGCAATTCCACAAGTAGTAGTTTTATGAATGAAATTCAACAAACTTTACGATACGTTATTGCTTGTTTATTTACATAATCTTCAGACTCTTTTTTTCTTAACTCTTAAACCTCTCGTTTTTGTATCATTTTTTCTTGTTTGTTCAGATTACAGTTGTATAAATTTTATTTTTGCCGTGCCGGTTAAATGGCTGATGCAAAAAAACACTATTTATTGTATTAAACATGGTATATGGACCACATTATGATGTCATTGCTATGTTAACGCTATCGTTGTTTTTATTAATAACCCAAACAACTTCAACTGGTACTTTTATTGCTCGAATTCAGTGAGAAAGATATTGTCTGAACACAGTCTGAATTTTTTACAAAAGAGAATGTATCGCAGATTGATTCAAAAAAAGATATTTTGATCTTTTCATAACTTCTTAAGGTGACTCATTTGATTTTGTGTTTGCAATAGATATGCCTTAGGTCGTTTGAGTACTTGAATCTAAATTTTCTTGTTAGAATTTTCTTTAAAAACTTTTTAATCCAATATCTCCTAAATTTGCGTAACTTTGGTCGAGAATTTAATAGCTCAAAAATTCGAAATTAAGTTTCAATTTTTAGTCGGAACACATTTAGAGAATAACAATCCCATCTTATCATTCACAGAGATTGAAAAATTCGAAGATCTGAAGAGCCAAAAAAGAGACATTCTTTCTTCTTGGTAATTCCGCAAGGTGGCTGAAGTTCATGTTCGAATTTCGAAGTCTCCAGTGTCAAAACATGTCGATCTTTACATTCACTGAGAGAAATCCGAAAAAGTTAAAATAATATTCCGGAAATGTTTATTTTACCCTGCATTATTGATCCGAAATCGGTGTAAATATTATGCTCTTTAAGTGCATTAGGGGTTAAAATTACCCTTTTTAATGTTAATTTTACCCATAAAAAGGTGTAAAATGAACATTAAAAAATGTCGATATATTTTTACACCTTAAAAGTGTTAAAGATATGAGGAAAAAATGTTAATCGCACCCTCTTTTTCTCAGTGTTAGCATTCATTCCGTCAACTCTACGTTTCTTAGATTTCGACTTTTTCTACAATTTTACTTCATTTTATCTACGACGTTTCGTTGCTGCAATTTCGCTTTCATCTGGTTTTGGGTTTCACATTTCGTTTTTGACATTTTGTCACTACTAAAATCAAATCGAACTCCAAAATTCTAAACTCGAAAATCCTCTAATGCAAAAATTCCGAAAGAGACGAAATCCTGACAGTCAAAATCCCGAATAACCAGTAACTACCCTTTGTCATAAACCGAAAATTTGTCTTTGTCGCAACAAGCGAAGCTTATAATATTGAGGGATTTTGATTTTTGAGATTTTGGTGTTCGGAAATTTTGCTTTTGAAATTTTGACTTTCGGGATTTGGGGTTTTTAGGTTCAAGATTTTAGCGTTTGAGAACCTTGGCTTTCAGAATTTTGGCTTTTGGGATTTTGATTTTCGGGAATTTATATTCGGTATTTTCCATTTCAGGGTTTTGGTTTTCGGCAATTTTGTTTTCGATATTTTGGCTTTTGGGATTTTTGCTTTCGGGATTTTGCCGTTTGGGAATTTAGCTTTCGGATTTTTGGTTTTCAGGATTTTGGCATTCGGGATTTTACCTTATCATATTTTGGCTTTCGGGATTAACGTTCAAGATTTTGAGTTTCAGAATTTTGGCTTTTGGTATTTGGTATCTCGGATTTTGATTGGGAAAAACCAATATTTCGTCTTCAAAATGTGTCATCCTTGGGTTAATCGGTCTTTGGAAAAATGTTAAAGATATTCTAATACGAATAATGTTCAAAATAAAATGATAACAACGGAAATTGAGCAATTTTAATCAGTTCAATAAAATATTAAGCTCACGTTTTCGAGCACTCTGCGAAAGTTCAACTATTTTGTCACCTTTTCTTCCATAAAATCGCCGAAAGTGAGATCAAGTTCAATGTCAGTTTTGAGTGATCAACAGGTTTTAAGCAGGTAAACACCCGCGGGGTCCTTCAACTCTTTCTCATCTTATCCATCGTCAATCAGTTGCATCTTGAGAAATAAATTTTCTGTATAATTCTCCCATAAGTCTCACATTGTGAAGAATTTTATTAATTTTACCAATAGATCTATGGACACGTGGATTTAATAAGTTCATCTTTTGCATTAACAGTTAAGTCAGAACCTTGGGAGGAAATGCAATGAAATATTAACTCTACATGGGAGTTATATTCGAAAAACTCAAGCTAAATCTTATATAGAAAGATTTTTTTTCTAATTTTCACGAAGCGAAATAGAAGACTTGCCTATTGAATATTCAAAAATGTCAACCCTGTTCTAGCTAGATTACCCCAATGATTTATGCAAGGTTCTTTTATTAGGAGGGCTTTGACCTAACCGGTCGATTTTGCTATATATTTTTCTCTACAAATATGACGATAAATTTTTTCGATGGATCAAACTGGTTGAGAGTTCGTTGATTTCTTGCAAAAAAAAAAGCTCATCTTCCACAGAAAAGAAATAAATGAGAGAAAAATCATGTTTCGGCACAAGAATCAAAATTTTAATCACTTGATTTGCAAAACAGATTTCTTTTATTTCATGCTGGATTCTTCATTTAATTTCGGAAATATCGACAAAGCATTCCAAATTAGAGGCTTGAAGACAAACAGAAAAAAATGTTATTATCTTTTCAGGATGATGATCTTAAACTACATAAGTAAAGACCTCTACGCATTATTTTTTAATCAATTTATGCGAAAAAAATTTTGCAAAACATATAGAGACTCTAAAAATAAAAATGTATTTGATGTTTTGGGCAAAATAACTTGGTTAAACCTTGATAAGCTTGTCTAAGTTTTTGGTAGCTGAGATTCGCAATGTGAACCAATGCGAAATCTGTATTCATTCCAACCTAGACCGAACCTATAATCAAGGATTTAGGATGGGTATTTCCAAGAGCTGAGCAGGTGATCATCCTGTTCGTAAGGATGAATACGATCCAATTTCCGATGAATCTAGGGGATGTATTACGCATTAAGGCTGCGATACTGAGTAGCCTTACCACAACCAAATTAGGATCGGCATTTAACAGTTTAAAAAGGCAACAAAGATCTAAGTCACACAGGTAGGAAAATTTTATAACAGTATGACAATGTAATATGACAAGTTTATATGGTTTATTCTGAATCAGGACAACATTATATACCAGAAGTTACTGAACGGTCATTGCAAGGAACTCTAAGAAGTATCGATTAATTTTCCGAATTAATTTAAAAAAATAAAGAAATAAATAAAAATTTGTTATATGACTTCGTCATACTGTTACAGAATTCCCCTACAGGATCAACAAATGTTGTAGCGCTTGCCGGTTAAGGTAATCAATATTGATTTCCATTTATTCTGAAAAAACAGTTCCCAGAAGAATCCTCATCTAGATCTGAATCCCGTGGCGGAGAATCTCATGGATATTCTCCTTACAAGATTACTTATCTGTTGTAAATTATAACGATCTATAAGAGAGTTCCTTCAAGGAAATAGGGGAAACTGGGGCAAAACTAGTCAATTCGATGATTTTAAAATTAAATCATCATCATCATTTTCAATCGCTCATCCCTATTAACATAGTACATCTACGTTAGAAACCTACGCCAGCCGATCCTCCGACACTTCAGGAAGTTGTTCGTGATCAATTCCAAGGCGCTCCCAAACAAGATCCTGAATTTGATTCAGCCATCTTGTCCTAGGTCTGCCTCGATATCGACTTTAAATATTTACGATAAATAAGATGGAGGCTCAAAATTTTTAACATAGATAGCCTTAATAATCCTTCTTAAGTTCTAAGTTCTATCCTTCTTAACTCTTTCGTCTCCTTTGGGACACTGGGTACCCATGGAAACAACAATTTTTTTAGACTATCTAGAATCGATAAAAATCCGATTCTTCTGGATAATTTCAAACTATAAGGATGTCCAAATCTAGGATATTTTTTGCAAGATCCCAATTAACTCCTGAGCTAAGATATTCTTGGTCAAAAATCGTGAATTTTCGATTTTCTGCTTCCTTGCACATATTGTGACTTTTTTCATATTTCTAGACCCGAATAAGGAAAAACCTCTCGGGGCCAATAAGTATGATAACTATCAATTACAGATTACATAAATTCGAAAAACAATTTTTTCATAAATTTTCAAAAAACTTGTTCAAAGTTGATGGGTACTCTCGTCCCCAAAAATATAGAGGTCAAATGTAAGGTTATCCCGCCAGTGCCCGCCATTTGGTTTTTGACACCAACCTTGTAAGAAAATTCAAGCGGGAGCGAAATTTTTGTCAATATGGCCGATAATTTTGACATTTGGCAGCGAAGGAGATTGCTTTCGGGGAAGTTTTTCCTATTCTTCCAGATTTTGGTGAATTCTGATTGTCCAGGAAGTGTTTTTTTGGCTCTTGAGAAAGCTTAATGTGCCTGCAATAACATCCTGTTGAGAGAAATGTGTTTTAAAGTGTTTTTGTGTGAAATATTTTGAGGAATCTGTTGGCAAGCAGGAGCTGAGTGTCCTTTTCAGCACTTCCTGGACATCCCACAAGATACTGGTCAATAATTCTTCTTGTTTTAGTGATCAACATTGTAAAGGAGTTATTTGACATGCAAAAATAATTCACAAAATTGATATTATTGGCTTTTGGAAAATTGAAGTTTGCCCAAGTTTCTATCTTTTGCGTTCGTTAGGGGACGAGAGTTCCCATGAGTTTTCCAATTTCCCAGAGGCGGAGAAAATTCTTTCTCTACAAAAGTATCATATTTGACCAGTAAGACTTACAATAAAGTGAGTTTTACTGAAATTCGTTCGCTGGATATGTTGTGGTCCGGAAAGAGTTAAGTTCTGTTAGATTCGAGCGAGAAATTTTGCAAATAAAAAATTTGAAATTTTGGCTTTAATTCTAAAACCAATATCAAGGAAATGTCAAGATTTTGGTATTCTGAAATCAGAAAACCAAGTTCAAAATGTCAAATCTATCAAATGTTTTAGAATTTTGAATTCTTGAACCTAAGCCGTGTGGATTTCAAGATTTCCAATTACGAAACCAATATTGCAAGATAAAATCTCCTGTTTTTCTTGAAACAATACCAAGGACCTCTCGGGGGTGCTTAGAAATTCAAAATATAAGCAAAATCTTAAAAATGTGCTTAAAAATAAACTTCTTGAGAATTTTTTAAGTTTTCTTAATTATATTTTTATCAGATTAGATTAGATTAGATTGTATAGAGAGCATAGTACGATCTGTGGGCTGCAGACACCTAGGCCCTATTTAAGCCCCTTATGTTTACCCGACAAATCTTACTTCAATTCTTTTAAAAACTCGCTGAATTGCTAAATAGCCTGAGCTACCACAGATCAGATCAGTTTAAATAGATTATTGATTTATGAATATGAAAAATACATGAAATTCAAGAAGTGCAGGAAGTAGAAGGAGGTCGGGTTACTTTGAGCTGTCGGCTTACATTGGTATACGATTTTTTCGCATATTTCTAAAGGAAATTGGGTTTTAAACGTGATGAAATTTGGATAGATAAAACAATCGTGAATCTAAATAAAATACTTGAAATTATCAGCTTAATTTAGAAATAGGCGAAAAAATCAGATATCAATGTAGCCCCACAGCTCAAAGTAGCCTCATCTCCCCATATTCCGATATTTGAGGGAGATTTCCTAAGTGCTAAGTGAGGAAGTGCCATTACAATTTAAGGAAGTACCTTTTGATCCTAATATCTCCCCCTCAATACTAACATTTTCAAGACTTTCACATTTTTGTAATTAAAGGTTCAAAAAGGCTATCAGTATAAATAAATCCGATATCTGTCCCTTAAATTTTAACAAAAATGGTGAATATTCTAAGCTCTGTATCGAAATTCAACAGACTGAAAGTACCTGCAGAAGAATCACTCGTAGTATAACCATTTCAAGATTTATCTCAGGTCAAGAATTTTTATTTCCTTTTTCGGTATTGGTGATTATGACATCTTATGCATATTTAATATGGTCTAATATTAATTATCTTAATTTTTGTAGCAAATTATCAACAAATTCTGCAGGGAAATAAAGATTTTTTTAGAAGAGAGTTTCGGTCTTGGAAAATCTTGATATCTCGGTTCTTAGCTAAGACATTTTGAGTCCCAGTAGTGCATCGCATCAGAATATGAAAGCTTGATTTACCAAATATTTAACATCTTCAAATTTTGATCGTTATCATGGTGTTAGAAGTAAGGCCTATGAGCCCTATTTTTGGGATATTTGCCTTACAGAAAACATCAATCAATCAAGGAGGGGGCTGTTTGATCTGTAAGGCTAAATTGATATATGACTTTTCGTATATTCTTGAAGGAAACCTTGTTTTAACACAATGTAATTAAAATAGATAAAACAATTATGGATCTTAATTATTTTACGGGGGCCCAGTTTGAATTTGAATTTGAATTTTATTCATGCCCAAAAATACAGAGTACTTACATAGGACTATATTATAAATATTGTCTAAATATAAATTGAGTTTGTATCTAATTCGGAAAAATAGTAGCGGATGAGAAATCGAGAAAAAAAAGTTAGGGGAAAGTGGTCTACCTTTGAATGCGGCAGCCTTTGAATATTTCAAGTTTTCTCATATTTCTCAAAGCATAAATTCTATTTTGTGAACTAGAGTTAATAGTATTAACTATTTTCTATTACCTTGGATAACAAAAAAGAATTTTAGCTTTGGTAAATAAGAAAAAAGTTGAAGCATTCAAAGGCTGCCGCATTCAAAGGCAGGCCACTTTCCCCTACAAGTGTTTTTGATTATCAGTAATTAACATTTTAATATTATTGATATTTAAATGATCGTTTAAGTGAAGTCTTGAATGCCTGAAATTTATTGTAAAGTGATACTGCAGAAAATGTTACTGTGTTTAATCCATATTTTGTTGTAACTGGTTTGGAAATGGCTATTGTGTTATATTTTCTAGTGTTTTTAGGATTAGGTTCTATTTTTAAATTTTGATTGGAGTGAATAATTTTACTATGGATCTTGAAGATTAGAGTAAGTTTTTTCAGTTTTAAAGTTTGTTCTAGATTATTTATCTCTAATTTTTTATAAACACTGAGAGAAATCCGAAAAAGTTAAAATAACATTCCGGAAATGTTTATTTTATCCTGCAGTATTGATCCAAAATCGGTGTAAATATTACCCTTTTTAGATATATTGGGGGTTAAAGTTAACCTTTTTCGTGTTAATTTTACCCTTAAAAAGGTGTAAAAGTAACATTAAAAAATGTTGATGTATTTTTACACCTAAAAAGTGTTAAACTTATGAGGAAAAAAAGTTAATCGCACCCTCTTTTTTTCTTAATGAAGGATGTCTGTACTCGTGAGACCATATTTAAATTATAAATGGCTTTTATAGCTTTATTTTGTGCTCTTTGTAACTGGCCTAGACTGTCCTTATTTGCACACACCCACCCAATCGTTATCCCATATAGAATAATTGAGTGGCATAATACATAATACGTAATTTTTAGCGTTTTTTCGCCAATTATTACATAATTTTTCGTCAGTTCCTTTTAGAAATATGCGAAAAATTATTTTTGACAAAATTGTTGTCTAATGATATTCAATAGTTTGTCTGTGCTTGCATTTTTTTGTGATTATCTAAATTGGTGAGTCCTTATTTTTAGGTTCTGTGAAATCAAGAAAGCTGTAAACTGTCGATATAAGGGAAACTGGGGCACCACCAAACACGGGGTACTACCAAACACTGCGATTTTTTAATCGGATTTTCGACTTCAGAGGACAAGACATATAGGAATTTATAGGCACTATAGGGATGCTTGTCCATTGAAGATATGGTCGAGATAGTCCAAGAAGTTTGGAAATAAAAATTAGTGTTTAGTGGTACCCCGTGTTTGGTGGTGCCCCAGTTTCCCCTATAACATTAATGAAAAGGCTGGAGGAGATAGGTACAATTTTTCTTTTAATTCTAAGAATACTGTTGCGATTTTACATGCGATTTTCCGCAAGATAGCATTTTTTCGCTTTAGGGTTATAATTCTTGCGAGATTCGCATATACAATGACAACCACAGGGGAAAATGGGGAACCTTTGAATTGGGGTACTTTTGTAATTGGAAATTGTTGTCCTGTTTTCAACACGATTTGAGGCTGAGTTTGTGATGCTAAATTATACCAAAATAAGAACCAGTTCCACTTAAAAATAAGTGAAAAATGTCCAATTTTAAAGCTGTCCCAATCCAGAGGTTCCTCACTGCCCCTAAGAAGCTATAATATTATACTCGTCAGTTTCGATACAGTTTGGAGATCTGTTCCAACGGATAACTCGTTTCTGAGAACTCGAGCCAATCTGACCAGAGAACTCAGGGGAACCCAGCGAATCCAGAGGAACTCGGGAAACTCGGGGAACCCATACATTTATTTCAGGGAATCCGAGGAACCTCTACATTTATTTAGGGAACCCAGGAAACCCATACACTCTTTCAGGGAACTGGAAGCTCTAGCCACTGTATTTGCTTATGAACAACCCTTCGATCTATCCCGGTTTGTCCGTGGCCAATCTATGAAATATATACCTCGGTTCGTCCGAGAGCGATCTTGTAGGGGAGAACCCCTTTAACCCCTGCATCTAAAGTAGCGCATCTAGCGCTAAGAATTAAAGGAAAATGCAGCAAAAATGTAGGGGGAAGTAGGGCACCTTTGAAAATGATTCACCTTTAAAATTGGAATTTTTCACCCATGTTTAAGTGAAACTGAGCCATATCATAATGTATTTTAACTTCTCAATCTGTTTGTGCACTTCAATTATATCACCATAAGGCTTAATTTTATTTTAAAATAGGTGAAAATCCCAATTTCAAAGGTGCCCCTCTTTTAAATGTGCCCCACATCCCCCTATTAGTGAAGTAAATAAAAGTCTGCCAAAGAAATTCTGTTGTTATTCTTAGACCTAGAAGTTCATCTTGCCATGCTTTCGATCGTAGTTCAGTTTAGGGTGGAATTAACTATTCTTCCCGAAGGAACTCTTCTGGCTGTAGTTTCAGGTAGGTTCTGACTGACCCTAAATCTTTACCTAAAAGGATTTATAGCTCACTCTTGATCACAAAGTAAGTTATCATTTAATTTAAAATTTCCTTAGAAATTGATCAAATCAAAATTAATAATACCGGACACAATACAAATGCTGTGAAATAATTACCAACATATTTTGACTGACTATTAGTTTAAAAGAATTTTGATTCAATACAGATTCATTAAAGCTAAGGACGCTTAAGTTCAGAGTGCAATTAATTATGCTTTAAATTGCCCTCATTCAATAATGTTTGTGAATTAATTTTCAGAAGATCTCCTTTAGTAACAGAGAGATAGTTATTGGCGGTTATTGGTCACTGAACTGCTTGAGTTTTTGAGAACATAAAACTATGAGATAATGTTCAGAAGTACAGAAAAAACCGGGTGTGGACGATCTATGGTGTTATGCATAATTTTTTGTAAGGTAGTGTTGAGGTAGTAAATTGGAGATATTTCTTCCAGAATAGCAAAATGGCATTTTGGCGGAAATTGATTGCCATTGTGTGTTTCAGGACACTGACATGTACACTTGAAAAAATAAAAGGATCGCTGGGAATTTTTATTGAAATGTATCAGAGGTAAAAGGATGTTTCTTGTAGATTGTGTATCTTATGGAATGGAGGAATATATAGGAAGAAATACCAGGTTTGAGCTCGTTAGAATTCGTGCCAGATCGGGCAAAGTACACGAAAGCAATGGCAACCCCAAATAGAAGGGTTGCTAAATTTTCGGTCCATGGTTCGTCATTGATCTAGATCAATTTCTTTCGTATTTGTATCGATCGAAACCGGTATTGAAATAGTGGAATATGAGTGGCTTATTTTTTATTCATTCATTGGGTTTTTATTTTGTAGGGCTACGGCTTATTTGACACATGTCAACCCTGCTAATGGCAATACAAATTCCCTTATTTCTTTGGCATGCCCAACCCCTAACACCCCCAGTGCCAGGCGGGTGCTGAAGGTTGTTAATTAATTATTAATTACAAATTAATAAATTGTATGTGAATTACTGGCCTAGAACCCGAACGAAATGAGATATCGACTTCAGAAACTCAGTGACCCCCTCATAAGTCAATATTCCTAGAGGCGTTCTACATTGCACAACGGTTTGGTAAGACATTTGCGTCATCAGGGTAGTTCTCCACTCATAATTTCCCAAGAAAAGCAATTGATACTTTCCAAAGAAGCACAACGATACTTTCAAAAGAATCATATCAATTTGATCCACCCGATAGAACAAATACACTGTGAAGAGGCAAAAAGGATCCTTTAATTTTTTCTAGTGTTATTTGAAATGCATTGGGGGAGCAGAAAAAAAAGATCTGGTTTGGCAGGTGAATTTAAAGGTAAAACACCTCAATTTGGTGGGGTTTGCCAAAACTAATAAATACCTGTGATCAATCAGAAATTCTCAGTTTATCCCAAGACTTCCCCATGAGAAGTCATGGCTCTTAAACGGAATATCATTCTTTTATTGTGTACTGTGTGGTTTATATCAAATGCACTTGGGGATACCGGAGAATTGGATCAGGCTTCAGAAGATCCCCAAATTACGCTTAGTGAACCGGTGACAAGTAAATTTATCGATAAGTGATAATTTTTTTCAAATTGAGAATTTATTTTAAAAAAATAATTTCAGTTTTAACAGAAGATAATAATGCAACAGCTTTGAGACATCGTCCAGTGAAGTGTGGAACGCATGAAGAATACCTCAATTGCGGTCCTTCATGTGAGATCGATTGTACGTCTATTGGAAAATCATGCAACAAAAATGCATGTCGATCAGGATGCTTCTGTCGACCGGGGTATGTGAGGGAATCTCCTGGTGGGAAGTGCGTTTCTCAGAAGAAGTGTTCAAGTGAGTGATTGCCTTTAGTGAATTCCTAATTGGCTGGTAACGAATTTTTTTTTGAAGGACCTTCATGTCCAAAGCATGAGGAATTTCTCTTCTGCGGAGAAGCTCCTCTATGTCAGGTTACCTGTGAGAACTACGGCAGAGGTTGCAACAAACCTGCATATGGGCAATGCCCACAAGGATGCTACTGCAAGAGCGGATATGCTCGTCATCCTGGTACCAATCAGTGTGTTCATGTAAAAAGTTGCCCTTCAATTGAGTATGTCCCTCAGAAAGTTACACAACCCCCTCCTATAAAAACCACAGCAAAACCCGAAGATCCCCCAGAAACTTGTGGAAGAAACGAAGAATTTATTCACTGTGGACCTTCATGCCAAGTTGAGTGTTCCACCTTGGGTCAGGACTGCCCTAAGTCAAGTAAATGTACAAGTGGATGCTACTGCAAAGCAGGGTATGCTAGAGATGGTTCAGGAGGACCTTGTATTCCCCAAAAGAATTGTCCAGGTAAGTTGTACGAAAAATCAAGAGAAATTTTAAATCGAATCGGAGAATACTGCTTAGTTCGAGAAAAACGGTTTTGTCGATATCATCGGATCAAGTGGTACAGCACGCGCTCTATGATACAAGTGTCCTGGGTTCGAATCCCTCGTGTTACTAGGAATTTTTCTGGCGTTAAAGCTGTTCGAACGGTATCCAGTGAGTAGAATGGAACCGGAGTTCGTTGGAAAGTAGAGTCACTCTTAGAAAAACGGAAACTCTTCCCAAAGCATTCGGCTCGGTCTCCAAGCCTTCATCAGTGTCTGGAGCATAAAGAGAGCCTTCTTTATTCTACTATATATCCGTTCTACTAATTTCCCTAACGTCGTCGTACAATAATTGTATCCAGTGAGCTTCACTGCACTTGATTCCATCGGGCATGGGACTGACAACCCCATCCTTGTATACGAAAAATAATAATTGATGTTCCGAACTCTTCTTACGGGAAGGCCTAAGTTCTTCTATGGAATGTTGTGCCACAATTATTATTACTATGATGAGCTTAAATACTTTGAAAACTTTTCGTTCAAATCAATCGAAGAACCAGAACCAGTCTGGAACGAATAAAGGACCATTGAAACCAAAGTGAAATAGTTGAAACCTTGGAATAGTACGGTCAGTTAGTCAGTTCCAAACGTTGCAAATCCTGGTCTCTTTAAATTATCATACCTGAAAACCCTTGCGAGACCTAGAATCCTCTTGAAGTACCTAGAAACACTTGGATATACCTTGAATTTGAATTTCATCCTTTGAGATCATATACAGGGTGGTTGAAAAAAAATGCAACAACTTTCAGAGCGCATATCTGTGAAACCGCTGGTGACAGCGGTTTCATGTCTTGCATAGAGGTAGTTCATTTTATTGGCTAAAAGCCTACAAAAGCATTCTCGATAATATTCTGTAAAACGTTTTTTAACCGTAATGGAACTCAAACGTGACAATTTAATGTCGTTATATTTTGCAAGAAGTGCAGAAGCAGCTATCGTTAGGGCCCTTCAAAACCGGAATGTAATTAAACTTTCCGTTTTTCGAAACATAACTTGGTACAGGGATACTAGTAGCATTTTAAAATGCTACTAGGTCTGAAAAAAATTGCTTCATCCCTAGTCATCGTTTTTAAAATGAATAGGCAAATTGAACAAAATCTGCGTGACATCTGCAAACAAACGATCTCTGACACGCATAAACCGCAAATAACCATGAAATAAATATTGTTAAAGGACCTCTATATGAAGCCTTAAATGTCCTGAAATGGAAAAGACATCGTCGATCCCCATAAAGAAGTTATGCTCGATCGACGACGGAGTAAATTCGCTTGCACGTTCATGGTCAGTTTCAGAAATGTCATCTTTTCTGATAAGAAAAATTTTTAATTGAGCAATTAATGTTCAAATAAAATAATTGTTTCTATCTGAAGGAAAGACCATACGATAATTTAGACGTTCTAATGGCCACCGAAAGTCAAGGACCACCTTATTTGAAGGTCTGGACTTCCTTGAAGGCAAATTATCGTTTTCCACTGGGGTTTTTAGGCTATACCGTCAAAACGAATGCCAATGTGTATCTGAAAATTGTCCTGGAAGGAGTGTTGGAGCCGTGGACAAACAAAAATTTTAGTAAGAAGTAATGGAAGTTCGATCAAGACTCGACAACGTCTCAGAAATCACGCTCCGAATAAGATTTGGCTAAAAAAAAAGTTTCCGTAAGGGACAAACCAACAATCTATTCTAAGAACTATAATATTTTGGAGAGTGACCTGCTTAAGCATCGACTGGTGTGGGCTCGAGACTGTTGCGAGCTTCCGCACTACGTCCTAACACTTTCATGACTCACCAAGTACTGACGTCCGTACTCACTGAGATAGTACGATCGACTAACCTAACACAGTTGTCTTCTCCACCACCAGAGGCGCTGGCCTATAAAGGAGACATTGCGTCTCGAATATTTAGGGTTGCCTCAGCAGAGCATTTATTGCTATAAGGCGGGAAATTTTACTGCTACATTTCGCACTTCATTTTGGGAAAACAATGACCTCCATAATTCTTGGATGCAAAATCGTTTGACTTCTCAAAAAGAGGCATTTTGTTGGGCAATGTTAGGACTGAAAACTAGCAAAGTATCAATGAGCTGAAGGCAGCCCTTCCTCGTGAAAAGCAGAACATTCAGAAGGCTGACATTCGTGCAAACTACGATGCATTTTCTGACAGACTTAAGACCATAATTAAGTCAAAATAAGATCGTATTGAACAAAACCGATCATATCCTAAAATTTTGATGTAAGGTAAAGTACCCTTTATCCGACCGGTTCCTCTATTCGACCGGTAGATTTATTTATTCAATTTATTTATATTTGCTATAATATTTTGTGTATGATCTAACATTAATAGGTCAATTATTCTTTAAATAATACGAATCAGTGACAAATTCATAAAAATTGATGAAATTCACCATCAAATTTTCAAAAATTGACCCACCGGTCGAATAGAGGAACCCGGTCGAGTAAGGGTACTTTACCTTATTTACTACCATTTTTTCTTTATTTCAAAAGGGTAGAACAAAAAAAGAGCATAATATAGCGCTTTAGTTTGTTGCATTTTTTTTCAGCCACCCTGTACAATTTTTGGGAACTCATGAAGAGACCCTGACAATCCATGTTGCATACTTGAACAACCTCGGTTCACCGTCATTGCTTATTAATCGAATAGGATTCCATATGAATATTCAAAGTGACTTCATTGGGATCCTGAAAGATCCGTAGTTTGCGTAATGCCGGCTTCAGACTGGAGGTTTAGCTCAGTTCCCGAAAGTTTCAAAAATCTAAATAACAAGCAATTTTATTGATTTTTCAAAATTTAATGGATCTTTTGCCCTTAATTTTTAATTTTAAACTGCAATTCCCTAAAAAATCATGCCTGATAAGGAATTAGAGGAGCTAAGCCAGATGGCTAAGCCTTAGGCCCTCGACAGAGCTGAGAATTAGCCGAGAGATAGCTTAGCGTAATTGTATTCGAAATAATGGTTAAACTACATTTCCATCATTTTTCACACAGTCGTCTCTCGGCTTAAGTCGTAAATTTGTCTAGGGTAGAGGTGTGCAAGAAACCGTTGAAACCGAATTAACGTCAAAATAAGTTTGTTATAGTAGCGTTTTGACCATTGACGTACATGTTTCATTTGACGTTAATTCGGTTTCAACGGTTTCTTGCACACCTCTGGTCTAGGGCATTAGGTCTGAAGCCCGTATAACCAGTAGCTCTGAGTAGTTGGGGACTTTGATTGACTGAATCGTTAATCAGAACCAGTGATAAACAAAGCATTCAATCTTCTTCTGAGTTAAGACAGGAAAAATTTCTGCCTCAACGCAGGATCGAACTGGATTTCGTTAACTATGTGTGCTCTGCCAACTGAGCTAGTACAGGCTTCAAGCTCCACTTGATTCGCTACGCGACCTCAACCAATTAGAATCTCTGAGTAGTATTCCCGAAATATTTCAGTTTTACATTTAAAACACAGCTTCAGTTGCAGTATGATAATATTTTGATACCCTACAGATCCTTACTGCCCGAGAAACGAAGTTTGGTTAGGCTGTGGTCAAGCTCCTGCTTGCCAAGAAACCTGCGATGGAGTTGATCCCAACTGTGATGCTAGGAAGTATCCTTCCAGTGACTGTCCATCAGGTTGCTACTGCAAAAACGGATACACGCGTCATCCCAAAACCGGAGAATGTATCCGCAGACGTGACTGTCCGACGGAACCAAAGTGCGGTGACAATGAGCAATACAGGGATTGTGGATACCGCTGTAAGGAATCATGCAACAGTGATGACAAGAGTTGCTACTACGAAAAGTGCGAATCAGGCTGTTTCTGTGCTGACGGATATGCTCGAATTAACGGACAATGTGTTCCAAATGAAAGATGTATTCCACAGTGTGGTGAAAATGAACAATACAGAGATTGTGGATACCGATGCAAAGAGACATGCAATTACGATGGCAAGAGTTGCTTCTATGAAAAGTGCGAGCCTGGTTGTTTCTGTGCCGACGGATATGCAAGGATTAATGGTCAGTGTGTTCCAACTGATAGATGTATCCCACAGTGTCCAACTAACGAGGAATTTTCATCATGTGGAAAACGTTGCAGTGAAGATTGTAGTGCATCAGACAAATACTGCAGGAAGGAACCCTGCGTTGAAGGATGCTTCTGTATAAATGGCTACAAAAGGGTTGGAGGTGTTTGTGTACCTCTAGCATATTGCCCTCCAGAAAATAAACCACAGAAATGTCCAAAACCAAATGAAGTATATACAACTTGTGGAAAGTATTGCAATGAAGATTGCACCAAATCAAGCGATGACTGTCGCAATGAACAGTGCCAAGAGGGATGTTTCTGTGCAAGGGGTTTCAAACGTGTTCAAGGACGCTGTGTACCAGAAGAAGATTGCGAATGTCCTTCCAATGAGGAATACAAGTGTGGAACAGACTGTGACGAAGATTGTGGAACGCATACCTATCAGTGTTTCAAGAAAAAGTGTCGCAATCGTTGTCACTGTATTGGAAATTACAAAAGAATCAACGGAGTATGTCAACCACCATCTAAATGTCAATGCCCACCTAACGAGGAATATGTTTATGGTAACCAATGCAGTGAACAATGTGGAACATCACCAGAAGAGTGCTCAAGTCAGAAGATCTACTACGGTTGCTTCTGTCAGAAGAATTTTAAGAGAATTGGAGGAGTATGTGTTCCAGATTCCAAATGTCAATGCAGTGAAAATGAATCGTATATGTACGGAAGTCGTTGCAAGGAACAATGCAGTAATGGTGAGTTGGATTGTTCCCAAGCGGAATGTTTCAAAGGATGTTTCTGCAACGAAGGCTACGTCAGGCTGAATGGGAAGTGTGTTGAGGGCAGCAATTGTGGATGTGCAGAAAACGAAGAGTATATCAACAGTAATGAATGCAGAGAAGATTGTTCCAAATCATGGGAAGATTGTCGAGCAGAACCATCTTCATTTGGATGCTTCTGTGCCAGAGGATACAAGAGAATCAATGGCAAATGTGTTCAAGATAGCAATTGTCCTTGTCCTAAAAATGAAGAATACGGTATTTCGAATGATTGTCTAGAGAGCTGTGAAGGAAATCCAGAAGTTTGCGATGGCATCAGTAATGAAAATAGGTGTATCTGTAAACCAGGATACAAGAGGATACTCGGAAACTGTGTGAAAGATGTTTTCTGTCCATGTGGAAAGTTGGAGGAGTACAAATATGGAGATCGATGCCGTGAAAATTGTGACGATGATTATGACAGCTGTCCGGACGGTGGGACTATCCAAGGATGCTTTTGCAAAGACGGATATGTAAGAGTGAACGGAACATGTCAAACATTCGATAATTGTGAATGCGGCAAATATGAGGAATATACATACTCCAATGATTGTCTCGAGACATGTGATGGCAATGCGGATAATTGCAAAGACATACCAGTTGAAGCTAAATGTCACTGTGCATCAGGATACCGGAGAGACAATAGAGGAAACTGTGTCTCTGATACCCAGTGCCCATGTGTAGATCCCAATGCGGAATTTAAACAAGGTCGGGGCTGCGATGATGAGTGTATTGCACCCTCAGATTGCTCAGAGCAAGAATGTTATAAGGCTTGCTACTGTAAGGATGGATACAAAAGAATTGATGGCTTATGTCAACCAGAATCCGATTGCACTTGTAGTGGAAAATATGAAGAATACCAAGTATCCAATAACTGTCTAGATACATGTGATGGTAATCCGGATACATGTAGTGGAGTCCCAACAGAAAGTGGTTGCTACTGTGCTCCTGGTTATAGAAGAAATAGCAAAGGAAAGTGCATGCCTGATTCAGAATGTCCATGTTCTGATTTCAATGCCGAGTATCGACCCGGCAAAACTTGCGAAGATGAATGTACACCATCAGAAGATTGTGAATCAAAAGAGTGCTACAAAGGATGCTTCTGTAAGGACGGATTCAAGCTTATCAATGGACTGTGTCAACCAGAAACTAGTTGTACTTGCAGTGGAAAATACGAACAATACCAAGTATCGAATGATTGTCTAGATACATGTGACGGTAACCCAGATAGCTGCAGTGGTGTACCAACAGACAGCGGTTGCTACTGTGCTCCTGGTTATAGAAGAAATAGCAAAGGAAAATGCATGCCTGAATCCGACTGTCCATGTTCTGATCCAAATGCCGAATACAGACCAGGAAAATCTTGTGAAGATGTATGTTTGCCAACAGATGATTGCGAAGCTAAAGAATGCTACAAGGGTTGCTACTGTAAGGACGGCTTCAAGCTTATAAAAGGTCGTTGTCAACCAGAATCAAGTTGCACTTGCAGCGGAAAATACGAACAATATCAAGTATCTAACAATTGCCTAGAGACTTGCGATGGGAATCCTGATTCCTGCAATGGAGTGCCAACTGAAAGCGGTTGCTACTGCGCTCCCGGATATAGAAGAAATAGCAAAGGAAAATGCATACCTGAATCTGACTGTCCATGTTCAGATCCCAATGCCGAATACAGACCAGGAAAATCTTGCGAAGATGAATGTTTGCCATCAGAAGATTGTGAATCAAAAGAATGCTACAAAGGTTGCTACTGCAAGGATGGATTCAAGCTTATCAAAGGACGATGCCAACCAGAATCCGGTTGTACTTGCAGTGGAAAATACGAACAATACCAAGTATCTAATGATTGCTTGGAGACTTGTGACGGGAATCCCGATTCTTGCATTGGAGTGCCCACAGAAAGTGGTTGCTACTGTGCTCCAGGATATAGAAGAAATAGCAAAGGAAAATGCATGCCTGAATCCGATTGTCCATGTTCTGATCCAAATGCGGAGTACCGACCAGGAAAATCTTGTGAAGATGAATGTTCACCATCAGAGGACTGTGATTCAAAAGAGTGCTACAAGGGTTGCTACTGTAAAGATGGCTTCAAACTTATCAAAGGACGTTGCCAACCAGAAACTAGTTGTACTTGCAGTGGAAAATACGAACAATACCAAGTATCTAATGAATGTTTAGAGACATGCGATGGAAATCCGGATACTTGCAGTGGCATACCAACAGATAGTAGTTGCTATTGCGCTCCAGGTTACAAAAGAAATAGCAAAGGAAAATGCATACCTGAATCTGACTGTCCATGTTCTGATCCCAATGCCGAATACAGACCAGGAAAATCTTGCGAAGATGAATGTTGGCCGTCAGAAGATTGTGAATCAAAAGAGTGTTACAAAGGTTGTTATTGCAAGGATGGCTATGTAAAGATTAATGGAAAATGCGTAGCCGGTAGTAATTGTGAATGTGGAGAAAATGAAGCCTATCAAAACAATAATCAATGCAACGAAGATTGTACAAAAACCTGGGATGATTGTAGGTCTGAAACATCATCATTTGGGTGTTACTGTATCCGCAACTACAAAAGAATAAATGGAAAATGCGTACCAGATAATGAATGTCCATGTCCCAACAATGAAGAATTCGGGTACACGAATGAATGCTTAGAAAGTTGCGAAGGAAATCCAGATGTCTGCGGTGATCAAAATATTGTTAATAGATGCAAATGTAAGGAAGGTTTCAAAAGAATTCGAGGAGTATGTACTAACGATACAATGTGCACATGCCGCGATCGCAATGCAGAGTACAAGCAAGGAAAACCATGCGATTACGAATGCAGGCGACCAGAAGATTGTGAATTTCAAGACTGTTACAGGGCATGTTTCTGCAAACCTGGATATAGACTCATTGATGGAAGGTGCCAGGATATGACGGATTGTACATGTCCTATTCCGAATCAACGATATCAAGTATTAAATCCATGCCTCGACAGTTGTGCACCAACAACAGACTGTGAGAACGAACCAACTTATTACGGTTGCTTCTGCGACGATGGTTTTAAATGGGACCCTGTTACTGAACAGTGTTTCAACCAGACAAGTTGTCCATGTCCAGCGAATTCTCAATACAAATTCGGAAAGCCATGCGAATACGAATGCGAAGTACCGTCAGACTGTTCTACTCAAGAATGCTACAAAGATTGCTTCTGTAATGATGGATATAGAATGGTTGACGGAACCTGTCAAGAGCTAGAGCGTTGTACCTGCACTGTTCCTAATCAGAGTTATCAACCACTCAACCCCTGCCTTGATAGTTGCGCACCAACTACAGAATGTGAGAATGATGCAACATATTACGGTTGCTTCTGTAACGATGGTTTCAAGTGGGACCCTGTTACTGAACAGTGTTTCAACCAGACAAGTTGTCCATGTCCAGCGAATTCTCAATACAAATTCGGAAAGCCATGCGAATACGAATGCGAAGTACCGTCAGACTGTTCTACTCAAGAATGCTACAAGGCCTGCTTCTGCAATGATGGATTTAGAATGGTTGACGGAACCTGTCAAGATATGACGACAGAGTGCCAATGCCCAATTGAAAATCAACGATACCAAGTATTAAACCCGTGCCTCGACAGTTGCGCGCCTACTACAGAATGTGAAGGAGATCCTACATATTACGGTTGCTTCTGTGACGATGGTTTGAAATGGGACCCCATCAACAAAGTATGTTTCGACCAGAGTTTATGTCCCTGTCCACCAAACTCTATATACCAATTTGGAAAGCCTTGCGAAGATGAATGTGAACCATCACCAAGCTGCCCTACAGAAGAATGCTACAAAGCTTGCTTCTGTGATGAAGGATTTAGACTCGTTGATGGGTCCTGTCAAAACATGACGACAACGTGCCAATGTCCTATTGAAAATCAACGATACCAAGTATTAAACCCGTGCCTCGACAGCTGCGCACCAACTACAGAATGTGAGGGTGATCCTACATATTACGGCTGTTTCTGTGACGATGGTTTGAAGTGGGATTCTGTCAACGAAGAATGTATCGATCAGGGTTCATGTCCATGTCCGGATAATGCTTCATACAGATTCGGTAAACCTTGCGAAGATGAATGCGAACCACCACCAACGTGTCCTACTGAAGAATGCTACAAAGCTTGCTTCTGTGATGAAGGATTTAGACTCGTTGATGGGTCCTGTCAAAACATGACGACATCGTGCCAATGTCCTATTGAAAATCAACGATACCAAGTATTAAACCCGTGCCTCGACAGCTGCGCACCAACTACAGAATGTGAGGGTGATCCTACATATTACGGTTGCTTCTGTGACGATGGTTTGAAATGGGACCCTATCAATGCAGAGTGTTTCGATCAGGGTTTATGCCCATGTCCGGATAATGCTTTATACAGATTCGGTAAACCTTGCGAAGATGAATGCGAACCACCACCAACGTGTCCTACTGAAGAATGCTACAAAGCTTGCTTCTGTGATGAAGGATTTAGACTCGTTGATGGGTCCTGTCAAAACATGACGACATCGTGCCAATGTCCTATTGAAAATCAACGATACCAAGTATTAAACCCGTGCCTCGACAGCTGCGCACCAACTACAGAATGTGAGGGTGATCCTACATATTACGGCTGTTTCTGTGACGATGGTTTGAAGTGGGATTCTGTCAACGAAGAATGTATCGATCAGGGTTCATGCCCATGTCCGGATAATGCTTCATACAGATTCGGTAAACCTTGCGAAGATGAATGCGAACTACCACCAACGTGTCCTACTGAAGAATGCTACAAAGCTTGCTTCTGTGATGAAGGATTTAGACTCGTTGATGGGTCCTGTCAAAACATGACGACATCGTGCCAATGTCCTATTGAAAATCAACGATACCAAGTATTAAACCCGTGCCTCGACAGCTGCGCACCAACTACAGAATGTGAGGGTGATCCTACATATTACGGTTGCTTCTGTGACGATGGTTTGAAATGGGACCCTATCAATGCAGAGTGTTTCGATCAGGGTTTATGCCCATGTCCGGATAATGCTTTATACAGATTCGGTAAACCTTGCGAAGATGAATGCGAACCACCACCAACGTGTCCTACTGAAGAATGCTACAAAGCTTGCTTCTGTGATGAAGGATTTAGACTCGTTGATGGGTCCTGTCAAAACATGACGACATCGTGCCAATGTCCTATTGAAAATCAACGATACCAAGTATTAAACCCGTGCCTCGACAGCTGCGCACCAACTACAGAATGTGAGGGTGATCCTACATATTACGGCTGTTTCTGTGACGATGGTTTGAAGTGGGATTCTGTCAACGAAGAATGTATCGATCAGGGTTCATGCCCATGTCCGGATAATGCTTCATACAGATTCGGTAAACCTTGCGAAGATGAATGCGAACTACCACCAACGTGTCCTACTGAAGAATGCTACAAAGCTTGCTTCTGTGATGAAGGATTTAGACTCGTTGATGGGTCCTGTCAAAACATGACGACATCGTGCCAATGTCCTATTGAAAATCAACGATACCAAGTATTAAACCCGTGCCTCGACAGCTGCGCACCAACTACAGAATGTGAGGGTGATCCTACATATTACGGATGTTTCTGTGACGATGGTTTGAAGTGGGATTCTGTCAACGAAGAATGTATCGATCAGGGTTCATGTCCATGTCCGGATAATGCTTCATACAGATTCGGTAAACCTTGCGAAGATGAATGCGAACCACCACCAACGTGTCCTACTGAAGAATGCTACAAAGCTTGCTTCTGTGATGAAGGATTTAGACTCGTTGATGGGTCCTGTCAAAACATGACGACATCGTGCCAATGTCCTATTGAAAATCAACGATACCAAGTATTAAACCCGTGCCTCGACAGCTGCGCACCAACTACAGAATGTGAGGGTGATCCTACATATTACGGTTGCTTCTGTGACGATGGTTTGAAATGGGACCCTATCAATGCAGAGTGTTTCGATCAGGGTTTATGCCCATGTCCGGATAATGCTTTATACAGATTCGGTAAACCTTGCGAAGATGAATGCGAACCACCACCAACGTGTCCTACTGAAGAATGCTACAAAGCTTGCTTCTGTGATGAAGGATTTAGACTCGTTGATGGGTCCTGTCAAAACATGACGACATCGTGCCAATGTCCTATTGAAAATCAACGATACCAAGTATTAAACCCGTGCCTCGACAGCTGCGCACCAACTACAGAATGTGAGGGTGATCCTACATATTACGGCTGTTTCTGTGACGATGGTTTGAAGTGGGATTCTGTCAACGAAGAATGTATCGATCAGGGTTCATGCCCATGTCCGGATAATGCTTCATACAGATTCGGTAAACCTTGCGAAGATGAATGCGAACTACCACCAACGTGTCCTACTGAAGAATGCTACAAAGCTTGCTTCTGTGATGAAGGATTTAGACTCGTTGATGGGTCCTGTCAAAACATGACGACATCGTGCCAATGTCCTATTGAAAATCAACGATACCAAGTATTAAACCCGTGCCTCGACAGCTGCGCACCAACTACAGAATGTGAGGGTGATCCTACATATTACGGATGTTTCTGTGACGATGGTTTGAAGTGGGATTCTGTCAACGAAGAATGTATCGATCAGGGTTCATGTCCATGTCCGGATAATGCTTCATACAGATTCGGTAAACCTTGCGAAGATGAATGCGAACCACCACCAACGTGTCCTACTGAAGAATGCTACAAAGCTTGCTTCTGTGATGAAGGATTTAGACTCGTTGATGGGTCCTGTCAAAACATGACGACATCGTGCCAATGTCCTATTGAAAATCAACGATACCAAGTATTAAACCCGTGCCTCGACAGCTGCGCACCAACTACAGAATGTGAGGGTGATCCTACATATTACGGCTGTTTCTGTGACGATGGTTTGAAGTGGGATTCTGTCAATGAAGAATGTATCGATCAGGGTTCATGTCCATGTCCGGATAATGCTTCATACAGATTCGGTAAACCTTGCGAAGATGAATGCGAACCACCACCAACGTGTCCTACTGAAGAATGCTACAAAGCTTGCTTCTGTGATGAAGGATTTAGACTCGTTGATGGGTCCTGTCAAAACATGACGACATCGTGCCAATGTCCTATTGAAAATCAACGATACCAAGTATTAAACCCGTGCCTCGACAGCTGCGCACCAACTACAGAATGTGAGGGTGATCCTACATATTACGGCTGTTTCTGTGACGATGGTTTGAAGTGGGATTCTGTCAATGAAGAATGTATCGATCAGGGTTCATGTCCATGTCCGGATAATGCTTCATACAGATTCGGTAAACCTTGCGAAGATGAATGCGAACCACCACCAACGTGTCCTACTGAAGAATGCTACAAAGCTTGCTTCTGTGATGAAGGATTTAGACTCGTTGATGGGTCCTGTCAAAACATGACGACATCGTGCCAATGTCCTATTGAAAATCAACGATACCAAGTATTAAACCCGTGCCTCGACAGCTGCGCACCAACTACAGAATGTGAGGGTGATCCTACATATTACGGCTGTTTCTGTGACGATGGTTTGAAGTGGGATTCTGTCAACGAAGAATGTATCGATCAGGGTTCATGCCCATGTCCGGATAATGCTTCATACAGATTCGGTAAACCTTGCGAAGATGAATGCGAACCACCACCAACGTGTCCTACTGAAGAATGCTACAAAGCTTGCTTCTGTGATGAAGGATTTAGACTCGTTGATGGGTCCTGTCAAAACATGACGACATCGTGCCAATGTCCTATTGAAAATCAACGATACCAAGTATTAAACCCGTGCCTCGACAGCTGCGCACCAACTACAGAATGTGAGGGTGATCCTACATATTACGGCTGTTTCTGTGACGATGGTTTGAAGTGGGATTCTGTCAACGAAGAATGTATCGATCAGGGTTCATGCCCATGTCCGGATAATGCTTCATACAGATTCGGTAAACCTTGCGAAGATGAATGCGAACCACCACCAACGTGTCCTACTGAAGAATGCTACAAAGCTTGCTTCTGTGATGAAGGATTTAGACTCGTTGATGGGTCCTGTCAAAACATGACGACATCGTGCCAATGTCCTATTGAAAATCAACGATACCAAGTATTAAACCCGTGCCTCGACAGCTGCGCACCAACTACAGAATGTGAGGGTGATCCTACATATTACGGCTGTTTCTGTGACGATGGTTTGAAGTGGGATTCTGTCAACGAAGAATGTATCGATCAGGGTTCATGCCCATGTCCGGATGATGCTACATATAGATTCGGTAAACCTTGCGAAGATGAATGCGAACCACCACCAACGTGTCCTACTGAAGAATGCTACAAAGCTTGCTTCTGTGATGAAGGATTTAGACTCGTTGATGGGTCCTGTCAAAACATGACGACATCGTGCCAATGTCCTATTGAAAATCAACGATACCAAGTATTAAACCCGTGCCTCGACAGCTGCGCACCAACTACAGAATGTGAGGGTGATCCTACATATTACGGCTGTTTCTGTGACGATGGTTTGAAGTGGGATTCTGTCAATGAAGAATGTATCGATCAGGGTTCATGTCCATGTCCGGATAATGCTTCATACAGATTCGGTAAACCTTGCGAAGATGAATGCGAACCACCACCAACGTGTCCTACTGAAGAATGCTACAAAGCTTGCTTCTGTGATGAAGGATTTAGACTCGTTGATGGGTCCTGTCAAAACATGACGACATCGTGCCAATGTCCTATTGAAAATCAACGATACCAAGTATTAAACCCGTGCCTCGACAGCTGCGCACCAACTACAGAATGTGAGGGTGATCCTACATATTACGGCTGTTTCTGTGACGATGGTTTGAAGTGGGATTCTGTCAACGAAGAATGTATCGATCAGGGTTCATGCCCATGTCCGGATAATGCTTCATACAGATTCGGTAAACCTTGCGAAGATGAATGCGAACCACCACCAACGTGTCCTACTGAAGAATGCTACAAAGCTTGCTTCTGTGATGAAGGATTTAGACTCGTTGATGGGTCCTGTCAAAACATGACGACATCGTGCCAATGTCCTATTGAAAATCAACGATACCAAGTATTAAACCCGTGCCTCGACAGCTGCGCACCAACTACAGAATGTGAGGGTGATCCTACATATTACGGCTGTTTCTGTGACGATGGTTTGAAGTGGGATTCTGTCAACGAAGAATGTATCGATCAGGGTTCATGCCCATGTCCGGATGATGCTACATATAGATTCGGTAAACCTTGCGAAGATGAATGCGAACCACCACCAACGTGTCCTACTGAAGAATGCTACAAAGCTTGCTTCTGTGATGAAGGATTTAGACTCGTTGATGGGTCCTGTCAAAACATGACGACAGCGTGCCAATGTCCTATTGAAAATCAACGATACCAAGTATTAAACCCGTGCCTCGACAGTTGCGCACCAACTACAGAATGTGAGGGTGATCCTACATATTACGGCTGTTTCTGTGACGATGGTTTTAAGTGGGACCCTGATAATCAAGTATGTTTTGACCAGTCTGAATGTGAATGTCCGGAGAACTCTACATACAAATTCGGAAAGCCTTGTGAATATGAATGTGAAGTACCGTCAGATTGTTCTACTCAAGAATGCTACAAAGCGTGTTTCTGCGATGATGGATTTAGGCTTGTCGATGATACGTGTCAAAATATAACTAGCTGTACGTGCACTGGTCAAAACGAAGAACATCAAGTGTCTAGTAGCTGCTTGGAGCAATGTGACGGAAACTGTATTACTTGCGAAGGGGAGCCAACAGATTACGGTTGCTATTGTGCTCCAGGTTTCAAGAGAAGTACCACTACTGGTTTATGCGAGGACGAAGAGGAACTATGTGAGTGTCCTTTAGAAAATTCAGTTTACAGATATGGAAACCCTTGTGATGAATCATGCGAAGAAGATCCAGAATGTGTACCGAATTATTACATGGGATGTTTCTGCGCGGATGGATACAAATTGAGGGATGGAGAATGCGTAGAGCAAGATTTGTGTTGTGATGGTGAAAACGAGGTCTACAAGGAATCGAAGAGATGTGAAGAAGAGTGTGTATACAATACAACTTGTGAATTCGCACGTTGTACCCGAGGATGTTTCTGCATGAATGGCTACAAGAGAGTCGATAATGTATGTATATCAGAGGAGAATTGTTCCCCTTGTGGTCCTGATGAAGAATACAGATGTGGAAGGGGTTGCGAAGATGAATGTGGTTTGTTGGATATTGACCTATGTTTAGAATTACCCTGTGAAGACGGATGCTACTGTAGATCTGGATTCTTAAGACTCTTAGGAATTTGTATTAGAGTCGAACTTGGAATTAGTCTGTGTCCCTGTGGACCATTTGCCTCATTCCGGGAAGGTAAGGCTTGCGAGGATGATTGCTCAGTAGACCCTGACGACTGTGCTGCGGACACAACATCACCAAGTTCATGGCGTTGTCACTGTGACAATGATGCATGCCTTGTAGGCGGCGTATGTGCTCCAAGAGTGCCCTTACCTTTACTCAGCAAGAAGAAAATCCAGAAAAGGCCTGCTATTTCAGCGATAAAACACTAAACTTTTTTAGGAAACTTATTTTCCTCTACTATGTATTTTTTCTTGCAGAATATACTTGTCCAAACACATATAATGAAAATTAATAAATAAATGACTTTAAATGAAGTAAATGAATATAAATGATATGTGAAAACAACAATAAGAAGTCCACTATTGTACAAATCTTTTAATTTGGCAAACTGAAATTTTTTTTAACAGAGTTGATCAACTCTAAAAAAAAAAGGGAGAAGACCTCCTTCTGATGTTTGTCTTTCCAAGGAGAAGAACAAACATAAGAATCTTTGTCATAGAGTTCGAAGCTGCAGTGCGCCTTCGTCAGTGGCTACAGAGGGTAGTTTTATTCGACACTGTCATTCTGTGGAGTTCTTTCTGTGAAGTTCTAGCAGTAAAATTGCAGAGTTTGTACTTTCAACCCAATTGGCATTGAGTTGATTGAATTATCTATTTGTAAGATCTCTGCTTACGTATTCTCCAAACCCATGTAGTATGATAGTTCATTGATTACAAGAATGAGCAGAAGAATTTTGGTATGGATAACAATGACATCACTCGAAAAAAAATTAACAGGTATAGGCTATGAACAGGTCCATAATAGTTTTGATTCCGCTTAAAAGATCCTCCCAATCAGTTTGAGAATTAACTTCTGTTAACACTTTTAGCTTTCAAAACATAAAACATCGAATGTCCCTGATCGGGGATATCGAACTATATATCGATATCACTATATCGATGTTCCGCATTTCCACTGTCAGCTGATCGAGAACTCCGTCTCTCTCTTACTTTTTTTGGACAATTACCCGGTGAAAAAAGAGCAGAAGTTATAACGCGATTTTGCCTCAAGAAAAAGTTCTTAATATTAGAATTTATTTATTTAAAATGCTAATGCAAGCTGTAAACGTTAGAGTATAGGACTATTAGAATAAACCAGAGTGTACCTATTTGGAATGAAAATAAATTTTCTTTGCAGAGTGGACAGGAGATATGGTAGGACACAAGCTGAGGCCATATGGGCAGAAAAATTTAGGTCCTTCTCCAAATGGTATTAACCAAGCCTCTTTGTTATCCGCAGGTAACGACGAAGGGATGGCAGTCCCCATACAGGTCTGCTACTAAACTCATTCAATTCGATTTCTTGAATTTAGGTAATTCATAAGCGGCAAAGGCAGAGTCTAACGTGTGTATAATTCCTGTTTTTTAAATTCTCTTAAGTTTCTCAGTAAGTAAGCCGTTTCTTGGTTTAAACTGAAAGACGAATAAGTTAGAAACTGACTAAAACATAATCTGATCATTACTTTTATTTTAATAACGTTAAACCGTCTTTCGGCTTAACTCAAGGGGGAGATATTAGCTTGGAAGTGGTGTACATTGAGGTGGAAGTACTGCGGAAGTAGAAGTCTCAAAAATGAAACGATTTTTGCGCTTTTCATTTAATTACAGTAGAAAAAATGTTTGTGAGCATGTAATGCGATTAAAGATTTTCCTGAGGGTTAAATTAATGTTTTTTTTATCGCAATTGTCTAAAATTTCCCATCAAAATTATCGTTAAAAAATTCAAATATCGTTCAACTACTCCCTCTGTTCCAATGAATGAAACTTAATTGAATGCTTTACAAATATTTAAATTTCAAATTATATTTTCAGTTGGAATAGTGTAGTAATAGTCGATTCGTTCGGATGATCTGGCTCCGTAAATTAATTTACGTAATTTACTAATTTTTTTTATAAGTATAATTAATATAAGTCTCAATTGATCCTAACAATTGTCCTCGAAAGATATATTAATTCCATTTTTTAAGGAAAAGAACCGTTTTTCTTGAAGATAGAACGAAAGATAGTTTTTGACAGGTTTTAGGAAGGTTATATGTTTTTGTACCTTGTAACTATTCGATAGAAATTGGAAGAAATCCTGATCGGAAGGATCAATTAATGAAGATTATTCTAGGTGTTGAAGAATTTCCCACTACAACCCCTTTGGCACTGTGACAACGTCTGTTATGAGACACACAATTTCACGTCATTGCCCTCGAAAATTATGCTTTTTTCTGTAATAAAACTGACTTTTATTAAACAAAACTCATCAAAACTAAAAGAAAATGCTCACAGTTCTTGTCTTCTATGATTATTTCATCGAGTTTAGGTAGCCTAAATTAAACAATTTCCCTGAAATCTCATTAAATTTCCAACATCACCAGCGTGAGATGAAGATCAGTTTTTCCAATAGGCTTGACTGTTTTCTTCAGGACCTTTTCGACTGTATGCTGTTGTATTGGATCAATTTTCCATCAGTTGTTTTCAATCGATCCATAAGAAAGACTATTTGTCGTAACGAAACAAGGAGAAAAATGACCACATTCATTCGGTTCACCTTAAGCATTTCAGTCAAAAAAAAAAATGTGGAACTCATGTTTCAATCTTGGAAATGTATCCAATATTTTGAAAATGACGAAATACATTCGAATTATTATTTTCCAACATTTTAACAATCTTTTCCTATATTATGCATAAATTTTCTTCCATTATGCCCAACACACAATAACTTTTGTTTACTAAATGTGTTTTTGATATTTCAATGAGAGTGAATGAAACATAGATCTAGTCATCTCGCTCATTCTCATGGGAAATTTTGAAAACATGTTTACAAACAAAAGTTATTGTGCGCTGGTCATTAGGATACTCAAAATATTTTCATCAATGCTACAGGTCGTTTAAAATTGAGTTGATCTTTCGAAGAATAAATCCTTATTTAGAAATTTTCCAGAACATCTTTTAATTATTCTGAGAGCTACAATATGATCAAAATAAACGCCCAAAATGATTTTCCGTGGAAGTCCATCATTTGGACCTTTCCAAAATTCGCCTAACATTAAATGTTGTAAATGCGCCTTTTTGTTTCACATTTTGGAGAAGTCCTCCAAAGGACATGTCGACTTATTTGATGGATACATGGCAATAGAGGGATGTAAGACATTATAATCTTTCCAGTGCATGCAAAAAAGTTGACAAAAATTACAGGATTAAGCTAAAGGATATATTTTAGTCACACCTGTGAAAGTGGCCCATGAACTTATGCAATCATCCAATAAAACTAAAAAATTATTAAAATTAAAGACTGAGCTTTGGAAAAAGTAAGAAGATTTTCAAAATAAACGTTTCAGTTTTGTTTAATTAAAAAAAATTAAGTGATGACACAATGTGTGTCTATGCACATTTCTTGATTCGTTATGTCTTTTGAATACTATTTTTTAATTTGAAATATTTGTTCTTCGTGAAAAAAAAAAATTTATATTATATCACTGACGTTTTCAGAAAAATTTCGTATGAACAACTTTTTCAGATTTATTATAAAAATCAACCATCCGAGAGAAATTGAGATTCTGTTTTCAGTTTGTTGCGATCGCGCAATTTTTGAATTTGAATGTCTGGAGATCTGTGGAAGTTGTGGAATTAAATCCTTGTTGAGGCGACGAGGGCGCTGCATTGAGAGAAAAGTTGGAGGGAAATCGGAGAGCTGGCGAAGAAAAAACGAGGAATCTTTCTCTTTTGCCACGGACCGTCATCGCCTCCACATCACCGGCCAGCTCCAGCCCACTCGCCCATCGCCACCAGAGCCTCCAGCCACCAGCCAGTGCATACCGCAGTGCAATCCGGGAAGACTATACTTCCTCCACCATCACCACCTCAAGTGCCTCTACCGCCTGACCAACCTCTCCCAATTCCCCAAAGCCCGACCACCGGAGGGAGCGCTCCATCGGGAAGCGCAGGGGCTGGATGGGCATAGCCCGTCGCCCCCAATCGTTGGACACAGGAAGGAAGGAAGTAGGGGATCAGGGAGAAGGAAAGGAAGAATTGTGAGGAAAAAATATGTATGGAAGGATGTAGGAAAGGAAAAACAGGAGGAATAAATGTTTTGTCTTAACAAGTTGAATTAAAATGCAATTGCGATATCGAATAAAGTCAAGAATAAGAATCCAGCTGTTGAAGAAAATTCACATTAGATTTTAGTCATTTCTTTTAAATTCAAACGCCAGAAAGTGCCTGGAAATGCTTAGAAGTGCAGAAGTGCTGGAAATCACCTATGGCACTTCCGGAAGTATGCAAGTCTTTGACGTTTTCCATATAAATTCAGGAAGTGCTGGAAGTGGTGTACACGATTTTTCAACTAATATCTCCCCCTTGGCTTAACTCGTAAGTGTATCTAGGGTATAAGAAAAGGGCAGTGTACTTTGTGAGAGGCAGTCGCTGGACACCCTGGTTGATTGATAACTATCAACTGGTCACTGCCTCAACAAATATCTCAATAGGATGGGTGTCCAACGTTACATACTGTGCAGAGGATACAACCAAAACTGAAGAGACGGACACTCACTATGTGTGCGACTTCCACAGCATACATAACATCATATACGTGCTGTTTGGGTAAAGGGGTGTTACCTGATGAAAACATATCAATATTAAATCCGCGGATTTAATCTTGTTTAATGGAGCTCTGTTTAATGGAGTTTATCCGAAATACAAACTGCCTTTGACCATCTTGTCCTTAATATGGGGTAATTTAATTGGGAATGAATAATGGACCGGAAAGGAGGCCTGGGTGTAGCGGTTCCGCAAGGTGATTGTGATTTAATCTAATGTTACACCCATGCTTTTCTTCAGCTTTTCTCTAATTATATCGCTTTATGATAGTCTAAAAATCACAATGGGATTTAAATTTGCATCTATGGTAATATTTGAAAATAGGGATAGTTGAAAGTTTTGTAGATCTAGGTTTCTGACCATTATAATTATCCAAAACAGGAATAGGTTTTTCGCAAGCGATATTTCAAAAATATATATTTTTATTTTTTAGTAAGGACGGGATTATCAATGCCATACCCTATGGAATTAGGTTAAACGGTCTACAGGATGATAAATATCCGAACGTTTTAAGCACTGGACCCTGGAGTAACCCTGGAGTAACCCAAAAGGGATTCGAACTTCGAATCAAGCAAATTCGTACTAATTTAATCGATCTTCCCCTTAAGATTTCGCGTTCACACCCTTTGTTTAAGTTTCAGCTCAATCGATAGGCATAATTTTCACGGTTGAAGACAATATTTTAGATTTTTTGTTTCTTGAAATAAAATCTCACATATCACTGAGTCAAACACCTCAGTTCGGGAAACCAGATTTTTGGAATATATTTAAGGGAATAGCTCATGTAGAATAGTTAATCAGACTGAGAATATTCAAGAATATAATGAAAGATATAAAAACATAATTAATTCACATTTGGTGGGAGATATGCCGAATACTTATAAAGAGAAATTTTTAGGCCTAAAAATCAGTCGAGTCTCAATCTTGACTTCATCAATATCATGGCTAAAATAGAATTCCTCTTACTATTTTGTGGTTTCTTAACAGTGAGTGCATTAACTATTGATCCAAAAATTGTTGGTGATGAAAGAAAACTAATAAAAAGTTAGTAACTAAAAGATTTCTGTTTAAATTTTATACGAGTTTAAAAAAAAAATAACTTTTCTAGGAGTGGAAAATGAAACAGTAATTAATCTCGACAACTTAAGGCATGGAGGATATCGCTGTTCTTTGCACGAAGAATATCTAAAATGTGGACCTCCTTGTGAACTCGATTGCACAAATCTCGGAAAGCCCTGCAACGTTAAAACGTGTCGACCTGGATGTTACTGTCGGCCAGGATATGTAAGAGAATATCCCGGGGGAAAGTGTGTATCGCAGAAGAAGTGTGACAGTGAGTAATTTAATTGTGAAATACGGATATTGGAAAACGACTTTTCAGTATGATCGAAATCTTTACGGTTTTTTATTTAATTCTGCCAGAAATCAATCAATAATTTTCGAACCTTATCGTGGAAAAGTGGTGCTTCAAAAATTGGCTTAAAAAATGGTGTACTTTTTGTTATTAATAACATAAGAGATTGACAGGATTCAAACGATTTTTTGTGTTGGGCGTAAGGGTTTGCTTGACTAAGTGATGTGTTTATTATACTCAAGATTCTGTTTGAAGTGCTTTTTCTCCTGTTGAAATTTTCGATTTTGTTAAACACTAAAGTAATATATATAGAAAAACTTATGAATATCTGAAATAGGGGAAAGTGCCCATGCTTTACACGGTCCCAAGCTTTACAATGACTAAATTTTTCATATGTTTTTCAAGAAATATGACTCATCTCATCCATATTTTAAAAACTAGGGGAAAGTGTCTTGTTTTTAAAATATATTGCAGAGTCGCATTTCCCCAGAAACATAGGAAAAAATTAGTCATTATAAAGCTTGAGACCGTTCAAAACATGGGCACTTTCCCCTACTTTGACTTTGTCCTCTTAAGTGAATTAAAAAAATAAAAAAATGAGCGCTCTCCGAACGGATCAGAAGAAAAAGATGATTAAACCTCCCTATTCTGCTTTTAATTTGCAAAAAAAGGAGAAAAAAGAATTCAGAAACTATAAATGTAAAAAATGTGATTGACACAAAGTATAAATCGTACGTAAACAGAGTAGTTTAAGTTTTTCGGATACTTCCGAAGGTTCATCGAGATCTTTATGGTTTCCCCTGATTGTTCGTGAGTTACCCGACCAGACTCGTTGAAAGTCCTTGTAATAAATTACCCCGAGGTGTAATAGTAAAAGAGGCTTATTATGGTACGGGCACACAATGGGTCAAGTGGTAGAGCACTCGCTCTATGATGCAAGTGTCTCGGGTTCGAATCCCCTTTAGGTCACCAGGAATTGTTCTGGCGTTAAAGGTGTTCGGATTGCATCCAGTGAGCTTCACTGCACTTGATTCCACGGGCATGGGACTGATAACCTCATCCATTACAAGAAAAAAATAATAATGCATGTCTAAAAATCCCCTTGCGGGAAGGCCTAGTTCTTTCATGGAATTTTGTGCCAGCATTATTATTATTTATTATATTATTATTATGATACTCCTTGGTGATAACCTTTTAACCAAAGACCTCTCTACCTAATTCCAGAGTACGGGATCGCCGGATCCTGTGCTGTGGCTAAACGGGTATGAAGTCTTTGGGGTAAATAACAATGAGGCAATTTACACCGTCGGATTTTTCAAAAATTAGATTTTGGACCAATTCAACCTTTCAATTCGGTGTAAATAGTCTCATAGGGTCATTTACACTGACTTTGACCAATTACAGCCGAATTTCGCCAATTACAACCGATTTTGGGACAATTTAATCTTAATCCAATGCGACGGTGTAAATGGTCTCAATAAAGTAGGAACGTATGGTGCATATGGTCTTAAAGATAGCCTTAACTAAGAACATCTCACTGCTCTGAGCACTTTTCTGTCGAATGACCTATCCTTTTGGCTCAGCGACGAGGTGTGATTGAGAGCAGTCTGTTCCACACCCTGAAGTAAATTCCGAAAGATAGTGAACGGGTGGTCACTAGGGGAAAGTGCTCTCCATTCGAACGTTCATGCCTTCGAATAATGTGAATTTCTTTTGTTTTTCGTAAGAGATTTACACTAAATTATCACGGAATTATCAACAATTGATGATAAACCAACTAATATTTAATAGAAATGTGTAAGTCTCTTAAGAAAACTAAAAGAAAATTCACATTATTCGAGGGCATGAACGTTCGAAGGGGGAGTACTTTCCCCTACTGACGTCTGGGTGGTGACCGTTTAACACAAGGATTTTCACGTCTTATCATAGACCGGTGTTGTAGTCAGACTACTGCCATGTTGGGTAATGGGGTTGAAATCTTCGGGGTCTGTAAGAGGTAGGGGAGTACGGAATATTTGTCTCGGGGTTACCGGCCTCTAGGACGGGTGCAAGTGTGCTCTAACTTGTGATCAATCCAGGTTAAAATAGAAGACCGGGATCAGTGCCCGTCCATCGATGGTTTTCGGCATTGGAAGCCCATATTGAGAAAGGAATCAGCCGAGTTGTCGGTTTCCATGAAATAGTGGATACCGAATTTCACTTTTCAGTAATAACCTTTCGAAGAGACAGTCTTTCCGTACAGAAGTAGATATTGAAAAATTCGAAAATCTATTTGAAGATCAAAAGCAAGGACTTTCTTACTTCTTAATACTTTCGCAAGGTGGTGGAAGTTACATCCTGCCCGATTTTCGAAGTGCTCAATGCTAAAATGTTACGGTCCTCACATTGTTGTGAGGAAAATAACAGAACAACGACGTTTACTGTTCTTGTCCCAGTGTTTAATCACTCCATAATCACTGAGTAACTCGTTTGCCAGCTTTTTAGTGTGATATTTGATAAACTTTCTCCACTTTGTTCGAAAATTTAGTATGAAAATTCGAAATTGAATTTGAATTTCTCGAACTTCAACAACTTTTTGTGCAAATAGAGTTCCATTTATCTTTCATCCAAGACACTATTGGAGAATCAAAATCTACTTTTGTTTGGGCTCAAATGTTCATTTCATGAACTTGCTCACTTTTACGTAACTCGTCGGTTTGAACGTTCGAACTTTCAACGGGTTTTTATGTAAGTTCTCTCTGATATACCTTCGAATCGGTAAAGGAAAAACCTCAACCGAAGAGAGTTCTCAAATCGGGAATGTTGGTCTTAGACAATTATTGAAGTCCGAACTGAGAATAACGAAAAAGAGTTGTTTGAGAGCCAGAATGGTCGAGTAATGAGCGTATTCTGGTAAACTATTATATCATGGTGGTGCATTATGTAACATCCTTTATTTCAAAGATAGGTCTGTTATCTCTGGTTGGTGAGCTAAATGTAAATAGTAGAGTTGTAATCCATATAGCATCTCGAATGAGCTCGATAACCATACCAACAAATACTTCCAAGAAGTAAGTTTAACTCGCCACAAGAAAGAGTAAAGTCCAAATTACAAGATACTCTGCATTGATAGCAATATATGCTGCTGACCAGAGTAGAGCTCCATTGCCCATTCCCAGGGCGCCACGAATCACTTACGAACGACTTACGGTTGAAGGCCGACTGAGGAACCGATTCGTATGCGCTATCAAAGTAACCTATCGAACGCTCCACCACTCCACCTGAGTAGTGATCGGTACCGTTGCCTTAGAGGAGTCTTCATTAGTACGGGATTTCTCTCTCTAACTCTTCTAGACTCTACAATTCTACGGTTCTACTACAAAAACTTTCAAGTGCACAAATCAAAAGACTAAAAGACCACTGGGATCATGTTTGTCAGAATGGGAAGATCGGATATCAATATTGAGTTCAAGCATAAAAATCGAGATAGACTCATCGTGATTCTCAAGAATATTTAACCGGTAAAATTTAGCGATAATAGATCAGGTAAACAAAATTTATGAAAAACACTTTGAATATGCAAAACCTTCAGTGCATGATAGTTTGGGCTGATCCTTTATCGTTCAATTTTACGGCCCAGTACTTATGGATATGCCTCAGTCAATTTGGGGCTTAATATCCCAAATATAGATTTAGACGCATTAACTAAGGTATCACTCCGAAAAATCAATATGTAGCCTTCAGATCATGTGTAGGATAATTCCAGTTCCAAAATGTCTCAAAAACTAAAATAACAAACAATTCCTTTTTGGTTTTTCAGAATAAATTGGATCATATAAAAACAAATTACCCAAAAAAAAAAACAGACAATATCAAATAAATAGAAATAATAATCACTTCAAATCCTTAGGGCCATCTTGTCCAAAGCACGAAGAGTACCTCTTCTGTGGCGAAGCCCCACTATGCCAAACAACATGTGAAAATTACGGAAGGGCCTGCGAAAAACCGACATCTGCACTCTGTCCTCAAGGTTGCTATTGCAAACATGGTTATGCTCGTCATCCGGATACCAATCAGTGCGTCCGCGTCAAAAATTGCCCAACAATTGAATATGTTCCACAACAACCTGTTACAACAACCGAGGAAACGGTGAAATCATGTGGAAGAAACGAAGAATTTCTCCAATGTGGACCTGCTTGCCAAGTTGAATGTTCCAATTTGGGTAAAGAGTGTCCCAGATCGCATGTGAAATGCACAAGTGGATGCTTCTGCAAACCAGGATACGCCAGGGACGGTGCAGGAGGAGCATGTGTTCCACAAAAGAATTGCCCAAGTAATTCTATAATTTTTATCAATTAGAGCTTCAAAATATTTATCTTAAATTTTACACTTTCAGATCCCTATTGTCCCAAAAACGAGGTTTGGTTAGGTTGCGGTCAGGCGCCGGAGTGTCAGGAGACTTGCGATGGCGTGGACCGTGATTGTGAAAGTCGGAAATACCCTAATAATTGTCCAACAGGTTGCTACTGTCGTAAAGGCTATGTTAGACATCCCACAACTGGACTCTGTGTCCGGAAGAGTGAGTGCCCCAAGGAACCTCAATGTGGAAGTCATGAAGAATACCGCGAATGTGGATATCGATGCAAGGAGAAGTGTTATGTAGACAAAAAGGAATGCAAGTATGAACAGTGCGAAGCAGGATGCTTCTGTCAAGAAGGATACGTAAGGATCAACGGAATATGTCTTCCGCAAGATAAATGTGCTAAGAAGTGCCCACCAAATGAGGAATACACCCATTGCGGTAAACGATGCAATGAAGATTGCAACGCTTCGGAGGGATCCTGCAACAACAGCGCTTGCGAACAAGGTTGTTTCTGCATCAATGGTTACAAAAGAGTAGCAGGAGTTTGTGTTCCTGATACCAATTGTCCTTGCCCAAGGAATGAAGAATATGTCTACGGAAATAAATGTGAAGAGGATTGCAATAGTAGTTCAGAAGAATGTCGGGACACAGCATGTTACAAAGGATGCTTTTGCGAAGAAGGTTACAAAAGAATAAATGGTTTCTGCCAAAAAATGACGAATTGTGCATGCCCTATACCAAATCAACGATACCAAGTGTTAAACCCATGTCTTGACAGTTGCCAACCAACCACAGCATGTGAAAATGTACCAAACGAGTACGGTTGTTTTTGTGACGATGGTTTTAAGTGGGATCCAGTCAGTCAGGAATGTTTCAATCAAACATTATGTCCGTGCCCGGCTAATGCCGAATATAAATTCGGAAAGCCTTGCGACTATTCATGTGACCCATCATCAACCTGTTCGACAGAAGAATGCTACAAGGATTGCTTCTGCAAAGATGGATATAGACTCGTTGATGGAACCTGCCAAGAACTAACTAGTTGTACGTGTCCGATTCCTAATCAAAGTTACCAGGTAGCAAATCCCTGCCTCGACAGTTGTGCACCGACCTCGGCGTGTGATAATGAACCAACATACTATGGTTGCTTCTGCGATTGGGGTTACAAATGGGATCCAGTCAAAGGAAAATGTTTCAACCAGAGTTATTGTCCATGTCCGAGAAATACAGAATATAAATTAGGAAAGCCTTGTGAATATGAATGTGAAGTACCATCAGATTGTACTAATGAAGCATGCTCCAAGGATTGCTACTGCAAGGATGGTTTTAGGATGGTTGATGGAACCTGCCAAGAGCTAGAGAGTTGTACCTGCACTGTTCCTAATCAGAGTTACCAAGTGCTGAATCCTTGCCTTGATAGTTGTGCACCAACTACAGAATGTGAGAATGAACCGACTTATTACGGTTGCTTCTGTAACGATGGTTTCAAGTGGGACCCTGATTTAGAAGAGTGTGTTGAACAGTCTACTTGTCCATGCCCGGCTAATGCCGAATATAAATTCGGAAAGCCTTGCGACTATTCATGTGACCCATCATCAACCTGTTCTACAGAAGAATGCTACAAGGATTGCTTCTGCAAAGATGGATTTAGACTCGTTGATGGAACCTGCCAAGAACTAACTAGTTGTACGTGTCCGATTCCTAATCAAAGTTACCAGGTAGCAAATCCCTGCCTCGACAGTTGTGAACCGACCTCGGCGTGTGATAATGAACCAACATACTATGGTTGCTTCTGCGATTGGGGTTACAAATGGGATCCGGTCAAAGAAAAATGTTTCAACCAGAGTTATTGTCCATGTCCGAGAAATACAGAATATAAATTAGGAAAGCCTTGTGAATATGAATGTGAAGTACCATCAGATTGTACTAATGAAGCATGCTCCAAGGATTGCTACTGCAAGGATGGTTTTAGGATGGTTGATGGAACCTGCCAAGAGCTAGAGAGTTGTACCTGCACTGTTCCTAATCAGAGTTACCAAGTGCTGAATCCTTGCCTTGATAGTTGTGCACCAACTACAGAATGTGAGAATGAACCGACTTATTACGGTTGCTTCTGTAACGATGGTTTCAAGTGGGACCCTGATTTAGAAGAGTGTGTTGAACAGTCTACTTGTCCATGCCCGGCTAATGCCGAATATAAATTCGGAAAGCCTTGCGACTATTCATGTGACCCATCATCAACCTGTTCTACAGAAGAATGCTACAAAGATTGCTTCTGCAAAGATGGATTTAGACTCGTTGATGGAACCTGCCAAGAACTAACTAGTTGTACGTGTCCGATTCCTAATCAAAGTTACCAGGTAGCAAATCCCTGCCTCGACAGTTGTGAACCGACCTCGGCGTGTGATAATGAACCAACATACTATGGTTGCTTCTGCGATTGGGGTTACAAATGGGATCCTGTCAAAAAAAAATGTTTCAACCAGAGTTATTGCCCATGTCCGAAAAATACAGAATATAAATTAGGAAAGCCCTGTGAATATGAATGTGAAGTACCGTCAGATTGTACTAATGAAGCATGCTCCAAGGATTGCTACTGCAAGGATGGCTTTAGGATGGTTGATGGAAACTGCCAAGAGCTAGAGAGTTGTACCTGCACTGTTCCTAATCAGAGTTACCAACCACTCAACCCCTGCCTTGATAGTTGTGCACCAACTACAGAATGTGAGAATGATGCAACATATTACGGTTGCTTCTGTAATGATGGTTTCAAGTGGGATCCTGATTTAGAAGAGTGTGTCAACCAGACAAGTTGTCCATGTCCAGATAATTCTCAATACAAATTCGGAAAGCCATGCGAATACGAATGCGAAGTACCGTCAGACTGTTCTACTCAAGAATGCTACAAGGATTGCTTCTGTAATGATGGATATAGAATGGTTGACGGAACCTGTCAAGAGCTAGAGAGTTGCACCTGCACTGTTCCTAATCAAAGTTACCAAGTGTTGAATCCTTGCCTTGATAGTTGTGCACCAACTACAGAATGTGAGAATGAACCGACTTATTACGGTTGCTTCTGTAACGATGGTTTCAAGTGGGACCCGGTTACTGAACAGTGTTTCAACCAGACAAGTTGTCCATGTCCAGATAATTCTCAATACAAATTCGGAAAGCCATGCGAATACGAATGCGAAGTACCGTCAGACTGTTCTACTCAAGAATGCTACAAGGATTGCTTCTGTAACGATGGATTTAGAATGGTTGACGGAACCTGTCAACAGCTAGAGCGTTGTACCTGCACTGTTCCTAATCAAAGTTACCAAGTGTTGAATCCTTGCCTTGATAGTTGTGCACCAACTACAGAATGTGAGAATGAACCGACTTATTACGGTTGCTTCTGTAACGATGGTTTCAAGTGGGACCCGGTTACTGAACAGTGTTTCAACCAGACAAGTTGTCCATGTCCAGATAATTCTCAATACAAATTCGGAAAGCCATGCGAATACGAATGCGAAGTACCGTCAGACTGTTCTACTCAAGAATGCTACAAGGATTGCTTCTGTAACGATGGATTTAGAACGGTTGACGGAACCTGTCAACAGCTAGAGCGTTGTACCTGCACTGTTCCTAATCAAAGTTACCAAGTGTTGAATCCTTGCCTTGATAGTTGTGCACCAACTACAGAATGTGAGAATGAACCGACTTATTACGGTTGCTTCTGTAACGATGGTTTCAAGTGGGACCCGGTTACTGAACAGTGTTTCAACCAGACAAGTTGTCCATGTCCAGATAATTCTCAATACAAATTCGGAAAGCCATGCGAATACGAATGCGAAGTACCGTCAGACTGTTCTACTCAAGAATGCTACAAGGATTGCTTCTGTAATGATGGATATAGAATGGTTGACGGAACCTGTCAAGAGCTAGAGCGTTGTACCTGCACTGTTCCTAATCAGAGTTACCAAGTGTTGAATCCTTGCCTTGATAGTTGTGCACCAACTACAGAATGTGAGAATGAACCGACTTATTACGGTTGCTTCTGTAACGATGGTTTCAAGTGGGACCCTGTTACTGAACAGTGTTTCAACCAGACAAGTTGTCCATGTCCAGATAATTCTCAATACAAATTCGGAAAGCCATGCGAATACGAATGCGAAGTACCGTCAGACTGTTCTACTCAAGAATGCTACAAGGATTGCTTCTGTAATGATGGATATAGAATGGTTGACGGAACCTGTCAAGATCTAGACCGTTGTACCTGCACTGTTCCTAATCAGAGTTATCAACCACTCAACCCCTGCCTTGATAGTTGTGCACCAACTACAGAATGTGAGAATGATGCAACATATTACGGTTGCTTCTGTAACGATGGTTTCAAGTGGGACCCTGTTACTGAACAGTGTTTCAACCAGACAAGTTGTCCATGTCCAGATAATTCTCAATACAAATTCGGAAAGCCATGCGAATACGAATGCGAAGTACCGTCAGACTGTTCTACTCAAGAATGCTACAAGGATTGCTTCTGCAATGATGGATTTAGGATGATTGACGGGGTCTGTCAAGATATGACAACAAAGTGTGAATGTCCAATTCCGAACCAGAGATACCAAGTTCTCAACCCGTGCCTTGACAGTTGCGCACCAACAACAGAATGTGAAGGTGATCCTACATATTACGGCTGTTTCTGTGACGATGGTTTGAAGTGGGATTCTGTCAACGAAGTATGTTTCGATCAGAGTTTTTGCCCATGTCCGGATAATGCTTTATACAGATTCGGTAAACCTTGCGAAGATGAATGCGAACCACCATCAACGTGTCCTACTGAAGAATGCTACAAAGCTTGCTTCTGTGATGAAGGATTTAGACTCGTTGATGGGTCTTGTCAAAACATGACGACAACGTGCCAATGTCCTATTGAAAATCAACGATACCAAGTATTAAACCCATGCCTCGACAGCTGCGCATCAACTACAGAATGTGAGGGTGATCCTACATATTACGGATGTTTCTGTGACGATGGTTTGAAGTGGGATTCTGTCAACGAAGTATGTTTCGATCAGAGTTTATGCCCATGTCCGGATAATGCTTCATACAGATTCGGTAAACCTTGCGAAGATGAATGCGAACCACCATCAACGTGTCCTACTGAAGAATGCTACAAAGCTTGCTTCTGTGATGAAGGATTTAGACTAGTTGATGGGTCTTGTCAAAACATGACGACATCGTGCCAATGTCCTATTGAAAATCAACGATACCAAGTATTAAACCCGTGCCTCGACAGTTGCGCACCCACTACAGAATGTGAGGGTGATCCTACATATTACGGATGTTTCTGTGACGATGGTTTGAAGTGGGATTCTGTCAACGAAGTATGTTTCGATCAGAGTTTATGCCCATGTCCGGATAATGCTTTATACAGATTCGGTAAACCTTGCGAAGATGAATGCGAACCACCATCAACGTGTCCTACTGAAGAATGCTACAAAGCTTGCTTCTGTGATGAAGGATTTAGACTAGTTGATGGGTCCTGTCAAAACATGACGACAGCGTGCCAATGTCCTATTGAAAATCAACGATACCAAGTATTAAACCCATGCCTCGACAGCTGCGCATCAACTACAGAATGTGAGGGTGATCCTACATATTACGGATGTTTCTGTGACGATGGTTTGAAGTGGGATTCTGTCAACGAAGTATGTTTCGATCAGAGTTTATGCCCATGTCCGGATAATGCTTCATACAGATTCGGTAAACCTTGCGAAGATGAATGCGAACCACCATCAACGTGTCCTACTGAAGAATGCTACAAAGCTTGCTTCTGTGATGAAGGATTTAGACTAGTTGATGGGTCTTGTCAAAACATGACGACATCGTGCCAATGTCCTATTGAAAATCAACGATACCAAGTATTAAACCCGTGCCTCGACAGTTGCGCACCCACTACAGAATGTGAGGGTGATCCTACATATTACGGATGTTTCTGTGACGATGGTTTGAAGTGGGATTCTGTCAACGAAGTATGTTTCGATCAGAGTTTATGCCCATGTCCGGATAATGCTTCATACAGATTCGGTAAACCTTGCGAAGATGAATGCGAACCACCATCAACGTGTCCTACTGAAGAATGCTACAAAGCTTGCTTCTGTGATGAAGGATTTAGACTCGTTGATGGGTCCTGTCAAAACATGACGACAGCGTGCCAATGTCCTATTGAAAATCAACGATACCAAGTATTAAACCCGTGCCTTGACAGCTGCGCACCAACTACAGAATGTGAGGGTGATCCTACATATTACGGCTGTTTCTGTGACGATGGTTTGAAGTGGGATTCTGTCAACGAAGTATGTTTCGATCAGAGTTTATGCCCATGTCCGGATAATGCTTTATACAGATTCGGTAAACCTTGCGAAGATGAATGCGAACCACCATCAACGTGTCCTACTGAAGAATGCTACAAAGCTTGCTTCTGTGATGAAGGATTTAGACTCGTTGATGGGTCCTGTCAAAACATGACGACATCGTGCCAATGTCCTATTGAAAATCAACGATACCAAGTATTAAACCCGTGCCTCGACAGCTGCGCACCAACTACAGAATGTGAGGGTGATCCTACATATTACGGCTGTTTCTGTGACGATGGTTTGAAGTGGGATTCTGTCAACGAAGTATGTTTCGATCAGAGTTTATGCCCATGTCCGGATAATGCTTCATACAGATTCGGTAAACCTTGCGAAGATGAATGCGAACCACCATCAACGTGTCCTACTGAAGAATGCTACAAAGCTTGCTTCTGTGATGAAGGATTTAGACTCGTTGATGGGTCCTGTCAAAACATGACGACAGCGTGCCAATGTCCTATTGAAAATCAACGATACCAAGTATTAAACCCGTGCCTCGACAGTTGCGCACCCACTACAGAATGTGAGGGTGATCCTACATATTACGGCTGTTTCTGTGACGATGGTTTGAAGTGGGATTCTGTCAACGAAGTATGTTTCGATCAGAGTTTATGCCCATGTCCGGATAATGCTTCATACAGATTCGGTAAACCTTGCGAAGATGAATGCGAACCACCATCAACGTGTCCTACTGAAGAATGCTACAAAGCTTGCTTCTGTGATGAAGGATTTAGACTCGTTGATGGGTCCTGTCAAAACATGACGACATCGTGCCAATGTCCTATTGAAAATCAACGATACCAAGTATTAAACCCGTGCCTCGACAGCTGCGCACCAACTACAGAATGTGAGGGTGATCCTACATATTACGGCTGTTTCTGTGACGATGGTTTGAAGTGGGATTCTGTCAACGAAGAATGTATCGATCAGGGTTTATGCCCATGTCCGGATGATGCTACATATAGATTCGGTAAACCTTGCGAAGATGAATGCGAACCACCATCAACGTGTCCTACTGAAGAATGCTACAAAGCTTGCTTCTGTGATGAAGGATTTAGACTCGTTGATGGGTCCTGTCAAAACATGACGACAGCGTGCCAATGTCCTATTGAAAATCAACGATACCAAGTATTAAACCCGTGCCTCGACAGCTGCGCACCAACTACAGAATGTGAGGGTGATCCTACATATTACGGTTGCTTCTGTGACGATGGTTTGAAGTGGGATTCTGTCAACGAAGTATGTTTCGATCAGTCTGACTGTGAATGTCCGGAGAACTCTACATACAAATTCGGAAAGCCGTGCGAATACGAATGCGAAGTACCGTCAGACTGTTCTACCCAAGAATGCTACAAGGATTGCTTCTGTAATGATGGATTTAGAATGGTTGACGGAACCTGTCAAGATCTAGAGCTTTGTACCTGCACTGTTCCTAATCAAAGTTACCAAGTGTTGAATCCTTGCCTCGATAGTTGTGAACCAACTACAGAATGTGAGAATGATCCGACTTATTACGGTTGCTTCTGTAACGATGGTTTCAAGTGGGACCCTGTTACTGAACAGTGTTTCAACCAGACAAGTTGTCCATGTCCAGCAAATTCTCAATACAAGTTCGGAAAGCCTTGTGAATACGAATGCGAAGTACCATCAAACTGTTCTACTCAAGAATGCTACAAGGATTGCTTCTGCATGGAAGGGTTCAAACTTGTTGATGGAACCTGTCAAGGGGTAGAGCGTTGTACTTGCGATGGTGCGAACGAAGTCTACAGGGTATCTAGTGATTGTGCAGAGTCTTGTGATGTAAATTGTGCAACTTGCGCGGATGTGGCTACAGAACTTGGGTGTTATTGTGCACCAGGATACAGAAGGAATGCCGCGGGTGACTGCGTTCTCGAAGAAGATTGTCCATGTACTGGTGATAATGAAATCTACAAAGATGGAAAGACCTGCGAGGAGGAGTGTACGGTAGCCCCGGAATGTGAATTGGAGAGCTGTTGCAAAGGATGTTACTGCAGGAATGGCTATAAGAGAGTCAATGGAATGTGTGTACTAGAGGATAATTGTTCCCCTTGTGGTCCTGATGAAGAATACAGATGTGGAAGGGGTTGCGAAGACGAATGTGGTTTGTTGGATATTGACCTATGTTTGGAACTACCCTGTACAGATGGATGCTACTGTAGATCTGGATTCTTAAGACTCTTAGGAATTTGTATTAGAGTCGAACTTGGAATTAGTCTGTGTCCCTGTGGACCATTTGCCTCATTCCGGGAAGGTAAGGCTTGCGAGGATGATTGCTCGGTGAACCCTGACGACTGTGCTGCGGACACAACATCACCAAGTTCATGGCGTTGTCACTGTGACAATAATGCATGCCTTGTAGGCGGCGTATGTGCTCCAAGAGTGCCCTTACCTTTACTCAGCAAGAAGAAAATCCAGAAACGGCCTGGTATTTCAGCGATAAAACACTAAACTTTTTGGGAAACCCATTTTTCAAGAAGATCCACATGCTTCTGTGGTAGTGAATTATAAACTCACTGGGGACCTATTTTCCATTAAGCTATCATTTCTACACATAACTTTACTTTAGGAGAAAACTTGAACTAACAAATATTTTGAAATTGTTATAAGTAAATAAATTGAATTAAAATTATTATGTGCATTTATTAAATTTCTGTAAAATTAAGATATTCAGTTCGAGTCCTAAAGTCATTATCGTTGTGTATGCCCGTTAACAGCCAGACTCATAGGCGGATTGTTGACATCAAGACGATTTGCGGAAGTTGTACGATTCGCAAAGGTAAGTTTTATGTGTTAACTGAGAGTCAAAGTGTTTCAGACGTAAAAAGTAGATTGAAAAAATTATATAAAGAGGTGAAAAATGGTGCAAAAGTTTACTTGCTGAATAGGGGAAATTGCATAAAAATTTAATCATTATGAAGATTGGAACCGTGCCTCCAGTGGGTCAGGCCAGTGGGTCCAGGGGCCTCGAGTGGGTCAGTGGATAGAGTAGTAGCTCTATGACTGCGAGGTCTGGAGTTCAAAGCTGAGCAGCAGCAGAAAAAGATTTCTCATGCCATATCGGCTTTGAATTCGTCCAGTGAATGAATGAATAGTAATGTCAATGGTGCATATTGACAAAAAAGTGAACCGCCTAAACAATAGAGGCTGGTACAAAATCGAGTTTCGACATGAATGCGGTACTTCAGTCGATACAAATATTCGCTGTCACTGATCCCAAACACACACCGAGAAGGGATGCTGTGACATAGTAACGGCACTGACTGCTCACAGAGCTGTGATATAGAGCGGCTACCCGTATCGGGGGATAAGATAGAATAGGAGTGGGGAAGCATAAGGGGCCCAATTGGTGGCCTGGATGCATCGGAATATCCGAAATGGAGAACTGACCCCTGGCAAAATCTTATCTTATCTTATCTCTTACTTGCTGAATAGGGGAAATTGCATAAAAATTTAATCATTATGAAGATTGGAACCGTGCAATGCTTGGGCACTTTCCCCTACTACAAATTGATACTTGCTTTGTGTCAATAAATTTAATTTCTGGAGATCAATGGAAAGCTTCACCAAAGTCCAAGCCAGATCACAGCAAATATATTTTCATAGTAACGCTATAGGTTAGAACATTGAGGAATATTAATAACCTTATAAAATATTGTTTTCTTGGGTCAAACACCTCGGAAAACCAGATTTCTGGAATGTTTTTTGATAGAATTTAAGGGAAAATCGTTAATCACACTCAAAATATTCAAGAACATAAAAAGAAAGAAAAAAAAGAACATAATATATTCATGTATGGTGGGAGATATACCGGATACTTATAAAGAGAAATTTTTAGGCCTAAAAATCAGTCGAGTCTCAATCTTGACTTCATCAATATCATGGCTAGAAAAGAATTTCTGTTATTATTTTGTGGTTTCTTAACAGTGAGTGCATTAACTATTGATTCGACGACTATTGCTATTGATAGTGAAGATGAAGTAAAAAGTTAGTACTTGCGGAATATCTCTGAATCTAACATGTTGCGCAAATTATTAAAAAAAAAATAACTTTTCTAGGAGTGGAAAATGAAACGATCACTGATCTTGATGGATTGAAACATGGAGGATATCGCTGTTCTTTGCACGAAGAATATCTCAAATGTGGACCTCCTTGTGAACTCGATTGCACAAATCTCGGAAAGCCCTGCAACGTTAAAACGTGTCGACCTGGATGTTACTGTCGGCCAGGATATGTAAGAGAATATCCCGGGGGAAAGTGTGTATCGCAGAAGAAGTGTGACAGTGAGTAATTGTAGTGTTCATCCAAAAATAATTATTTGTCAGTGAAATATTTGCATAAGTTACGTAATGGCTAAACCTAAGGGTTCAAAATTCGGGCTAATCCTCGAGAATATTTAGCCTGCAAAATTTAGCAGAAAAGGATTAGATAGAGAAAAATATGGAAAGGATCTCTAATCGATGATCCTAATGATCAAGTATCAGCCTAAGTCTATTTGGACCTTAACGAATCGGGAGGAGGAACGTAATTTAGTAGTCCAAGCATTCTGTGAAGTTAAATACCTTGTCAACTGTACTTGGTTTTGTAAAGAAACTTATGGATTTCAACCTCTGATTTTAAATAATCCATATAAAGACAAGTATAACCAAAAGGGCTCATTTATAGCTATGTAATACAAATTTGAAGTTGGAATTTGGAATGCAACGTAGAAATTGTATTACATCTTTGAAATTGCAATACAACGATTTCAACGTTGTATTCCAACTTCCAACTTCAAAGATGTATTACAATTTAAAAAATGTATTCCAACTTCAAAGTTGTATTACATAGCCATAAATGGGTACTAAATGGTTATACATAAAGATGTTGGCTTTTTACTGTCGGTATTCTGAAAAACAAATTTTGCTTCTTATTAGGAAAAATTTAGTAAAAATGGCTAGAATAATGGAAGAATGGTGCTATGAATTAACCGAGGTGGTTGTCCGAGACTAATGCCCTAGACACACTTACAACTTAAGCCGAGAGACGACTTAGTGGAAAATTATGGAAATGCACTTTAACCATTTTCTCTAATATAATTACACTAAGCCGTTTCTCGGCTAATCCTCATGTCTGTCAAGGCCATTAATCTCAGAATTCAAGCAGATTTGTTATCTGCTCTGAAAACTCTGTAAACTTTCTGGATCTGCTGACCAAAAACAAAAAGGGTTTTGCTGAGATTGTTTATAATATCTGCTTTTGCAGTCCGAGGTGAAATGCGACCTTGCCAGATCCGGTGGCAGCCAAAATCTCGAACTCCAAAATCCTGAAAATGCCAAAATCCCGAAAGCCAAAATCCCGAATTTTTAAAATCCTGAAAGGGATGAAATTATATAAGAGGAAAATGTTATGATAATTTTCCAAAACACAGAAGATTTCCCTTTGCCTCCAGCAAGCGCGAGTCAAATCGTGGGAGAGATGCTCAGCCCTTATAGTAGGGGAGACTGGGGCAAAAAGTCACAAATCCAAAAATTCAAAATTCAATATCTTCCAAGGTGAAAAAAAATAGCGGCTCAAATTTTTTTCTATAGATAGCCTCCATAGATCTTCTTCAAAATCGTAAGTTTCTTAGAATTCTAACAAGGAATTTAGAAAATAAAAAATACCGAAATTTTTAGCCCCATTCTTGAAATATTTTCCTTGCAGAAGATAACAATTACTACCTACTTATTTTCCTAAATTGATGCACTGGTGAATATTTTCTAAATAATTTGGATTTTTTGAATACGAATCCGCTATCTATTTTTGAATTTCAGATCTTTTCTCCAGAAATCCTTTTATTAAAAATGGCTCCTTGGGGTAAAAAGTAACAAAAGGTATAGAGCAAAAAGTAACAAAAAAGCGAAGCAATTTCTGATGTCTCACGGCGAAAAGAAACGTCATTATGATGTCTCGCCGCTTGTTGTTTGCATTGGTCAAACGATTTGCAGTCTTTTGTGCGTTTTTTTTTTCCTAAAATAGCTTGAAAAGCGCTTTTCTCGTTTTCTCACTTTTCTCACAGAGAAAACAGTGTTTTACAAAGGTGTAGATGAATAAATTTTCCATGAAGGTATATTTTCTAGGTATATTTTCAAATTTACGGACGCCTGTAATGAAGCGATTCAAAATATGATAATACCCAATGTCTGGTACTATTTGCCAAAGCATTTTTGAGAATAGTCACAAAATTACCTTTTAGAAATTGGCTCGATAAACGTATTTCCTTACAAAATAGAGGAAAATTACTTTGAAAAAATTGTAGAGCGGTAAATTTCCTATAAAACTGCGCTAATTACAAATTTTTGAAGCGCTCGAGTAGCTTGCAAAAAAATAAAATATTCGTTTTGTAACTTTTTGCCCCAGTGAGCAGAGCTGTAATCAAAAATGCCTCAACTTGACTATATTTTCCGTGTTTATGAAGCAATTTCGATGAAATTTTTGTCTGAGATCGCGATTTTTCTAAAAATGGGTTTCATCCGTCCCAACTTCACATCAGTGTACCCTGGCCCTTACTAACATCCAAATTGACCGAACTGTTTCTCTAATGTCCATTAACCGATTTTAATAAACTGTCTTCTCTTTTGTTGTACTCAAAATATTGAAAGTAAAAATGACAATGGTAGCTAAGATTCTTTATGGGGGACCTCGTAATGCGTGCAAATCGAAGTGCTTGTAACTACACTGAGAAAAAAAAGAGGGTGCAATTAGCTTTTTTTCCTTCAAACTTTAATTTTTAGGTGTAAAAATATATCAACATTTTTTAATGTTAATTTTACACCTTTCTAAGATTAAAATTAACATGAAAAAGGGTAAATTTAACTCCCAATACACCTTAAAAGGGTAATATTTACACCGATTTCGGATAAATAATGCAGGGTAAAATTAACATTTCCTGAATGCTATTTTAACTTTTTCGGATTTCTCTCACTCAGTGTAGGAATTCGTGAAAATTCCATTTTTGAATTGCGTCGAGCCAATTTTATTCGTTTCAGTGGCCATGCAAAGAACATTTTAAAAAAGAAAAAAAAACACAGTTCGATAGAATTATAAAAATTAAAATTCGAAAAAAAAGCTGGAAAGTGAATTTGCAATATTGAAGGTTGTTATCTGTGGTTCACATATTTATAGCTGAAAAGAACAATATTATATTGCACAAGTTTATATTAATCTGAAATTCTCAGTAATGTCATTCAATAGTAACTACAGATAGCATGATTTTTTAACGAACTTATAGACAAAAGCCAAAACATAATCATTCTTATTAAGCAGAGATTCCAAATTAATCTCATTTACTATTCCACCAAAACGAAAAAAATCTTTAAAGTCTTGAGTTGTGGAAAAACTGGTATTAATGTCTAACAGAATGATATTTTATTAGAAGAATAAGATAGAGAGGAGAAAAATCATAATGATATAAAGAGGACATTGACATAAGATATTTACAAGACATAGAAGAAATAGTCAACACTATTATTGCGCTTTCGTTCCTTCCATCATCTAGTATCACAAAAGAATTTTTGGTAGTTTTCAGCCTTTATATATAAAATAATAAATAAAATGGATGACAAATAAATACACTTCAATGATTTAAATATTAAATTTGGTGTACTTACCTTTGAAAGTATACATTTTTGGATTATTTTTTAACAAAAACAAGAAAAGCTTTTAAGGTTTAATGCACTGACATTGACAATCTTTTCCTCCGCGTGAGGGCACTACTTTCCACCGTGAGTGGCGCTGCGAGCGCTGACGTGTTGTCAATTTTCAATTCGCGAGCTTTAAGTCGACTTCAAACAAATTTTCAAAGCAGCATTATTCATATGGATGGACCATAAACAATTCGAAATAAACAATTTGTCGGGATTAGTAATCAAATGGTTACTTACGTGTCACCGCTGTTGTTGTCGACTTCTCCATTACAGCCAGAAGCTCTAGAAAAAGAGACAGAGTTTTCCCTTTATATATAGCGAATTATGTTTGGAAAGAAATTAATCATTGAAATGAATTTAAACTTAAATCTAATAAAGTTTGAAATGTGGAAAACGGAACGTTTTGCAGAATACGACTCTGGGGGGGTCGAATGGGTCCAGTACAAAGCATTAAAGAATTAATTTTCAACTAAGGGAAGAGCTCTTAATTTAGGACTGTTTCTAAATCTGGACACTTTGAGGGTAGACTTGGACACTTAAAATAAATTGATTGAAATTATAGATGTTTATTCCAATATTTGTCAAATAATGAATTCTATCTAAATACTTGTTCTTTTTGGAAGATTTTAACACTAAATACGTTAAACTTTGAATATGATTTGAGTTGAAATTACTCTATTGAAAATTCAGTGTAAGCAATTGCTTACGAGAAATACGACAGAACTTCGTGTTTACTTCAGTCTTGTAAAGCTGTGGTGAAGTATTACTAATTTCTCTGCGATATTTTTGAGTGTTATTATTACATATTCATTGAAAATTGTGTTGATTCACGTTAATGGTGATTCGTACATTTGACTAAAAGTGAGATTTTCATTGTGAATTACATTTTTCGTGTGAAAAATGGGAAATTTTCTAACAGATTCACCAGTGAGGTGATACTCCTTATTTTGGATAGGTGTTTCTTATCTCGAAATTTCGTGAAGTTTTAGCTTTTGTGATGACTAGGTTGGATAAATGCCTGGAGAAAAAAAGGAGCATCATTTTTGCGAAAGGGATGCAGTGAGAAAAGCCTTAAAATGCTCCCGGAAAGGCCAGGGTGTGCGCGAATCCGCGCTTACTTTAAGTACCGAAGTCAACTCACTTTAATGAATGATATGGAAAGTTTTCGGGCTTTTTGTGACATTCTACGGTTCCCTTCCACGAACAAGAATAAGACTTAGTAAGATTGGTTCCTGAAATATAGAACAATGAGTATCCCATTGAGGCAGATTAGCTTCCAAAATTACAAGCAAAGTGTCCAAATTTGCAACCAAGGTGTCCAAAATTAATGTCAAATTCACCTCTACATATCAATTCATTTTTAAAAATATTAAGACTGATTTCAGTAAAACCAAAGTCAATTAACAGATTGCCAAGATTCTAAACAACCCTTATAAAAAGTGAGTAACAAAAAAATCGATTAGCATTGAATGAATCTTCAAACTTAATATATTGATGCTTATAAGAACTCTTGAGAGCACTCAATGGGGCAAGCTGTAGAGCACTTGCTCTATGATGCAAGTGTCCCGGGTTCGAATCCCCTTTAGGTCACCAGGAATTTTTCTGGCGTTAAAGGTGTTCGGATTGCATTCAGTGAGCTTCACTGCACTAGATTCCACGGGCATGGGACTGACAACCTCATCCCGTACAAGAAAAAATAATAATACATGTCTAGAAATCCCCTTGCGGGAAGGCCTTGTTTCTTCATGGAATGTTGTGCCAGCATTATTATTATAAGAACCCTGTACAAACTTATGAGCCCTTCCTCTAATTAGGCTTTAAAATCGTTGGAAGGAAACGTTTTCGTATGAAATTTCATCGAATAATTCCATCGAGCGCAGATCAGTTGAAAAAAAGCAGCGATTTGAGCTTATTTGTGCTGAGCCGATCAGCAAAAATATGCTGACTGGTTAGCAGTTCTCGAACAAGAGGTGCTAACCAAACATACAGAAATAGCAATATCTTGCGAGTGTCGTTATAGGTCTAGCAGAAATCAGTTGAAAATAGATGTTTTCAGCTGAATTGAAATCGGTAAGCATCGTTAGCATTCGCTGGTCGCTGGGTATAGGACATTAAGTCTTTTTAGTCACAACGACCTCTATTATACTAAAGCAATTATGAATGGTGTTTCATTATGAGACGAACTATCTTAGGTTAAGTGTTCTGAAAACACTCTAAGCTTCAAAATTTTCAGGGCCATCTTGTCCAAAGCACGAAGAGTACCTCTTCTGTGGCGAAGCCCCACTATGCCAAACAACATGTGAAAATTACGGAAGGGCCTGCGAAAAACCGACATCTGGACTCTGTCCTCAAGGTTGCTACTGCAAACATGGTTATGCTCGTCATCCGGATACCAATCAGTGTGTTCATGTCAAGAGTTGCCCCTTATTTGAATACGTTCCACAAAAACCAGATCCAACTACCGAAGAGTCAGTAAAAGCATGTCAAGCGAATGAAGAATTTCTCCAATGTGGACCTGCTTGCCAAGTTGAATGTTCCAATTTGGGCAAAGACTGTCCCAGATCTCATGTCAAATGCACAAGTGGATGCTTCTGCAAACCAGGATACGCCAGGGACGGTGCAGGAGGACCATGTGTTCCACAAAAGAATTGCCCAAGTAATTTTATCATTTTTATCAATTAGAGCATTACAGAATATTTATCTTAAATTTAACACTTTCAGATCCCTATTGTCCCAAAAACGAAGTTTGGTTAGGTTGCGGTCAGGCGCCGGAGTGTCAGGAGACTTGCGATGGCGTGGACCGTGATTGTGAAAGTCGGAAATACCCTAATAATTGTCCAACAGGTTGCTACTGTCGTAAAGGCTATGCTAGACATCCCACAACTGGACTTTGTGTCCGGAAGAGTGAGTGCCCCAAGGAACCTGAATGTGGAAGTCATGAAGAATACCGCGAATGTGGATATCGATGCAAGGAGAAGTGTTATGTAGACAAGAAGGAGTGCAAGTATGAACAGTGCGAGGCAGGATGCTTCTGTCAACACGGATACGCAAGGGTCAATGGAAAATGCCTTCCACAAGATAAATGTGTAAAGAAGTGCCCACCAAATGAGGAATACACCCATTGCGGTAAACGATGCAATGAAGATTGTAACGGTTCCGAAGGATCCTGCAACAACTACGCTTGCGACCAAGGTTGTTTCTGCATCAATGGTTACAAAAGAGTAGCAGGAGTTTGTGTTCCTGTTTCAAACTGTCCTCCCCCTGAATGTTCCGGTCAGAATGAAGTGTATACGGTTTGTGGTAAATCCTGTTTTGAAGACTGCACCAAGTCAAAAGAGGACTGTGTATATGAGGGATGCAAAGAGGGATGTTTCTGTGACAAAGGTTACAAACGAGTTAGAGGTCGCTGTGTACCTGAAGAAGATTGCGAATGTCCCAAATACGAGGAATACAAGTGCGGAACGGATTGTGATGAAGATTGTGGAGCAAGCTCAGTTGACTGTTGGAAGAAGAAGTGCAGCAATCGATGTCACTGCGTAGGAAATTACAAGAGGGTTAACGGAGTATGTCAACCACCTTCTCAATGTCAGTGTCCCAGCAACGAAGAGTACAAGTATGGAAGTAAATGTAGCGAGGGTTGTGGAGCATCTGATAGCTCCTGTTCAAGTGATAAGCATTACTTCGACTGTTTCTGCAAGGACAACTTCAAGAGGGTAAACGGTGTTTGTGTTCCCGATACCAACTGCCCTTGTCCAAAGAACGAGGAATATGTCTACGGAAGTCATTGTGAAGAGGAATGCAGTAGTGGTCCAAGTGACTGTAAGGATTCGGAATGCTACAAAGACTGTTTTTGCCAAGACGGTTACAGGCGAGTCAATGGTTTATGTGTCCCCGACAGTGAATGTTCCTGTGGGAGGAATGAGGAATATGCTAACGGAAACGAATGCTTTGAGGACTGCACTAAAACTGTTGAAGATTGTGTGCTAGAACCTATTTATAAAAGGTGCCAGTGTAAGCATGGTTATAAAAGAATTCTTGGAGTATGTGTTCGGGATACTCTCTGCAAATGCAATGAAAATGAGTCATACAAATACGGTAGTGAATGCGAAGAAAAATGTAGTTTTGGTTCGACAGACTGCTCACAAGAACTATGCTACAAGGGATGCTTCTGCAACGAAGGATATGTCAGGCTCGATGGGAAGTGTGTACCAGGCAGCAATTGCGGATGCGGAGAAAATGAAGAATACGTCAACTCCAATGAATGTTCCGAAGATTGTACGAAAACATGGGACGACTGCAGAGGTGAACCGACTTCTTACGGATGCTATTGTGTCCGAAATTACAAGAGAATTACTGGAAAATGTGTTCCAGATGACATATGTCCTTGTCCAAGAAATGAAGAATTTGGTTTTACAAATGAATGCCTAGAAAGTTGTGCAGGAAATCCGGAATCTTGCAAAGGTTTGAGCACAGAAAACAGATGCAAGTGTAAGGAAGGTTACAAAAGGATACTGGGTATATGCGTAAGAGATCACTTATGTCCTTGCTCGAAAAATGAGGAATACAAATACGGAGACAGATGTCGTGAAAATTGTCAACCAAACTATGATAGCTGTCCACAAGGTGAAACTTTCAAAGGATGCTTCTGCAAAGATGGATACGTAAGAGTCAACGGTACCTGCCAACCATTTGATAATTGCGTGTGCAATGAGAATGAGGAATACTCTTATTCAAATCAGTGCCTTGAAAAATGCGAAGGTAACCCCGACACATGTGTAGATTTACCAGTACACGCTGGCTGTTACTGTGCACCAGGATTCAGAAGAGACAACAAAGGTAAATGTGTGTCTGATTCACACTGTCCATGCAAAGCAAATGAAAAGTACAAGTATAGCAGTAAATGCAATGAAAAGTGCGTCACCGGAAACCTTGATTGTTCACAAGAGCTATGCTACAAAGGATGCTTCTGTGATGATGGCTATGTAAGAGTCAATGGAAAATGTGTCTCTGGAAGTAATTGCAAATGTGGAGATAATGAAGCGTATCAAAATAATAACGAATGCAACGAAGACTGTAGTAAAACTTGGGATGATTGCAGGTCTGAACCATCATCTTTCGGATGTTACTGTATTCGAAACTACAAGAGAATTGATGGTAAATGCGCTCCAGATGACAAATGTCCATGCCCAGATAACGAGGAATTCGGGTTTACCAATGAGTGTCTAGAAAGTTGCGAAGGAAATACAGTCGTTTGCGATGGTCAGAATACTGTAAACAGATGCAAATGTAAGGATGGCTACAAGAGAATTTTAGGGGTATGTGTAAAAGATAGTGCATGCCCCTGTCCTGACAGAAATGCGGAATACAAACACGGAAAACCATGTGAATACGAATGTGAACCACCAGGCGATTGCTCTGATCAAGAGTGCTATAGGGCTTGTTATTGTAAGGATGGATATAAGCTTGTTGATGGAACCTGTCAAGAGCTAGATAGATGTACCTGCACTGTTCCTAATCAGAGTTACCAAGTGCTAAACCCCTGCCTGGATAGTTGTGCACCAACTACAGAATGTGAGAATGATCCGACTTATTACGGTTGCTTCTGTAACGATGGTTTCAAGTGGGACCCTGTTACTGAACAGTGTTTCAACCAGACAAGTTGTCCATGTCCAGCGAATTCTCAATACAAATTCGGAAAGCCATGCGAATACGAATGCGAAGTACCGTCAGACTGTTCTACTCAAGAATGCTACAAGGATTGCTTCTGTAATGATGGATATAGAATGGTTGACGGAACCTGTCAAGAGCTAGACCGTTGTACCTGCACTGTTCCTAATCAAAGTTACCAAGTGTTGAATCCTTGCCTCGATAGTTGTGCACCAACTACAGAATGTGAGAATGATCCGACTTATTACGGTTGCTTCTGTAACGATGGTTTCAAGTGGGACCCTGTTACTGAACAGTGTTTCAACCAGACAAGTTGTCCATGTCCAGATAATTCTCAATACAAATTCGGAAAGCCATGCGAATACGAATGCGAAGTACCGTCAGACTGTTCTACTCAAGAATGCTACAAGGATTGCTTCTGTAATGATGGATATAGAATGGTTGACGGAACCTGTCAAGAGCTAGATAGATGTACCTGCACTGTTCCTAATCAGAGTTACCAAGTGCTAAACCCCTGCCTGGATAGTTGTGCACCAACTACAGAATGTGAGAATGATCCGACTTATTACGGTTGCTTCTGTAACGATGGTTTCAAGTGGGACCCTGTTACTGAACAGTGTTTCAACCAGACAAGTTGTCCATGTCCAGCGAATTCTCAATACAAATTCGGAAAGCCATGCGAATACGAATGCGAAGTACCGTCAGACTGTTCTACTCAAGAATGCTACAAGGATTGCTTCTGTAATGATGGATATAGAATGGTTGACGGAACCTGTCAAGAGCTAGACCGTTGTACCTGCACTGTTCCTAATCAAAGTTACCAAGTGTTGAATCCTTGCCTCGATAGTTGTGCACCAACTACAGAATGTGAGAATGATCCGACTTATTACGGTTGCTTCTGTAACGATGGTTTCAAGTGGGACCCTGTTACTGAACAGTGTTTCAACCAGACAAGTTGTCCATGTCCAGATAATTCTCAATACAAATTCGGAAAGCCATGCGAATACGAATGCGAAGTACCGTCAGACTGTTCTACTCAAGAATGCTACAAGGATTGCTTCTGTAATGATGGATATAGAATGGTTGACGGAACCTGTCAAGAGCTAGAGAGTTGTACCTGCACTGTTCCTAATCAGAGTTACCAAGTGTTGAATCCTTGCCTTGATAGTTGTGCACCAACTACAGAATGTGAGAATGATCCGACTTATTACGGTTGCTTCTGTAACGATGGTTTCAAGTGGGACCCTGTTACTGAACAGTGTTTCAACCAGACAAGTTGTCCATGTCCAGATAATTCTCAATACAAATTCGGAAAGCCATGCGAATACGAATGCGAAGTACCGTCAGACTGTTCTACTCAAGAATGCTACAAGGATTGCTTCTGTAATGATGGATATAGAATGGTTGACGGAACCTGTCAAGAGCTAGACCGTTGTACCTGCACTGTTCCTAATCAAAGTTACCAAGTGTTGAATCCTTGCCTCGATAGTTGTGCACCAACTACAGAATGTGAGAATGATCCGACTTATTACGGTTGCTTCTGTAACGATGGTTTCAAGTGGGACCCTGTTACTGAACAGTGTTTCAACCAGACAAGTTGTCCATGTCCAGATAATTCTCAATACAAATTCGGAAAGCCATGCGAATACGAATGCGAAGTACCGTCAGACTGTTCTACTCAAGAATGCTACAAGGATTGCTTCTGTAATGATGGATATAGAATGGTTGACGGAACCTGTCAAGAGCTAGAGAGTTGTACCTGCACTGTTCCTAATCAGAGTTACCAAGTGTTGAATCCTTGCCTTGATAGTTGTGCACCAACTACAGAATGTGAGAATGATCCGACTTATTACGGTTGCTTCTGTAACGATGGTTTCAAGTGGGACCCTGTTACTGAACAGTGTTTCAACCAGACAAGTTGTCCATGTCCAGATAATTCTCAATACAAATTCGGAAAGCCATGCGAATACGAATGCGAAGTACCGTCAGACTGTTCTACTCAAGAATGCTACAAGGATTGCTTCTGTAATGATGGATATAGAATGGTTGACGGAACCTGTCAAGAGCTAGAGAGTTGCACCTGCACTGTTCCTAATCAAAGTTACCAAGTGTTGAATCCTTGCCTTGATAGTTGTGCACCAACTACAGAATGTGAGAATGATCCGACTTATTACGGTTGCTTCTGTAACGATGGTTTCAAGTGGGACCCTGTTACTGAACAGTGTTTCAACCAGACAAGTTGTCCATGTCCAGATAATTCTCAATACAAATTCGGAAAGCCATGCGAATACGAATGCGAAGTACCGTCAGACTGTTCTACTCAAGAATGCTACAAGGATTGCTTCTGTAATGATGGATATAGAATGGTTGACGGAACCTGTCAAGAGCTAGAGTTTTGTACCTGCACTGTTCCTAATCAAAGTTACCAAGTGTTGAATCCTTGCCTCGATAGTTGTGAACCAACTACAGAATGTGAGAATGATCCGACTTATTACGGTTGCTTCTGTAACGATGGTTTCAAGTGGGATCCTGTTAATGAAGAATGTGTCGAACAGTCCAATTGTCCATGTCCAGCAAATTCTCAATACAAATTCGGAAAGCCTTGTGAATACGAATGCGAGGTACCATCAAACTGTTCTACTCAAGAATGCTACAAGGATTGCTTCTGCATGGAAGGGTTCAAACTTGTTGATGGAACCTGTCAAGGGGTAGAGCGTTGTACTTGCGATGGTGCGAACGAAGTCTACAGGGTATCTAGTGATTGTGCAGAGTCTTGTGATGTAAATTGTGCAACTTGCGCAGATGTGGCTACAGAACTTGGATGTTATTGTGCACCAGGATACAGAAGGAATGCCGCGGGTGACTGCGTTCTCGAAGAAGATTGTCCATGTACTGGTGATAATGAAATCTACAAAGATGGAAAGACCTGCGAGGAGGAGTGTACGGTAGCCCCGGAATGTGAATTGGAGAGCTGTTGCAAGGGATGTTACTGCAGGAATGGCTATAAGAGAGTCAATGGAATGTGTGTACAAGAGGATAATTGTTCCCCTTGTGGTCCTGATGAAGAATACAGATGTGGAAGGGGTTGCGAAGACGAATGTGGTTTGTTGGATATTGACCTATGTTTGGAACTACCCTGTACAGATGGATGCTACTGTAAATCTGGATTCTTAAGACTCTTAGGAATTTGTATTAGAGTCGAACTTGGAATTAGTCTGTGTCCCTGTGGACCATTTGCCTCATTCCGGGAAGGTAAGGCTTGCGAGGATGATTGCTCGGTGAACCCTGACGACTGTGCTGCGGACACAACATCACCAACTTCATGGCGTTGTCACTGTGACAATAATGCATGCCTTGTAGGCGGCGTATGTGCTCCAAGAGTGCCCTTACCTTTACCCAGCAAGAAGAAAACCCAGAAACGGCCTGGTATTTCAGCGATAAAACACTAAACTTTTTGGGAAACCCATTTTTTTCTATCACATAATGTTTTTTGAAGAATAAACTTGGACTAACACGTAATATGAAAATTAATGAATAAATAACTTAATATGAAGTTAATTATCAAATATATAAGAAAATGGGAATAAGAACTTTTTTTGTGTTTTACTAGTCTTTCAATTTCGCAAACTATTTCAACTCATTCAATTTTTTGACGTGAGTGGGGAAGTCAGGGTAGTTATTTATGAGTGATGGCCGAAAGAGTACGATGGCAAGTACAAGCTTCCGAGATGTGGTACCGTCAGGCAGTTAAAGGAATTATTCTAAAGATCGAATGAGGAATATAGCTGTTCGTGAGAAATTAAGGTTCATGATCCCACCTCAGAAAACTACAGGAAATCCTCAAATTTTCTTCTAGGGGAAAATTAAAATTTAATTGCGATTTGTGCGAAGGATCAATCAAGTTTCTGTCTTCGCACACGATTCACGTCATCATTGAGCAAACCAAATTTCAACGAAAATTTTGCACCGGACACTAAAAGTTGCGTATCAGTGTTTAATAGGAACTCTCTAATCTACTTGATTTAACCGGGTTGTACAAGGAATAAAACGTTTTAATGCGAATTTTTCGGAACTTGTCTAAGAGATGTTTTCATGACACTAAAAGCCACCCTTTGGTTTGATTCCATGGGAATTTCAATCTGGAAGCGATAAATCTGGTGAATACCTTTTTGAAAAGTCTAAATATTACAAAATTTTCACTAATTAATAAATTTTTTAAGCTAAAAAGTGACTAAAACCCTGCAAGTGAGAAGATTACACAAGTTCCACAATTCCTCTACGGAGCCGGATATGCTCAAAACCGTCTTTGTATGCGCCGCACTGAAGGTTCTTCTGTCTTCACAGCTACAGGAATTGAGATTCAGCACAGAGATTGAGGTTCGGGGGATGAACAGGCCACAATTTTCACAAAACAGTATCTTCCGAACAATATTTTTTTCCTTCATTGCACATTCAGTTTGTTGAAGCTTGAAAAATATTTTTATATCAAAGATGCAAAATTGCTTTAACAATTACTCAACTGCGGCCTATTTGAGTCAAATTACTTCATGTTTATCAACTTTAAGGTTTTTCTTTTTTGAATGAAGAAGCACATCGGAGAATTACAATAGATGTAATTAGATCGATACAACGAAGCAATGTCTTCTACGTGCGATCGATCAATGTGATTCAAGTTTTTGGATTTTTTACCATTCACGAAAACGGTCAGCTCCAGCCCAAATCTTTTGTACATAAATATAAATCCTAATAACTCCTCTACGCGATGTGATAGTAGTTTTCAGAAAAGCGATATTAATTGTGCAAAATTGTACGAAATAACACATCAAAATTACATTTTTAAACCTGTTTTTAATTCTTGCTTCCTGAAACCAGGGAAAAGGAGCTAGACTCTCAATTTTTTCAGGGAAGGTGTGATTTAGGACTCGCTATTAAAATATATAGCCATAGGTGAGATTCATAAAGGATTATGGGAGGAATATGAAGTGTTTGAAAGTAGTGTATGTACGAACCATCAAAGTCTTTCTCTAGGGCATTATTTAGGGCGCATTATCGCGCCCTCAGTTTGGCACTAGAGTGGGGTTACCGGTCAAGCCCCTTTCTTGGCGCCGTCTTACTGCAGCGGACCTAGAATAACCCTCCCGGACTGTTTTGAAGGCCTTCCAGAACGTAATATATCCCAAAAGGGGAGAGTGAATATTTGGAGTCCTCCACGATCTCGGCAACGGAAGCCTCATTCTTCGGAACAACCGGGACAACTGTAGACAGGGAAAGAGAAGCAAGGAGGAGAGGTAGAAAAAGTGGGAGGAGACAGAGAAAAAGAGGCCATAGGAGTAGAAGTTTACTGGGCTAGAGTGCTCTATTCTCAACTTCGGAGTATAAATCTTCTTTTAAGTCAACCACTGGAATGTTTGAGTATCTTGTTTGGGCTAGTTGGAAAGGTCTTGGAATTCTTGATAAGTCTGAACCGATTCCAATCCACTTTTCTTATCCGATATTCAATTATATTATTCTAAAGGTATTTTCAGCAATGTTTTCAGTAAAATATAAATCAGTTCAAATCGGTCGCGAACCGGTATTGAACCGGTTATGAACCGATAAATAATTTTTGTACGAAAATAAATTTGATTACCTTTAAAACTATTTTGAACAACCTTTTGAGTGATTCAATCTGTCCAATAAATCGGTTGGGAACCGGTCAAAGGTACACGGTAAAATGTTTCGGCAGATATTTTTTCCAAAAACTAACTCATCCACGGACACCATAATTTTTGGCACAATCTTGTTCATTTTACGAGACTCAAAAAGATGATCAATATTAGTAAAGAATTTGATCCACAATGTAGCTCGTCCACGGACACCGAAAATTTTTGGAATAAATTTGTACCTTCTAGAAGAAACAAAAAGATAGGGTCGGAGGGACGTCTGTTCGACAGGGAACCCCTATTGACACTTTTGTCAAAATGTTGAAAATTATTTAATGTATCTAGTAAAATATAAGTAATATAACGTTTTTTCTGTAATATACCTTCTACTATAAACAGAGATGTTCAAATTTTGTATCCCAAATGGTACAGAGTAGGGTGTCAATAGGTGCTGACACGAGTTCTTAAAGTGTCAATAGACGTTCCTTTCACCCTACGCAATCTTAGTAACGAATTTGTTCCAAAAAATAGCTCGTCTACTATAAAATCGTATAGCTCCTCTCACACTCAGTCATCCGTCACCGAAGCGAGGAGGATGCCAAATCTATGGCAATTTTCGTGCTAGGGTAAGTGTGCCAAATTCCGGCCAGCTTGTAATTTCGGCCACCTTTTTTGTTTCTCGAATTTCCATGAATTTTTAGTTTTTACATACTCCAGAGATTATACATTGCAAAAGAATAACAAAAAAATGTAGCATCGACAAACGAGATTGTTAGGGTTTACCTATGAGAATGACAAGTGAAAAGCATGAGTTCCAAACTGGAAAACCTTGTGAAGGAAACCTGTGACGATTTACCTATGAGAATGGATTGAAAAGCATGAGATCCTGAACCTCAATGACTTCCTTGACAATTATTGTATGAGATACCTGTGAAATATATAAGACTTGAGGATTCGGCGAGAAGAGAACAATTTTTGATGCTTTTCTCCTTTCTATATATTTCACTTCACTCAAGGACTATTAATTTACAAAATAAGCTAAGATAGGATGCGTTCTGATGAACGATTTAGATGATAAATGATGATTTTACGGAGATGGCGAAAAATGTGATGTTGCGCGTGTCGCGGTGTAGAAGGCAGAGAGTGTAATTTGCTTGACAGCATACGATGTGAAGTTAGTTACGCATCGAAAATTCCCGTTGGTGTCGCTTCCTTCGATGAGGAGGCAGTGGCGCGAACAGAGATGACATGAAAAAGGCATTGGAAGAATTCCTGAAGGGCAAGGAATTATGAGAATGAAGGTGGCCGAAATAGGGCACCAAAGCTATGTCTACATTTTTATTCATTTTAAAATGTAATAAGAATGATTTTAGAGTAAATAAAGACGATAAACTACAAGGTTCTAAGTAACACTCCTTAAGTAGAAAGAATAAAAAGAATCAATTTCTATTAAAGATATTACATTTCAAACTTGAGACTTTGGCGCTTGCATTCAACTATGCCGAAATGTGGCACACTTACCCTACATGGTTTCACTTTTTTAATTCGAGATTCCCTTCACATCAAAACACTTTTAAGTTGATTTTTATTTAATGTTCCTTATGGACTTTCGCCACCGAAATCTATCTCGACTGAAGTATAGGTCTTAACTGTAAGAAGAAATCTTTTGAGTACAGCAAATAATGTTCTAGGTTTTTGTGCCAGTGATGTCTCTTTAATTTTGTTTTGTAAAAAGGTATTGAATGTGTTAAATGTTATGAAGATATGATTTTAGATGTTTTTTGTTAAATGTCTTAAGTTTTGTTTTCGACCACTGTATATCGGGAACTGCTCAAAATAGGTTTCATGACCTAAGACCTGGGTAAGGGGGGTTAGGGAAGGACACCAAAATTTTTTGTAACAAATATGTTACAAAGGTAGGAATAATATTGTTATAAAAAAATGTACAAATTTGTTCCTGACATGGGAACAAAACAGCCGAGTGTAATAAATTCTGTTCCAAATTTTAGGAACAAATTTGTATAAAATGAAATCCACTCAAATTTGTAGACATTCCACCGTATCAAAACGGTTCCAAGAGAAAACTCTAACAAAATTGTAACTATATATCGTAACGAAACTATAAAGAAAACTTATTGTTGGATAATGAGCTGGCGTGATGGATATTCTGTGGGGACACTTCCGGTAATCGCCAGTGGAAATTTATTTCACCTCAAGAAGAAAAACAAATTTTCTGTCTTGCCCAGAGCTTTCGGTCCGGATGTGGACCTTTTTCAGTGGTCGACTAGACTATGTTTTTTGATTTCCTGAAATAAATTTCCACTAGCGATTACCGCCGGAAGTGTCCCCACAGTATAAAGAAAACTTTTTGGAACAAAAAATATCTTCTCTAGGTACAAATCGATCCCAAAAAAATTGTTCTACGGAAAACTTGTTCCAATATTTTGGTTAGTGTCCAAAAGTTTTTACCGTGTAAATGATGCGAAAGTACTTTTGAGGTATAGTATCTAAGTCACGAGTTCGAGCACTTTGCAAAGCCTGGAACGCTTTACCCGATTTACTACCCCTTTTGTAAGATAATAAATGAAATTACAAGTAATCTTTATAATGAACTTACTACAGAGAAGATCGCTATAAAAGAAAACTTTAAAAACGATTTTTTATCTATTAAAGTGTATAAAATTGCTTGTATTTTAAAAGACAAGAATTCGATAATGGTTTATATAGAATTACATGGTATTTTTCCTGAGAATTTAAATTACTTTGCATACATTATAAGATAATATAACATTTGCGCCATTTTTTAGTTACAACTCTTCAGTCTTCTTATGTGATATATATTCTGCCTATGTAACTAATACATTTCTTTGGGTCAAGCACCCTGTCATTCTGAAAACAAGATTTCCAGCTTTTTTTTTATATGATGCGAAAGTATTTCTTTTTTCTCATTCTAGGGCTAAATAAATTCGGCGGATTAGATTAAGAGCAATCTCATACATATATTATAGCGGGAGTGGTGGTAAGCTGATGGCTGCTTATATATAAAGAATTTACGGTGACATTTTCAGTTGAGACTGAGCCTTCTCGTAATAAAAATCATGGCTCAGTTTGAGTTTCTCATACTGATCTGTAGTGTCATAACCGTTACTGCTTTCACAGTTAATACAACTAATAGTGATGCATTTTCTGCAAGTAATTATCCAATGAGAATTTTCCAGTGATTTCCTTTATGGATATTCCTTTTTGGATGTTCCTTTTTGCTAATTTACCGTGGTGCATACTTGAATAAAAATTTAATTTTAGGAGTGGAAAATGCCACGGATATCTGGTCTAGGGCTGTAAAGTATACTGGAATTAAATGTGGATACCGAGAGGAGTTTCTAAATTGTGGATCTCCTTGTGAGCTCGATTGCACTACCATTGGAAAGCCATGCAACAAAAACGAATGTCGGCCCGGTTGCTTCTGCCGTCCGGGATATATAAGGGAGAGCCCTGGTGGAAAATGTATATCACAGAAAAAGTGTCCAAGTAAGTACATTATTCTAAAAATGTAGATCTCCGTGTGGACAGTGAACAATAAAAAGTGTGAAATTCTTCGGAGTGACTTGTTGAAAATCGAAATAGATCGAAGATCGAAATAGTGGTGGTAATTGTGATTCGGCTCAAAAGCATTCTGTAATTTTGAAGATTATTTTAAGTTAGAATTTTAAAAATTGTCCAAACAAGAAACGAAAACCAAGAAAAAAGTGATTTTAGCTCATTTGCAACATGTTATCCTTTCAATTAAAGTAAAGCGTTTTTAGTTTTATAACTCGTTTATAATCGCGAGTGTAATTTTTTGGCATATTGAGCGAGTTCTTCTGTATCTTCCCGACCTGGCGCAGTCAGAATAGGTTCATTTTCTTAATTCCCAGGAACAAATCTCGGTATGACCAGGGGTCTATCAAGCCTAATAAAAAGTGAAGATATTTTTCACTTTTCCTTGTAAAAATTTTGCAGATATTGCACCGCGACTTAAACAAATTTCCTCGTAGTTCTTATATTATTTCGGCGAGCATTATGAAATATGTATTTTTAGATAGCTTTTAATGCACGATTTCGAAATATATGAAACTGATAAGTCAATTCTCTTTAGAAAATACTTGCCAATACTCTTCAGTGCCTCTATGCAAAAACATATGGAAAAATGAAATGTCGAGAGGCCCCTGGTATGACAAACAAAAAATAGATCGAACCTCATTTATTTCCCAATTTTTTCTTCTGAGATTTAGGACCTCAATGACGGCATGTCCTAATGAATTTAAGGCGCAGTCCTTCGGTGATCGAAACAGAGTCGAACCTTCGACAAAATCGGTATCTAATTCATTATCCCTGGTTAATCGATCCCGACGAATACTTTTGGGTTCTTAAAGTATGATCGAGCTATCGTAAGTGCGAGTGTTTTTGTCCCCTGTGACCTGTGAGTGACTTGAAACCCCTCTTGTTCGTAAGCTTTTCTTTAATTCTAATATTCAAGAACGGTTCTCATCGATCAGACATGGTAGATTGGATCGGTGAAGACCGTCTTTAAGTTCTAGAAGCAAAGAAAAGCTTTTAAGAACAGGAGGGTGTCAAAGTCGACCACACTTACGGTATATCCAAATGTAAGACTTTCCTGGGGGAACTAATAGGCCCAGGCCTTTACTTGGATTAATTGATTATTCCGGATTTCTCAGCTCTCAATATAGTCTATTAATATAGTCTATCAATATAGAGATATTCTGTATCACATCTTAGTTTCAGTATCGATTAAAGACTTAGATAGTTGATCAGTAGTGATACGTGTACAACAGATCCAGGAAAATAAAATTTTGAAAAAAAAACCCTAACCCAAGAAGGGACGGATAGATGATAGATGCTTTTACAGATCTTGAGACCTAAGGTTTAGTGGCTTAACTAAGACTTTCAGCATCCGCATTCTGAGCTTTCCCATAATACAGTGACTCCATCTTACATAGCGCCAGGGTGTCATACCACTAACTCTGAAACAGATCAGGGAAGCAACCTTGAGATTGAAGTAAAGACGGTTGCCTATAGCGGAAAAATTTTCTACAACATCAAGTCTAAAACTTGGATTAGTGTTCGCTGTTCCCAGGTGTTCAAACGATTTAGGTGTCCTCAAGGGTTTCCAAGAATTTATTAGTTTCTCTATAAAAGCAGTTGTCAAACTATGGGTTTAGCCCAATTCACAAAAGTCAAAATTTTTCAAACAATAAGCAACTGCAGTGATTTTTCAAGACATATTATGTCAATTGCTGGTATAAAATTTATCAAACATTTTCTCAGTTATACTTATCATTGAAGACTTATAACAGTTAAGCTGTATGGTTAAGTCTTAGGTTTGAAGCCCATATAATTCCGTAGTTCTTCTCAATGGGGTCCCTAGTTCCCAAAGGTTTCTTTGGTTACCATTGCAAAGTATCATACCTTGGACTTTACTGTTTCTTGTGCCGAATTAGGCTTATATACTGCAAAGTTCTACTTTGGATGTTCCTCTTTCTTGCGCCGAGGTAGGCGCTTTGTGCGAGGGCGGCTGCCTCCCGGGACTGCATTGCTGTGCCTTCTCTACGATCAGGGGGGTAGCCACTTGTTTTTTCTATATGGACTTTCATAAAAGAGAGTGAAGGTACTGCTGAAAGAGAGAGATACTCTGGAAGACATATCGACCGTTTCACTTTTTGTAAGGTATTGGAAAAATGTTTTATTTTATATAAATTATTAATTTTAAAAGCAAAGATTGTGAAAACTTAGTTAAATGAAAGTACAAATTCGACGATCAAATGTTGTGTAGTGCAATTATTTCAGCAGAAAGACTAGAAAACTAACGATAAAATTGTTGTCCGACAAGTGAAAAATTTTTGTATAGAAGTGCTTGGGGTTTTTTCCCAAAGAGTTCTGAGCCGTATAATATATGTCCATCGAAACTGGCTTTTATAAGCTTTCCACAAAGGTATATCTTATGGTATCCCCGGAAATTAAAACAGAATTATAGCAATTTTTTTTGTGAATCGAGAAGAAAAGTGTGACACAGCGAAAGTTATTACTTGAAGACAAAATTTTACCTAATTCAAATCGACTGTTAGTACACTAATCGAAAAATGCTTTGTTTTAAAAAAATATTCAAAGTGATAAATCAATTGATTTTTTTTTGAACTGCGTGAAATAATTAAAACTTAAGACTGTAGAAAAGAAGCACTATTATATATATGGGTTTTACATATTTCAATTTAATGAAAATTAAAAATCGGCGACTTATTTGGTATAGTTCTCATTTTTTTCGGTGCATTAAGAAATTTTTTTAATATAATTACTTCAAATGAGTTAGAAAATTTGCAAGAATGAGACCAAATGAGAAGTAACTTCACATTTTTTCAAACTGGCTACCCCCTTGTTTACGATAGTACTCATTCCCCGAGATCCCCTACCAAACAACAGCCCCCAACCCTAACCCTTGGGCCTGGGGATAACATAACACATTACAGTAACAAGACAGCACAAACACGTTAAAATCGTATCATAGATCGTCGTATCAAAGATCTTTATCACGGGGGGGGGGGGCTACTTGGTCGCTTGTTATCAGTCTTATATCACTAAATAAATAAATAAAGAAACAGGACGTCACTTGTACGTTATGTTAAAATTGCTGGCCTAAAAGACACGGCAAATACATAACATATAGGACGCCACAAGGGGCGGAGGTCAGGCCTTAATTTCTCGGCCTCGATTGCCCTCCGTACTCCATGAATTGATAGTACAACTCCAGGGAGCAACGAAAGGCGATAATGGAGAATGGTTTCTAGTTTCCGGTTGTAAACACCCTGGCCCTATGTACCCGCCACCGTCTCTGGGGGATTGCTCCCATAGTGCCCACTACCATAGGTACAACCACCGCGGAGCCTGCTTCGCTCTAGCAAGTCCGTCCCCATCCTCTAGTAAGTTATTGCTAGGTTGATGAACAGGTTAATTCTAGGCTACCCAGGATCTTGTAACAATACCCTTTGTCTTTCGTTCATCAACTAGAGATCACAGACCTGTTTTTATATAAGGTTCCAGGTGAACTATCTAACTTGATATAGCAACACTAAATCAGTCTATCAGATTGACGGAAGGCTATTCCCAATAAGGCTTCCGTTGACAAACTTAGCCCTCAGGCAACTATTTTTCGACATTTTTAGTTTGGAACAGTTCATGATCACAATCACTAAGACCAAGCTTATATAAGATTCCTGGATCAGCAATTAGATCATTGTTTTGTAATCTCTTCGAAACCAATAAACTAGCTGGTTTCTTCCTCAACACGGTCTTCCAATGGCAGAGGCCACTGATACCCATACCGGCCTCCCAGTTTGACCTGGACTGGTCACAGATGAGGATGCACTTAGGACACGACTTAAGGTATTTCTCCGGCCCCAGTCAATCTTTTTTTGTGCCTCCACTTCTTCGGGTCCCCGTAGACTTCAAACCCATTCTAGGACCGATCTAGTATAGGGCACAGAGGTCTTTGGTAAATGAGTTTGGTAAATGAATCGTAAATGATACCGTATAATATTCCCAAAACCTAAACCCAATGCAGTCCATGGGTTTCCAAGTGAGAATTGGCTGACCTGTACTGTACAAGAAACAGACCTAAGGTTTAGCTGTACGGCTTAACTTTTCTTATTTTATATCAGGCAAGATTTTCGAGAAATCGCTTTAGGTTTGAATGGTTTGAATATAAAGGGGAACTGAACACGAGGTTTTAAAAATCATTTATAATTGCTTATAGTATAAATTTCGAGACTTTCGGGAACTGAGCTAAATATCCAGTCCGAAATCTGTGTTAGGTTCAACTCCAATTGCTCTTGTGTTCAAGTGATCAAATCTCGAAATCTTCTCCAGGAAAACTGCTATATCCACCCCACCCAAGACTGAACTGGGGACTTTTGGTTATTCAGACGAGTACGTTAACTACGGATTAGGTTATAGAGGTTATATGCTCAGAACTAAAGAGTTTAAAGGTAAACGTTGGCTCTCCGACAGCATTTTCTGGGTTCTAAAGATTTCCTTTTGGGTTTCAACAAGGATTTTGCAGGTTTCTCAAATCGATCTGCGTGAAACTTGGTTATGCTGCGGCAATTCGGTTAACCTAACTTAACCTAAAAGCCAATGGATTGGACCTTAATATTGCGCACAGTTTTAATTTGCAACAAATCCTCGCAACATTCATCTTGCACACCTTTTAATTATAAAATTGTAAAGAAAACGTATAGAAGTAAAAGAGCATGCTACAGTACTTTGATACCTTAACTACTAAAGACCAAAAATCTCAATAACTGTGAGAAAAAAATTAATAATAAATTGAATGACAGTGTTAGAAGTTATCATTATGTCGACAAAATGTGAGATAAATTAAATTAAAATAGTCAAAATGCATTATCAAAGAGTTTGAACCCGTTAATTGTTAATAAGTTCTTTCTATATCGAATTAAAGAAAATCTTTATCTGATCTTTCGTGGATTTATATATCAGCAAGGGCATTACATAATAAGATGCACGGCAATGTTTGACTGAATCACAGAATTAGAAAACCACTCCCTTTATACTGCAGGGCGGAAGTTAGGCATTTTTCATGCACTATCAAATCATTTTGAAGTCTATAGAGACATATATATGCATTAATCTCTTCTCACTCGACGATACTACATTTCCATATGAAATTTTCAACGGGATTTTTATTGCATCGTCAACTCATGGGAGAAATTTTCGCTAAGAACCATATACAACTACGTTTTTTTCCATTTATTACCCAACCCCATTAGTACAATGTTTATTCAGATAAGATACATATATTTCAGTTCAAACACCTCTAAAAACAAGATTTTCAACATTAAATATATTCATGTCCAATAAAATTAAATTAATTATTTTAAATTCTTAATAGAAAATTCTACATATATTATGTAGGAAGATTTTAATGGAATTAAACTTTTGGATAGACTTGGACACGAATTCGTTTTTTCAATATAATGACCGCTAGTATTGCTCTTTGGTGCAAATTAAGTTACTTTGCATATTCTTGATATTACAAGCTCTATAGTATTCTACGAAGCTTTCTGAATATGTATATATAAACGAAAAGAGTAATGAGCTTGGTTTAACCAATAGGAGGTGTGTTACTTTCATTAGGAATTCAGAGTGTGCAAGAAGAGACATGCTCCCCACATTTTTTAAATTAGAGATAGATAAATAAAAGATAAATTATATACAATTCTTCGATCGGAACTTTATCATTTCATTTTCCAAATACACCGGTTATATACTAACAGTCTAGAATTCAAACCAAGAGGGTATTAAATCCAAACAAAATTAACTTACTTCATCGTGAAAGCATTTTAAGACATGTGCATCATTTTGAGTACCTATTTCTAATGTTACGTCTCATATATTCAATTGAAACCGGTGATAAGCCCAGATAAGCTTATGGTAGGTGAAATTTTTTATAGGTAACGTTGAAATTCGTGCAACTCGAGGTACTTGCAACTCGAAATGCGTAAAAATTTGATTGTGAGTTGAATTTTGGGGTAAAGAACCGCGTCAAGCACACTGTTTTCGGAGACAAAAACAAATAACATTTGCTCGACGCGATTCTTTACTTCCAAGATTAAACTTACAATCGAATTTCCAACCATTCCGAGTTGCAAGCACCCCGAGTTGTACGCATTTTGAGGTGACCTGTAAAGCAGAGGTGTGCAAGAAACCGTTGAAACCGAATTAACGTCAAATGAAACATGTACGTCAATGGTCAAAACGCTACTATAACAAACTTATTTTGACGTTAATTCGGTTTCAACGGTTTCTTGCACACCTCTGCTGTAAAGAATCTCAGCTACATTAAGCTTATCTGAACTTATAACTGATCATTTTCTATTCTAAAAAGTTTGAGTATGGAAGGCCAACGATAGAAAAAAAAGTTCACTAAAATCGGTTAATTAACATAAGAGATAGAGTCCGATCGATTTGGATATAGTAAGGGTCGGAGTACAGTGGTCTGAAGTGGGGCTGAATAGGACTCATTCTTAGAAAGATCTCGATCTTAGAATATATACTATCGTCTCATCAAAATCCCTTTATAAACACCGAAAATATGGACCTATTATAGCTCAGGTCAGGGAACACCGAAGGAGGAGCGCGATCCACTGTTGGAAAGGTCTCGACCTCAGCTACAAACAATAAAATTTAAAGGAAAAGCATAGTCCAGTTTTCGAAATATTCGCCATCGAAATGTCGAAAATCGATTTTTGTATTCATCGGATCTTTGATTAACCCATTCAGACAATGTACCAGAAATACTTGAGATAGAATGTTCATATTTTTTGATTGGTTTCCTACAGATTAATAGATGATTTTTTTGAAAAGAAATTTTTTTTTACCTATTATGGGGGCGCGGGGAGCCGTGGTCAAACAGACGTCTTAACGGTCACTGAATTTAAATTCTGTGCGTTAATTCATTACAAACTCTATTGCTTTAGATAGAGTAACTATCTAAGAAAACAAATTGGCAACTAGAATTCAAATCAGGAAAGAGGAAAGAGGCTAATTTTAACAAATTCGACGGAATGACGTATTTTCCGTCTGCCATTTTGAGCAAAAATTTTACATGACCTTTCGCAAAGCAGGAAAACAATAACAAAATGTATTTTCATCTCTGTCAGATTATTTTTCCCATGTAATTGAAGAACTAAGGTTACTAAAAATCCATTCTCGACAGCAGTTCGGATAAAAATTGCCGAGGAATAAATCATCTAAAATCAATCAGTTTGCGTATGATGTATAATACCATGGTAAGGAATGGGTTAAATCGAACGAAGTTAGAGTGTTAGAAGGATTGTAGTACTTTCCAAAAGCGGGTCAAGACAATGAAGCTGTTTACTCTGTCGCATTAGATTTGGATTGAACTGTTTCAAAATTGAATTTCGGATCATTAACACTGAACCTACCAAGACCCGGTTAATCTGACCGGTTTAAAATTAACACATTATTTAAACAGTACAATGTCACTATCAAACTTTATGAATTTCCTAAAGTATGCATGTAGTATATTTTTCAGTGCTTAAATTATAATTTTCTGCTTTTTCCAAGACAAATTTGTTGAGTATCCTACCCTACCATGGTTTGTAATTTGATCGAAAAACGACCAAAAACGGTCGGTAGGTTTAGTGTTAAGTCTTAATCTAAGGCCGCAATATAAACGGTTTCATTGAGGTCATTAGCTTGTCGCATTAGATTCAGACTGACTTGTCCCAAAAATCCGATTTTTGGACAATTCAATCTCCATTCAATGCGGCGGTGTAAATGGCCTCAATGACTTGAGGCAAGGGATTTGATGTTGGTAAGACTTCCCAACATCAAGTCCCCTGCTTCGCATGAAGCAGATGATAACGGATAGACCATTTATGTCACAACCAGGAGCAAGGCTTTCCCTTATACGGGCTTCAGACCTAAGGCTTAGCCATATGGCTTATCTTCTCTAATTTCTTCTTACTCAAGATTTTTGTAAAAATTATCACTTAAGCTTGATTAACATGGGCAAATGCTGTATTAAATTTTGAAAAACCAATAAAATTGGTTGCTTTTTTGAATTTCGAGACCATCGGGAACTAAGCTAAACCTTAGGTCTGAAGCCGGCCTTAGTTTGAAAAATCTGGTAGAAAGATTTCCTTGAACAGGTTGAGTCTGACCTTCTCTGGATATTGGTCAGAGTAGAGTATGACATAGTTGCAAAAGCTCTTGCGAGACTTCAACCTTGCTCTTGGTTTTTTTGTAACCATTGAGAAAATGATTTGGTTCCGAAAAAACCTTAGACATCTCTCAACTGAAAATTATTTGGCTCCTCATCCGTGATGGACCAATTCCTGCTAAGGGATAGAGTTCCTCCACTGGAGTGTTTTTTAAGCACCCTGTAACTATACGTGCAGTATCGTTAAAAGTAATGTAAAATTGGTGTGGAGCCTCTGTGGGTCTCCCGTAGACAAAGGACGTCACGTGTATTACACAAAGTTCACAAAGAAGATCTTCCTTGAACGTCGACAAACTTTCATTTTAATCAATATCATTTCAATATTTATTGAAATGATATTGAGGGTCGGCCCTGAAAAGGACCACTTTGTGCTGAGTTCCGTCAAGACCGCTAGACTAGTCCCCGGCGGGTGGCCTTCAAAGTTGAAGCCAATTTCTTACTTTCACATACAAATGCGTATGGGAATTTTTCTGCACTCGTAACCGTTACACGATATATGCCAAAATTGAGGTGGGCCTTGTGTACAAGACTCTGATCCTTGTAAAGAGGGATAAATATACTATATTTCTGTCTAAATGTGGTCTTGTTCTGAGTAGTGTAAGCTGAGTTTCAGATCAATTTGTGAGTTGGCTTCAAACAGAACCATGTAAAAACACTTCTCCGGAGGCTAGACCGCTAGATAAAATCTGTAGGTTATCACTTTGTGGTTGAGGTGTTCGTGTGTTCTTTTCGACCTTCAATTTTAGCTTCGTGATGAAAGGATCAGTCGGTCTCCGGGGACTGTCCAGGAGCACCGATTTAGTTCCGAAAAAAGCCGTAAATGGAAATTCCTTCTATGATTCGATTGCGCCTTAGGAGTTACTCTTCGAGCATTCCCAGCCCTATCTAGGTGAACTATAGCGATATTGTGATTTGAGGTTAGCTGTCATTATAACATCCCCTGAGTCACTTCTGTCAAGTAATTCTGGGGGGTATTGGTACCACATTGTCTTAGAAGAGCCTTTGTCAGGACGAGCTTTCTCCTTCCAACCCACTAGGATCAACTGTCCTACTACAGAATGTCATTTTTCTCAGAAAGAATAGTTTCAGATAAATTGAGTAAGATTACCAAATCTTAGGCATGAACCTTAATAGCAAATATACAAGAACATGTTATGATTAGTGATACCTGAGCATAAGCCCGAGACTAAATTCTAAATTCTAAATTCCTAACATACACCGAGGTTAGTCTGACAAATAAATTTACTGGACTAGATTAGTAAAATTGTCTAGTGGTCGGACTTATAATAAAGCATAATTCTCAAAAGTTGAAGTTTTCCTTAAAGTTCTAAAGGTATACCATTTTGTTATTTATTATAGCTCGCAATCATTTAGACGCTATTTAAATTTAAAGATGAGTTTTTGAAACCTGATTGAGACCTAATCTGAATTTCAGAACTTTTCGAAAAATCCGTACCTGTTTACCTTAAGAAACCGTTATAAAGAATGATTCAAGGAGATTGTGATATGTAGATGATATGTAGATTTTATGGAAAGGTCGACTCGGCAGACTTATAATGAGGGCTCTCCTGGAAACCCCAAGTCATTCCGCTGAATCGTTTTGTCTTTATCTCTGGTAAAGACCAAACAAACTGCATATCACTGTAATATTCTTACAAAAAATACCGAATCTTTAATTTTAATTTGCAGAGCCATCCTGTCCAAAACACGAGGAGTACCTATTCTGCGGTGAAGCTCCACCGTGTCAAGTAACCTGCGAGAATTATGGAAGATCTTGTGATGTCAAGCCATCCTCTTATTGCCCTCAAGGATGCTACTGCAAACACGGATATGCACGGCATCCGATCACCAATCAGTGTGTTCATGTGAAAAATTGCCCATCTATTGAATACTTTCCTCAGAAGGCTGTTACTACAACTACAACTACTACGACTACACCGAAACCTGAAGAATCATGTGGCAAAAACGAAGAGTATATGGATTGTGGACCATCCTGCCAAGTTGATTGCTCTACCTTAGGACAGGACTGTCCAAAGAGTAGCAAAAAATGCACAAGTGGATGCTTTTGCAAACACGGTTACGTCAGAGACGGCCCTGGTGGAGAGTGCATAGCTCAAAGAAATTGCCCTGGTAATACTTTTAATTCCTTAGAATAAAAATCTTGGTATGTCATATTGTGCTCTTTTTTCACAGATCGATATTGTCCTAAGAATGAAGTTTGGCTAGTTTGTGGACAAGCCCCAGCTTGTCAGGAAACTTGCGACGGAGTTGATTACGAATGCGAAGCCAGAAAGGACAGTAGAGTTTGTCCATCAGGATGTTACTGTCGTAGGGGATACGTTCGTCATCCTACAACAGGCCTTTGTATCAGGAAACGCGATTGTCCTAGCAAACAACCACAATGTGGATACAATGAACAGTATCAAGAATGTGGTTATCGCTGCGTTGAGCAATGCAAAGCTGACAGTAAGCAATGCAAATATGAAAAATGCGAATCAGGATGTTTCTGTAAGGAAGGTTACGCCAGAATTAACGGACAGTGCGTACCATTTGAGAATTGTGCTCAGAAGTGTCCACCAAATGAGCAATATTATCCATGTGAAAAACGATGTAATGAAGAATGTAGTGTATCTGATAAACTTTGCAGAAAGGAACAATGCTCCGAAGGATGTTTCTGTATAAATGGGTATAAGAGAGTTGGAGGAGTTTGCGTTCCTAATTCCAATTGTCCTTCGCCAAAATGCTCAAAACCCAACGAAGTATACACAACTTGTGGAAAGCGTTGCAATGAAGATTGCACGAAATCAAAGGATGACTGTCTCAATGAGCAATGTCAGGAGGGTTGTTTCTGCGACAAAGGTTACAAACGTGTCCGAGATCGTTGCGTTCCGGAGGAAGAATGCGAATGCCCTTTCAATGAAGTGTACAAATGCGGAACTGACTGTGATGAAGATTGTGGAGCACGTTCAGTTGACTGTTGGAAGAAGAAGTGCAGCAATCGATGTCACTGCGTAGGAAATTACAAAAGGGTTAACGGAGTATGTCAACCACCTTCTCAATGTCAGTGTCCCAGCAACGAAGAGTACAAATATGGAAGTAAATGCAGTGATATGTGTGGAAAGTCAGACAGCTCCTGTTCAAATGATAAGCATTACTTTGACTGTTTCTGTAAAGACAACTTCAAGAGGGTCAGAGGATTTTGCGTTTCAGACACCAACTGCCCTTGTCCGAAAAACGAGGAATATGTCTACGGAAGTCATTGTGAAGAGGAATGCAGTAGTGGTCCAAGTGACTGTAAGGATTCGGAATGCTACAAAGACTGTTTCTGCCAGGACGGTTACAGGCGAGTCAATGGTCTGTGTGTCCCCGACAGTGAATGTTCCTGTGGGGAAAATGAAGAATATTCTAACGGAAACGAATGCTTTGAGGACTGCACCAAAACTCTAGAAGATTGCGTGCTAGAACCTATTTATAAAAGGTGCAACTGCAAGCTCGGTTACAAGAGAATGTTCGGAAAATGTGTTCCAGACTCTCTCTGTAAATGCAATGAAAACGAATCATATAAATACGGTAGTGAATGCGAAGAAAAATGTAGTTTTGGTTCGACAGACTGCTCACAAGAACTATGCTACAAGGGATGCTTCTGCAACGAAGGATATGTCAGGCTCGATGGGAAGTGTGTACCTGGCAGCAATTGCGGATGCGGAGAAAATGAAGAATACGTCAGCTCTAATGAATGTTCCGAAGATTGTTCGAAAACATTGGACGATTGTAGAAGTGAACCGACTTCTTACGGATGCTACTGTGCCAGAAATTACAAAAGAATTAATGGAACATGTGTCCCAGATGACAATTGCCCTTGTCCGCAAAATGAAGAATTTGGTTTCACAAATGACTGCTTAGAAAGTTGTTCAGGAAATCCGGAATCTTGTGATGGATTGAACTTAGAAAACAGATGCAAATGCAAGGAGGGCTATAGGAGAATTTTGGGTACATGCGTAAAGGACTACTTCTGTCCTTGTGAAAAGACTGAAAAGTATAAATACGGAGACAGATGTCGTGAAAATTGCCAACCAAGTTATGATGATTGTCCAGAAGGTGAAACTTTCAAAGGATGCTTCTGCAAAGACGGATACGTAAGAGTTAATGGTACCTGCCAGCCATTTGATAACTGCGTGTGCAATGAGAATGAGGAATACTCTTATTCAAATCAGTGCCTTGAAAAATGCGAAGGTAACCCAGAGACATGCGTCGATTTACCAATTCAGGCAGGTTGCTACTGTTCGCTAGGTTTCGTCAGAGATCTTAAAGGAAACTGTGTTCCTGATTCAAAGTGTCAATGCGGTAAAAACGAAGTTTACAAATACAGTAGTCCTTGCAATGAAAAATGCAATACCGGTGATCAGGATTGCTCTCAGTTGTCATACTACAGAGGATGCTTCTGTGCAGATGGATACGTCAGAATCAAAGGAAAATGCGTTCCAAATGATAATTGCAAGTGTGGTACCAATGAAAAATATTCACTCTCCAACGTATGCCTCGAAACATGTGATGGCAACCCAGAAATTTGCAAGGATATTCCTGTAGAAGCTGGATGTTATTGTGCTTCGGGATACAGGAGACACACTAATGGAAAATGTATTCCAGACACGAAATGTCCGTGTACCGATCCCAATGCCGAGTACAAGCAAGGACGTACTTGTGAATACGAATGCGTTCCAGACAGTGAATGTGTCAATCAATTATGCTTCAAAGCCTGCTACTGCAAAGATGGATATAAGCTTATTAATGGAAGTTGTCTACAAGAATCAGAATGCACTTGTGAAGGCACTAATGAAGAATACAAAGTTTCAAATGACTGCATGGAGACATGTGATGGAAATCCATTAAGTTGTGATGGAATTTCTACAGAACCAGGCTGTTATTGTGCATCCGGATACAGAAGAGATACATCAGGCAATTGTGTTCCTGAATATGAATGTCCTTGCGCTGACTCCAACGCTGAATATAAACAGGGAAGACCTTGCGAAGATGAATGTGAACCATCAGAGGATTGTCCAACTCAAGAATGTTACAAGGCTTGTTACTGCAAAGATGGCTATAGACTCATTGGTGGCAAGTGTAAAAGTATAACTAAATGCTCATGCTCTATTCCTAATCAACGATACCAAGTTCTGAACCCATGTCTCGACAGTTGCGCACCAACTACAGCATGTGAGAATGAACCAACATATTACGGTTGCTTCTGCGACGATGGTTTTAAGTGGGACCCTGTTAATGAAGAATGTGTCGACCAGTCTACTTGCCCATGTCCAGCAAATGCTGAATACAAATTCGGAAAACCATGCGATTACACATGTGAGACAACATCCGACTGTTCCACTCAAGAATGCTACAAGGACTGCTTCTGTAAGGATGGATATAAGATGGTTGATGGAACATGCCAAGAACTATCTAGTTGTACATGTCCACTTCCTAATCAACGATACCAAGTACTGAACCCTTGCCTTGACAGTTGTGCACCAACTACGGCATGTGTGAATGAACCAACATATTACGGTTGTTTCTGTGACGATGGTTATAAATGGGACCCATTTAAAAAGAAATGTTTCAGCCAAAGTTACTGTCCATGTCCGGAAAATGCAGAATACAAATTCGGAAAACCTTGTGATTATTCCTGTGAGGCAACATCAGAATGCTCCACTGAAGAATGCTACAAAGATTGCTTCTGTAAGGATGGATATAGGATGGTTGACGGAACCTGTCAAGAGCTAACTAGTTGTACATGCACTATTCCAAATCAAAGTTACCAAGTGCTAAATCCATGTCTTGATAGCTGTCAACCAACTGCAGCATGTGAGAATGAACCGACATATTTTGGTTGCTTCTGTAACGATGGTTTCAAGTGGGATCCTGTTAATGAAGAATGTGTTGACCAATCAACTTGTCCATGTCCGAAAAATGCCGAATATAAACTCGGAAAGCCTTGTGAAGATGAATGTGAACCATCAGAAGAGTGTCCTACTCAAGAGAGTTCAAAGGCCTGCTATTGCAAGGACGGATTTAGACTCATTAATGGAAAGTGTAAAAACATTACGAAGTGTACATGCTCCCTCCCTAACCAAAGTTACCAAGTGTTGAACCCCTGCATTGACAGTTGCGCACCAACTACAGCATGTGAGAATGAACCGACATATTTTGGTTGCTTCTGTAACGATGGTTTCAAGTGGGACCCAGAAAATGAAGAATGTGTTGACCAGTCAACTTGTCCATGCCCGGATAATGCTGAATATAAATTCGGAAAGCCTTGCGATTATGAATGTGAAACACCTTCAGACTGTTCTACTCAAGAATGCTACAAGGATTGCTTTTGTAAAGATGGATATAGAATGGTTGATGGAACTTGCCAAGAGGTCAATAACTGCACGTGTCCTCTTCCTAATCAACGATACCAAGTACTGAACCCTTGCCTTGATAGTTGTGCACCAACTACAGAATGTGAGAACGAACCAACATATTACGGTTGCTTCTGTGACGATGGTTATAAATGGGACCCTGTTAAAAAAAAATGTTTCAGTCAAACATATTGTCCATGCCCAGATAATGCCGAATACAAGTTCGGAAAACCTTGCGATTATGAATGTCAGATAACGTCAGATTGTCCTACCGAAGAATGCTACAAAGCTTGCTTCTGTAAGGATGGATATAGAATGGTAGATGGAACCTGCCAAGAACTAGATAGTTGTACGTGTACTATTCCTAATCAAATTTACCAAGTGGCAAACCCATGCCTTGACAGTTGTGCACCAACTACAGAATGTGAAGATGATCCAACATATTACGGCTGCTTCTGTAATTGGGGTTATAAATGGGATCCAGTCAAAGAAGAATGCTTCAATCAGAGTTTATGTCCTTGTTCGCGTAATACCGAATACAAATTAGGAAGGTCTTGTGAATTTGAATGTGAGACCACATCAGAATGTTCCAATGAAGCTTGCTCCAAGGATTGCTACTGCAAAGATGGTTACAAGTTGGTTGACGGAACCTGTCAAGAACTTACTAGTTGTCCGTGCACTATTCCAAATCAAAGTTACCAAGCGCTAAATCCTTGCCTTGATAGTTGTGCACCAACTACAGAATGTGAAAACGAACCGACTTATTACGGTTGCTTCTGTAACGATGGTTTCAAGTGGGACCCTGTTAATAAAGAATGTGTCGACCAATCAACTTGCCCATGCCCGGATAATTCTCAATACAAATTCGGAAAGCCATGCGAATACGAATGCGAAGTACCGTCAGATTGTTCTACCCAAGAATGCTACAAGGATTGCTTCTGTAATGATGGGTATAGGATGGTAGATGGAACCTGCCAAGAACTAGATAGTTGTACGTGTACTATTCCTAATCAAATTTACCAAGTGGCAAACCCATGCCTTGACAGTTGTGCACCAACTACAGAATGTGAAGATGATCCAACATATTACGGCTGCTTCTGTAATTGGGGTTATAAATGGGATCCAGTCAAAGAAGAATGCTTCAATCAGAGTTTATGTCCTTGTTCGCGTAATACCGAATACAAATTAGGAAGGTCTTGTGAATTTGAATGTGAGACCACATCAGAATGTTCCAATGAAGCTTGCTCCAAGGATTGCTACTGCAAAGATGGTTACAAGTTGGTTGACGGAACCTGTCAAGAACTTACTAGTTGTCCGTGCACTATTCCAAATCAAAGTTACCAAGCGCTAAATCCTTGCCTTGATAGTTGTGCACCAACTACAGAATGTGAAAACGAACCGACTTATTACGGTTGCTTCTGTAACGATGGTTTCAAGTGGGACCCTGTTAATAAAGAATGTGTCGACCAATCAACTTGCCCATGCCCGGATAATTCTCAATACAAATTCGGAAAGCCATGCGAATACGAATGCGAAGTACCGTCAGATTGTTCTACCCAAGAATGCTACAAGGATTGCTTCTGTAATGATGGGTATAGGATGGTAGATGGAACCTGCCAAGAACTAGATAGTTGTACGTGTACTATTCCTAATCAGATTTACCAAGTGGCAAACCCATGCCTTGATAGTTGTGCACCAACCACAGAATGTGAAGATGATCCAACATATTACGGCTGCTTCTGTAATTGGGGTTATAAATGGGATCCAGTCAAAGAAGAATGCTTCAATCAGAGTTTATGTCCTTGTTCGCGTAATACCGAATACAAATTAGGAAGGTCTTGTGAATTTGAATGTGAGACCACATCAGAATGTTCCAATGAAGCTTGCTCCAAGGATTGCTACTGCAAAGATGGTTACAAGTTGGTTGACGGAACCTGTCAAGAACTTACTAGTTGTCCGTGCACTATTCCAAATCAAAGTTACCAAGCGCTAAATCCTTGTCTTGATAGTTGTGCACCAACTACAGAATGTGAAAACGAACCGACTTATTACGGTTGCTTCTGTAACGATGGTTTCAAGTGGGACCCTGTCAATGAAGAATGTGTTGACCAATCAACTTGTCCATGCCCGGATAATTCTCAATACAAATTCGGAAAGCCTTGTGAATATGAATGTGAAGTACCGTCAGACTGTTCTACTCAAGAATGCTACAAGGATTGCTTCTGTAATGATGGATATAGAAGAGTTGATGGAACTTGCCAAGAGGTCAATAACTGCACGTGTCCTCTTCCTAAACAACGATATCAAGTACTGAACCCTTGCCTTGATAGTTGTGCACCAACTACAGCATGTGAGAATGAACCAACATATTACGGTTGTTTCTGTGACGATGGTTATAAATGGGACCCTGTTAAAAAAAAATGTTTCAGTCAAACTTATTGTCCATGTCCGGAAAATGCAGAATACAAATTCGGAAAACCTTGTGATTATTCCTGTGAGGCAACATCAGAATGCTCCACTGAAGAATGCTACAAAGATTGCTTCTGTAAGGATGGATATAGGATGGTTGATGGAACCTGTCAAGAGCTAACTAGTTGTACATGCACTATTCCAAATCAAAGTTACCAAGTGCTAAATCCATGTCTTGATAGCTGTCAACCAACTACAGCATGTGAGAATGAACCGACATATTTTGGTTGCTTCTGTAACGATGGTTTCAAGTGGGATCCTGTTAATGAAGAATGTGTTGACCAATCAACTTGTCCATGTCCGAAAAATGCCGAATATAAACTCGGAAAGCCTTGTGAAGATGAATGTGAACCATCAGAAGAGTGTCCTACTCAAGAGAGTTCAAAGGCCTGCTATTGCAAGGACGGATTTAGACTCATTAATGGAAAGTGTAAAAACATTACGAAGTGTACATGCTCCCTCCCTAATCAACGATACCAAGTGTTGAACCCCTGCCTTGACAGTTGCGCACCAACTACAGCATGTGATAACGAACCAACTTATCACGGTTGCTTCTGTGACGATGGTTTTAAGTGGGACCCAGAAAATGAAGAATGTGTTGACCAGTCTACTTGTCCATGCCCGAATAATGCTGAATATAAATTCGGAAAGCCTTGCGATTATGAATGCGAAACACCTTCAGACTGTTCTACTAAAGAATGCTACAAGGATTGCTTTTGTAAAGATGGATATAGGATGGTTGATGGAACTTGCCAAGAGGTCAATAACTGCACGTGTCCTCTTCCTAATCAACGATACCAAGTACTGAACCCTTGCCTTGATAGTTGTGCACCAACTACAGAATGTGAGAACGAACCAACATATTACGGTTGCTTCTGTGACGATGGTTATAAATGGGACCCTGTTAAAAAAAAATGTTTCAGTCAAACATATTGTCCATGCCCAGATAATGCCGAATACAAGTTCGGAAAGCCTTGCGATTATGAATGTCAGATACCGTCAGATTGTCCTACCGAAGAATGCTACAAAGCTTGCTTCTGTAAGGATGGATATAGAATGGTAGATGGAACCTGCCAAGAACTAGATAGTTGTACGTGCACTATTCCTAATCAAATTTACCAAGTGGCAAACCCATGCCTTGACAGTTGTGCACCAACCACAGAATGTGAAGATGATCCAACATATTACGGTTGCTTCTGTAATTGGGGTTATAAATGGGATCCAGTCAAAGAAGAATGCTTCAATCAGAGTTTATGTCCTTGTTCGCGTAATACCGAATACAAATTAGGAAGGTCTTGTGAATTTGAATGTGAGACCACATCAGAATGTTCCAATGAAGCTTGCTCTAAGGATTGCTACTGTAAGGATGGTTACAAGTTGGTTGACGGAACCTGTCAAGAACTTACTAGTTGTCCGTGCACTATTCCAAATCAAAGTTACCAAGCGCTAAATCCATGTCTAGATAGTTGTGCACCAACTACAGAATGTGAGAATGATCCGACTTATTACGGTTGCTTCTGTAACGATGGTTTCAAGTGGGACCCTGTTAATGAAGAATGTGTCGACCAATCAACTTGCCCATGCCCGGATAATTCTCAATACAAATTCGGAAAGCCTTGTGAATATGAATGCGAAGTACCGTCAGATTGTTCTACCCAAGAATGCTACAAGGATTGCTTTTGTAATGATGGATATAGAATGGTTGACGGAACCTGTCAAGGGCTAGAGAGTTGTACCTGCACTGTTCCTAATCAGAGTTACCAAGTGTTGAATCCTTGCCTTGATAGTTGTGCACCAACTACAGAATGTGAGAATGATCCGACTTATTACGGTTGCTTCTGTAACGATGGTTTCAAGTGGGACCCTGTTACTGAACAGTGTTTCAACCAGACAAGTTGTCCATGTCCAGATAATTCTCAATACAAATTCGGAAAGCCATGCGAATACGAATGCGAAGTACCGTCAGACTGTTCTACTCAAGAATGCTACAAGGATTGCTTCTGTAATGATGGATATAGAATGGTTGATGGAACCTGTCAAGGGCTAGAGAGTTGTACCTGCACTGTTCCTAATCAGAGTTACCAAGTGTTGAATCCTTGCCTTGATAGTTGTGCACCAACTACAGAATGTGAGAATGATCCGACTTATTACGGTTGCTTCTGTAACGATGGTTTCAAGTGGGACCCTGTTACTGAACAGTGTTTCAACCAGACAAGTTGTCCATGTCCAGATAATTCTCAATACAAATTCGGAAAGCCATGCGAATACGAATGCGAAGTACCGTCAGACTGTTCTACTCAAGAATGCTACAAGGATTGCTTCTGTAATGATGGATATAGAATGGTTGACGGAACCTGTCAAGGGCTAGAGAGTTGTACCTGCACTGTTCCTAATCAGAGTTACCAAGTGTTGAATCCTTGCCTTGATAGTTGTGCACCAACTACAGAATGTGAGAATGATCCGACTTATTACGGTTGCTTCTGTAACGATGGTTTCAAGTGGGATCCTGTTACTGAACAATGTTTCAACCAAACAAATTGTCCATGTCCAGATAATTCTCAATACAAATTCGGAAAGCCATGCGAATACGAATGCGAAGTACCGTCAGACTGTTCTACTCAAGAATGCTACAAGGATTGCTTCTGTAATGATGGATATAGAATGGTTGACGGAACCTGTCAAGGGCTAGAGAGTTGTACGTGCACTGTTCCTAATCAAAGTTACCAACCACTGAACCCCTGCCTTGATAGTTGTGCACCAACTATAGAATGTGAGAATGATACAACATATTACGGTTGCTTCTGTAACGATGGTTTCAAGTGGGACCCTGTTACTGAACAGTGTTTCAACCAGACAAATTGTCCATGTCCAGATAATTCTCAATACAAATTCGGAAAGCCATGCGAATACGAATGCGAAGTACCGTCAGACTGTTCTACTCAAGAATGCTACAAGGATTGCTTCTGTAATGATGGATATAGAATGGTTGACGGAACCTGTCAAGGGCTAGAGAGTTGTACCTGCACTGTTCCTAATCAGAGTTACCAAGTGTTGAATCCTTGCCTTGATAGTTGTGCACCAACTACAGAATGTGAGAATGATCCGACTTATTACGGTTGCTTCTGTAACGATGGTTTCAAGTGGGATCCTGTTACTGAACAGTGTTTCAACCAAACAAATTGTCCATGTCCAGATAATTCTCAATACAAATTCGGAAAGCCATGCGAATACGAATGCGAAGTACCGTCAGACTGTTCTACTCAAGAATGCTACAAGGATTGCTTCTGTAATGATGGATATAGAATGGTTGATGGAACCTGTCAAGGGCTAGAGAGTTGTACCTGCACTGTTCCTAATCAGAGTTACCAAGTGTTGAATCCTTGCCTTGATAGTTGTGCACCAACTACAGAATGTGAGAATGATCCGACTTATTACGGATGCTTCTGTAACGATGGTTTCAAGTGGGACCCTGTTACTGAACAGTGTTTCAACCAGACAAATTGTCCATGTCCAGATAATTCTCAATACAAATTCGGAAAGCCATGCGAATACGAATGCGAAGTACCGTCAGACTGTTCTACTCAAGAATGCTACAAGGATTGCTTCTGTAATGATGGATATAGAATGGTTGACGGAACCTGTCAAGAGCTAGAGAGTTGTACCTGCACTGTTCCTAATCAGAGTTACCAAGTGTTGAATCCTTGCCTTGATAGTTGTGCACCAACTACAGAATGTGAGAATGATCCGACTTATTACGGTTGCTTCTGTAACGATGGTTTCAAGTGGGACCCTGTTACTGAACAGTGTTTCAACCAGACAAATTGTCCATGTCCAGATAATTCTCAATACAAATTCGGAAAGCCATGCGAATACGAATGCGAAGTACCGTCAGACTGTTCTACTCAAGAATGCTACAAGGATTGCTTCTGTAATGATGGATATAGAATGGTTGACGGAACCTGTCAAGGGCTAGAGAGTTGTACCTGCACTGTTCCTAATCAGAGTTACCAAGTGTTGAATCCTTGCCTTGATAGTTGTGCACCAACTACAGAATGTGAGAATGATCCGACTTATTACGGTTGCTTCTGTAACGATGGTTTCAAGTGGGATCCTGTTACTGAACAATGTTTCAACCAAACAAATTGTCCATGTCCAGATAATTCTCAATACAAATTCGGAAAGCCATGCGAATACGAATGCGAAGTACCGTCAGACTGTTCTACTCAAGAATGCTACAAGGATTGCTTCTGTAATGATGGATATAGAATGGTTGACGGAACCTGTCAAGGGCTAGAGAGTTGTACGTGCACTGTTCCTAATCAAAGTTACCAACCACTGAACCCCTGCCTTGATAGTTGTGCACCAACTATAGAATGTGAGAATGATACAACATATTACGGTTGCTTCTGTAACGATGGTTTCAAGTGGGACCCTGTTACTGAACAGTGTTTCAACCAGACAAATTGTCCATGTCCAGATAATTCTCAATACAAATTCGGAAAGCCATGCGAATACGAATGCGAAGTACCGTCAGACTGTTCTACTCAAGAATGCTACAAGGATTGCTTCTGTAATGATGGATATAGAATGGTTGACGGAACCTGTCAAGGGCTAGAGAGTTGTACCTGCACTGTTCCTAATCAGAGTTACCAAGTGTTGAATCCTTGCCTTGATAGTTGTGCACCAACTACAGAATGTGAGAATGATCCGACTTATTACGGTTGCTTCTGTAACGATGGTTTCAAGTGGGATCCTGTTACTGAACAGTGTTTCAACCAAACAAATTGTCCATGTCCAGATAATTCTCAATACAAATTCGGAAAGCCATGCGAATACGAATGCGAAGTACCGTCAGACTGTTCTACTCAAGAATGCTACAAGGATTGCTTCTGTAATGATGGATATAGAATGGTTGATGGAACCTGTCAAGGGCTAGAGAGTTGTACCTGCACTGTTCCTAATCAGAGTTACCAAGTGTTGAATCCTTGCCTTGATAGTTGTGCACCAACTACAGAATGTGAGAATGATCCGACTTATTACGGATGCTTCTGTAACGATGGTTTCAAGTGGGATCCTGTTACTGAACAGTGTTTCAACCAAACAAATTGTCCATGTCCAGATAATTCTCAATACAAATTCGGAAAGCCATGCGAATACGAATGCGAAGTACCGTCAGACTGTTCTACTCAAGAATGCTACAAGGATTGCTTCTGTAATGATGGATATAGAATGGTTGACGGAACCTGTCAAGGGCTAGAGAGTTGTACCTGCACTGTTCCTAATCAGAGTTACCAAGTGTTGAATCCTTGCCTTGATAGTTGTGCACCAACTACAGAATGTGAGAATGATCCGACTTATTACGGTTGCTTCTGTAACGATGGTTTCAAGTGGGATCCTGTTACTGAACAGTGTTTCAACCAAACAAATTGTCCATGTCCAGATAATTCTCAATACAAATTCGGAAAGCCATGCGAATACGAATGCGAAGTACCGTCAGACTGTTCTACTCAAGAATGCTACAAGGATTGCTTCTGTAATGATGGATATAGAATGGTTGACGGAACCTGTCAAGGGCTAGAGAGTTGTACCTGCACTGTTCCTAATCAGAGTTACCAAGTGTTGAATCCTTGCCTTGATAGTTGTGCACCAACTACAGAATGTGAGAATGATCCGACTTATTACGGTTGCTTCTGTAACGATGGTTTCAAGTGGGATCCTGTTACTGAACAGTGTTTCAACCAAACAAATTGTCCATGTCCAGATAATTCTCAATACAAATTCGGAAAGCCATGCGAATACGAATGCGAAGTACCGTCAGACTGTTCTACTCAAGAATGCTACAAGGATTGCTTCTGTAATGATGGATATAGAATGGTTGACGGAACCTGTCAAGAGCTAGATAGTTGTACCTGCACTGTTCCTAATCAGAGTTACCAAGTGTTGAATCCTTGCCTTGATAGTTGTGCACCAACTACAGAATGTGAGAATGATCCGACTTATTACGGATGCTTCTGTAACGATGGTTTCAAGTGGGATCCTGTTACTGAACAGTGTTTCAACCAAACAAATTGTCCATGTCCAGATAATTCTCAATACAAATTCGGAAAGCCATGCGAATACGAATGCGAAGTACCGTCAGACTGTTCTACTCAAGAATGCTACAAGGATTGCTTCTGTAATGATGGATATAGAATGGTTGACGGAACCTGTCAAGAGCTAGAGAGTTGTACCTGCACTGTTCCTAATCAGAGTTACCAAGTGTTGAATCCTTGCCTTGATAGTTGTGCACCAACTACAGAATGTGAGAATGATCCGACTTATTACGGTTGCTTCTGTAACGATGGTTTCAAGTGGGACCCTGTTACTGAACAGTGTTTCAACCAGACAAATTGTCCATGTCCAGATAATTCTCAATACAAATTCGGAAAGCCATGCGAATACGAATGCGAAGTACCGTCAGACTGTTCTACTCAAGAATGCTACAAGGATTGCTTCTGTAATGATGGATATAGAATGGTTGACGGAACCTGTCAAGAGCTAGAGAGTTGTACCTGCACTGTTCCTAATCAGAGTTACCAAGTGTTGAATCCTTGCCTTGATAGTTGTGCACCAACTACAGAATGTGAGAATGATCCGACTTATTACGGTTGCTTCTGTAACGATGGTTTCAAGTGGGACCCTGTTACTGAACAGTGTTTCAACCAGACAAATTGTCCATGTCCAGATAATTCTCAATACAAATTCGGAAAGCCATGCGAATACGAATGCGAAGTACCGTCAGACTGTTCTACTCAAGAATGCTACAAGGATTGCTTCTGTAATGATGGATATAGAATGGTTGACGGAACCTGTCAAGGGCTAGAGAGTTGTGCCTGCACTATTCCTAATCAGAGTTACCAAGTGTTGAATCCTTGCCTTGATAGTTGTGCACCAACTACAGAATGTGAGAATGATCCGACTTATTACGGTTGCTTCTGTAACGATGGTTTTAAGTGGGATTCTGAAAATGAAGAATGCATTGAGCAGTCTGCTTGTCCATGTCCGGCGAATTCTGTGTACGAATCTGGAAAACCTTGCGAAGATGAGTGTGAAATACCGTCAGACTGTTCCGCTCAAGAATGCTACAAGGACTGCTTCTGTCTGGAAGGATTTAAAAAGGTTGGGGATTCGTGTGTAGCAGAAGACAGATGTCCTTGTTCTAATCAAAATGAAGCATATACCTATTCGAATGAATGCCTAGAAGATTGCGATGGAACTCCTGAGTCATGTAGGGGTTTGCCTATACGTGGAGGATGTTTCTGTATGCCTAATCATAGACGAAATGACGATGGTGATTGTATTCCCGACTATACCTGTCCATGTCCAGATGACGAAAATTCTGAATACAAATCAGGCAAACCTTGCGACGACGAATGTGTTCCGACTGAAGAATGCGCAAGAGAGGATTGCTACAAGGGATGCTTCTGCAAAAATGGATTTAAGAATGTTGGAGGATCTTGCAGACCTGAAGATCAGTGCAGTTGCACTGATTCTAATGAGGAATACACTTATGCTAATAATTGTGAGAGGTCTTGTGAAATAGATTGCGAGAATGAACCTAATGAACTTGGATGCTATTGCGAAGAAGGTTACATGAGATCGTCGGATGGGACTTGTATTCGTGAGGATTTATGCCCGTGTACCGGTCAAAATGAAGTCTTCAAATCAAGACAAACGTGTGAGGATGAGTGCAATTCGTCTGGTCAATGTAACCCAGACGATTGCTACAAGGGATGTTACTGCAGGCAAGGCTTCGAGAGAGTTAATGGAGAATGTGTCCAGATACCGAATTGTCCAGCAAATGAGGAACGTAGATGTGGAAGGAGATGCCAAGAGGAGTGCAATATTCAAGATGTCGAGGCCTGTAACAGCAGTCCGTGTGAAGATGGATGCTACTGTCAGGAAGGCTATCTAAGAATAGGAGGAACTTGCGTTGATATGGAAGAAGCAGCACGGAGATGTAGATGTCCCAATGGGCAGAGGTTCGAGTGTAAGAGTGATTGTTTAGAATCTTGCGATGAATTCCCAGGAAATTGTGATGAGACTGATTGTCGATATGGCTGTCACTGCCCTAGTGACAATCAAAAACGCATAGATGGACGCTGTCGCAATTTCAATCAATGTCAATGCGACGACAATGAACAACCACGAAATGGAAGACTTTGCGAAGAAGACTGTAATATGACTGCTACCGAGTGTAGACAGACCAATGCTCGAAGGGGTGGAAAATGCTTCTGTAGATCAGGATTCTGCAGAGTAGATGGAGAGTGTATTGAACGGTCATCGGCAAGATCCAACTTGGTAAAAAAATTAAAACAATTGTTGACATAGTACAACAAAGCCGACATTGTTTGGCATAATAGGTCAAGGTTTGGGGATTCTTTCAAAATAAAATAATAAATTAATTGGTAAACTTAATTGGGCTCTTTCTTAAATTGTAGCAAAAATTTTTGAAATTAAAAAATAAATGACACAAGGTGAATAATAAAAAGAAAACATTTTCTCAAATGTGTTTATTCACTTTCACTGTTTGTTTCTTTTATGTTCTTGTCCAATTCACTTCTTGGAATTTCAAAAGAACACTCCAAAACATAAAAAAAATGAAATAAAGATTTGGGAATTGATAGACATTCAGTCGATTCACATGTAACTGGATGCATTATAAAGTTAATTCTCGTGTTTCGTCAATAAATGGAATAAATTAAACCAAGACGCAAAATATATTATTTTAAGTAACAGATTCAAGTTTATTCGCCAAAATAAGTTGCAAAAAATCTTTTGTTCTCATTAGTCTCATCTTTTAAATTCGGTGGATTTCGGTAAATAGTTCCAGTTTATGCTTGATTCTTCATTGAGTACCATGAAATTGTGGAGAGTAAAGTTCTTATGGATTTCACAGATTATTTTGTTGCGAATATTGATCAAGTGCAGGAATGTATACTGTGTACGTGTTTATCCGAGTTATACCGTTCCTCGTTTGAATTTAAATTACACAGGTTCGTTATGGATATTGGTTGGTTTTTTCATGATCTGAAACGCTTTTGAATTAACACTAGATTCTGCGGAAGAGTTGACTGATTCTGAGGAGTTTAGACATAAACCTCCGAAAAATAAACCACCTTATGGGAATTACGGACAAGCGAGTGTTCCGAAGTGTTCGCGGTATGAGGAGTATTCATCATGTGGACCACTTTGTGAAGATGATTGCTCCCATAAATGCCAAGGACAAGCCACAAGTTGCAAAAAGGGTTGCTTCTGCAAAAATGGATATGTTCGACATTCATCAGGAAGATGTATACCAATTGCATCTTGTTCAAGTAAGTACATATAACAAAACCAATACAGTGACCAAGTTGAAGCACATTTGACAAATCGTCTTTCAGAATACACTTGTCCCCGCAATGAAGAATGGAAAGAGTGTGGTGAAGCCCCTTACTGCGAAGCCATTTGTGGATACCAGGGAAGAAATTGCGATGATAGCATTCAATGTCCAGGTTGCTTCTGTCGAAAAGGCTACTACCGTCATCCGGAAACGTATGCTTGCGTCACCTACAACCAATGCCCATCGGAAGAACCTCAGTGTCCCGCGGGAGAAGTGTACAAGTCTTGTGGATATTCCAAAGATGAACAATGCCAGTTCTACGGTGGGGATTATTACTCCGAAAAATGCAAACCCGGATGCTACTGCATCAACGGTTATGTAAGGATCGACGGTCAGTGCGTACCGAAATATAAATGTCCCAAACTATGTCCAGCAAATGAAGAGTACAGCTCATGTGGAAACTCATGTAAAGAATCTTGTTCCACAACCGATAGCGACTGTCATAAACCTTGTGAATCGGGATGTTTTTGCATTGCTGGGTACAAGAGGGTCGATGGTGTTTGTGTGCAAAAATCCTACTGTCCTCCGCCAAAGTGTCAAGGGCCGAATGAGATATACATACCTTGTGGAAAATCTTGCTACGAAGATTGTTCGAAAACCCCAAAAGATTGTTCATACGAAACCTGCACCAGTGGTTGCTACTGTAAAACTAATTACAAAAGGATTAATGGTGAATGCGTTCTAAAAGAATACTGTCCACCACCAGAATGTCCGGTACATGAAGTGTACAGTTCTTGTGGAAACCCGTGCCACGATGAATGTGGAAAAGCCAAGTCCGATTGTCAGAGTGGAATGTGCTACGCAGGATGTTACTGTGAGAAAGGATTCAAGAGGATAGATGGTATTTGTATCCCAGAGTCGAAATGCGAATCCTCAAGTACAAAATGTGAAGGTCAAAATGAGATCTACAAAAAGTGTGGAAAGAGTTGCTACGAGGACTGTTCGAAATCGCAGAAGGATTGCCTCTATGAAACCTGCTACTCGGGATGTTTCTGCAAACCTAGATACAAGAGAGTCGATGGAGCATGTGTTCCGGAAAAAGAGTGCCCACCTTCGGAATGTCCACCGTATGAAGTTTATATAACTTGTGGAAACTCTTGCTACGACGAATGTGGAAAGATCAAGTCGGATTGTCAGAGTGGAAAGTGCTACGAAGGGTGTTACTGTCAGGATGGGTATAAAAGAATAGATGGTGTATGTGTTCCAGAATTCAAATGCGAACCAGTAATTCCAAAATGCCAGGGACAAAATGAAATCTACAAAAAGTGTGGAAAGACCTGCTACGAAGACTGCTCAAAAACGCAGAAGGATTGCTATTACGAAGCCTGTACCTCAGGGTGTTTCTGCAAACCCAATTTCAAGAGAGTTGATGGAAGTTGCGTTCCGGAAGATGAGTGCCCTCCTCCCGAATGTCCAGCAAATGAAGTTTATATAACTTGTGGAAACTCTTGTTACGATGAATGTGGAAAAAGCAAGTCAGATTGTCAGAGTGGAAAGTGCTACCAAGGATGTTACTGCCAGGATGGATACAAGAGGATAGACGGTGTATGTGTTCCAAAGTTCAAGTGCGAACCATTAATTCCAAAATGCCAGGGACAAAATGAAATCTACAAAAAGTGTGGAAAGACTTGTTACGAAGATTGCTCGAAAACGCAGAAAGATTGCTTTTACGAAACCTGTTTCTCAGGATGTTTCTGCAAGCCCAATTTCAAAAGAGTCGATGGAGAATGTGTTCCACAGGAGGAGTGTCCTGCACCGGAATGTCCGGTATATGAAGTCTACAGCACTTGTGGAAACTCTTGTTACGATGAGTGTGGAAAAACCAAGTCGGATTGTCAGAGTGACAAGTGCTTTGCTGGATGTTACTGTCAGAGAGGATTCAAAAGGATTGATGGTGTATGTGTACCGGAATATAAATGTGGACCTCCGAAATGTCTGCTACCTAATGAGGTCTACAAAAAGTGTGGAAGGATCTGCGATGATCAATGTGACTCTGTACACTACAAGTGTTTGAGGGAAAATTGCTTTTCTGGATGTTTCTGTGCGGAAGGATATAAAAGGATTGAAGGAGCATGCTTACCGGAGTCTACATGTCCGCCTGCGCCGTGTGGACCAAATGAAATATACTCGAAATGTGGAAGGAAATGTGACGAAGAATGCAATATATTCAATGGTCCCTGCAAAACTGAACTCTGCTACCCAGGATGTTTCTGTCAGGAAGGATTTACTAGGATTAATGGATCTTGCGTACCAGAATCCCTGTGTAAATGTCCTTACAACGAAAGATATGCTTACAGTAGTGAATGTAGTGAACATTGCTTAGCAAAGCCAATGGATTGTGAAGGAGCATTGGAAACCTTTCGGTGCTCCTGCAAGGATGGATTTAAACGAATCAATGGTCTGTGTTTGGATGAAAATCTATGTCAGTGTTCGGAAAATGAGAAATATGCTTACGGAAATCCTTGTCAAGAGAAATGTGGCGTTGGACCACAAAAGTGCAAAGATGAAGATAGCTACAAGGGTTGCTTCTGCAGAGAAGGATATCGCAGAGTAAGTGGAAAGTGTATTACGGAATCTCAATGTCCTTGTGGGAAATACGAAGAGTACAATTATGGAAATGACTGTTACGAAGAATGCTCAAAGGATCCAAAACTGTGCCGAAGTGTGGAAACCTACAAGAAATGCACCTGTATTGAAGGATACAAAAGGATTTACGGATACTGTATGCCAGATACCAAATGTAAATGCCTCGTTAATGAAATAGTAACTTACTCAAATGATTGCTATGAGCAATGTGGAACGGATCCAGCAAAATGTGCTGAACAGGATACAATAAGAGGATGCGCTTGCAGACCTGGTTACGTCCGAATAAATGGTCAGTGTGTTCCGGACAGTAAATGTCCTTGTTCATTTAATGAAGAGTACATTGTGGGGAATTCATGCGAAGAGGAATGCAATGCTACTCCAGATAGTTGCAAGGAAGTGTCGTCTTACAAGAGATGCTCCTGCAGAAGTGGATTTAAAAGAATTGATGGCCTATGTACTGAACAATTCCGATGTCCTTGTGGGAAGAATGAAATTTACAAATTTGGTAACCCTTGTAGTGAAGATTGTTCAAAGACCGCATACTACTGCGGTGAAGAGGAATACTATCAAGGATGCTTCTGCAAGGAAAGGTACAAGAGGATCAATGGAAAGTGTGTGGAATATTCAGCTTGCAAATGTGGGAGTAATGAGGTGTATACCTACGGGAATTATTGTGACGAATCATGTGACTACACTCTAACCTGTGATAGTTCGTCAACAGAACTCAGATGCGTTTGCCTTCCGTTCCACAAGAGGATCAACGGAGTCTGTGTCCATCAATCGAACTGCAAATGCGGAGAAAACGAAGAGTACAGAATCACAGAGGATGGGGTAAGCACGTGTGTTTGTAAGGATGGATTCAGGAAGGAAAATCGTAAGTGTGTTCCTTACAATGAGACAAACTGCGGTCCAAATGAGATTTATTCCACATCAAACGAATGCACTGAACAATGTGGAACTGATCCAGCAACATGTGGTCCGACTGTTTCTCAACCAAGATGCCTCTGTCAACCAGGATACGTCAGAATCGATGGAGTTTGTGTTCCTCGTTCCAATTGTCTATGTGGAGCAAATGAAGAATACACCTACTCCAGTGAATGCACCGAAAGGTGTAAAGAAAATGAAGATACGTGCAAACACGAAGTTCAGTATGAGCGATGTACGTGTTTGAAGTCGTACAAGAGGATTGATGGGGTATGCGAACCGGATACAAAGTGTGGCTGCCCGAAAAATGAACATATGGCACTTCTTAACGAATGTTTCGAAGCATGTGGAACAGATCCTCTTGAATGTACACGTCTAGAAGCGGTTCGCGGGTGCACTTGCGACATAGACTACATAAGGGTAGATGGGAAATGTGTTCCTGATGTCGAAGCGTGCACTTGCCCAGAGAACGAAGAATATAAAAGAACAAATGACTGCCTAGATAGTTGCGACAAAACGATCGATGATTGCGCTAATGTCTTAGTATATAGTAGATGCGGTTGTATAGAAGGCTTCAAAAGAATCGACGGACAATGCGTAAATCATACTAATTGTCCATGTCCGGTAAATGAAGAATACGGCTATGGAAATGAATGCATCGAGAGCTGCGGTACTGATCCAACTAAATGTGCTAAATTTCCAACAGAGAAGCGTTGCGTTTGCACAAAGGATCACATGAGAATTGATGGAAACTGTGTTCCATATACTGAATGTCCATGTGGAGAAAATGAGGAGTATAGACCATCTAGTAAATGTATTGAAAAATGTGAAGAAAATGAAGAAACATGTGAAAATGAAAATCAGTACAGGCGGTGTACTTGTTTAAAAACATACAAGAGGATCGATGGTAAATGTGTACCAGACTCAGAATGTGGATGTCCGGAGAATGAAGTAATGGCATACTTGAATGATTGTGTAGCAACCTGTGGCACAGATCCCGCTGAGTGTGTACAACAGCCTATGATTCGTAAATGCCATTGTCTAATAGGCTACGAGAGAATAGACGGAAAGTGTGTTCATTCAAATTTAGTGTGTGGTAATGATTGCCCACAAAATGAAGAATATAAATTAACAAATGACTGTCATGATTGGTGCAATAAAACAGCAGCTCAGTGTGATTATGAGTACAGGCAATATCGGCAATGTGGTTGCAAAGAAGGCTTCAAGAGATTTAATGGGGAATGCCTAGAAGATACCAATTGTCCATGTCCGGAAAATGAAGAATTCGGTTACGGAAATGAATGCTTCGAGACTTGTGGAACTGATCCTCTCGTTTGTGCACAGCTTCCAACAGAGAAGCGTTGTGTCTGCAAGGCAGATCATGTGAGAATCGGTGAAGATTGTGTTCCGGATTCACAATGCATGTGCGAACGGTTCGAGGAATACACTTACGGAAATGAATGTATAGAAGATTGCGAGATGTCGAACTCGGACTGTCGAAATGAGCACTCTTATAAGAGATGTACATGCTTAAACGGGCACAAGAGAATAGGTACTGCATGCGTTCCAGATACCGATTGTACGTGCGATACCAATGAAGCCTACCGATATGGTAGCCAATGTTTGGAGGACTGTCGCAATACTCCTGCGGATTGTACCCAAGCTGAATGCGAACGGGGATGCTTCTGTGCTGAAGGATTCAAGAGATTCGGTGAAACCTGCCTACCCGAGGAGCGCTGTGAATGCGGAGACAATGAAGAATACAGATGTGACTGGGACTGCAATGAGGATTGTGAAGGATTGGACTTGAGCTGTTTATTAAGTCCCTGTACACCTGGTTGCTACTGCGTAGAAGGAACCCGAAGGATTAATGGCGAATGCGTTGATCAGGACCGCTGTACTTGCCGAAGAGGAAATGAAGTGTTTACGTGTGGAAGGAGGTGCGCGGAAAGCTGTGAGGATATTCCGGATTGTTTAAGTGAACCATGTGTATCTGGATGCTACTGCAGACAAGAACATCATCGCAGGATCAATAATATATGTCGCAGCATGAGTGCTTGCGTCTTCCTTGAAAACACTGGTAAAACTTTGGGTCACGTAGAACACCGTACCAATCAAACGTCTTATGCAACAAAATACAGTACCCGAAGTCATGTAGTGTACTAGCCATAAGTTTAAATGTATCAGCTTTTGTTCGCATTTCGTTACTTAATTAAATACAGGACTTAATTGAGAGAAATGGTAAAGGGTAGCTTAATACGCTTAAAATTCGCATAAAAAATGAATTTATTATTGCTCCATAACCGTAATGATGCAATGATAATGGATCCCGGTCCGGGAATACTTTTCGAATATGCTATGCATTTTGTTCTCATTGCTTGCACGCTTGTAGTGCTTGTAGTCTAGTTGAAATTATTTTTGCCATTTTCTTGCACTTCAAACTTAAGAAGATATAATAACTCGAATTTAGATAAAAGACACGGGTTTTAGGAGGGGCATGACGTTTTTTGTTTCCCATATGTTTCTAGCGTGCCGAAAAAGCTTTTGAGTTTATAAGGTATTTTCTGTCATTGTAAAATGAATTAGCAAATAACACAAATACAAAATAAAAGCCAATTTAATATAGAATAGGCAACCAAAAACCCCAAATTGGCAACCTACGTAGTTTTGGAGATATCTCGTGAAATATATACGAAAACAGGAAAAAAATTATATTAAAATGGTCGCATTTTTCAGAGCTAATGTCACCTCCCTGGGTTTTAGACCTAGATTCTTATTCTTCTTTATTACAAATACAACATGAAGGAGCCAACATGCTCGGAAACGTTGTATTTGTAATAAAGGAAGAGATAAGTCTAGGCCTATGCCGGTGTCTTTATCTGAATTCATCTACTGACCAAGCATCAAATAATAACTCCAAATCCATCGGGTGGAAAAGAAACCAACTTTATAGAAATAGCGAAGTCTTAAAATCAAACATCAGAGGCCTCTGATGTCAGAAAAATTTAAAAACCAAAATCGTTTTTCAAAAATCGTTCAACGGAGATATCGTATGGAATTTTCTTGGTTACGTTTTGACGATATTATTACTAGTCGATCAAAAGTGTTTTGAAAATTCCGTAAATTTTGCCTAAACAAAAATATATATGAAAAAATAATATATACAAAAATATTTAGATCGAATCAATGACCAAAAACAAAAATACAACGATACACGAAATCAACGTTGCATTCTTTTCTTAAGATCTTGCTAAATTTTACTGATGCATAAACAAGAAGAAAAAAAAAACAAGTTATTTGGTTATCTAAATAAACAAGCTTGACAGAGAGTTAAAATAATGCAATTTGGTTTTTATAGATTCCACCTCGTATATTTTACTCCACCAAATCTGTATGGGATAACTTAAAAATAAGAAATAAAAGAAATAATTTCTGACTGCAGATACATTGACTTTTGATGCACATTGACTTATCGATATACCCGTGGCTCGGACCAAGAAACATCATTATACATTTTTTTTAATTTTTTTTATTCTTGCCCCTCAATCTGAATCGTCTTTGGATTTCTTATGCACCAAAAAAAAGGTCTGTATTAGCCAAACAGTAATAAAAAAAAATGTCCCTGCCAAACTTCCCAAAAATATGCTCAATTAATCTCACCATACCAACATATATATTTTCGTAATAAATTGTGGTTCTGCAACAAACGCAGGAGAGGATACCAAATAAGACTGTACACTGTTGTGGGACCTGTGATTCTTGCAACCACCGTTCATGAGTACTGAAGATCAATTCAATTACTTAAAATTCAATGTCTTGAAATCGTGATAGGGCAGGTACGGGCAGTGTCAGGCAACTGAAGATTTTTAAGCATCATTTCTTAAATGTTTATGAACGATTTTGAAGATAACTAAACTAGAAGTCGTCAGTTAAATCAGCATTTGTCGTAACTTCCTTTTGACAACTTTTCAGGAGACGAAATTTTCAGTTCAGCATTATTTTTCTTAAAAATGAGCCCCGAATGCGATACTTTTGAGTCAAAATAATAAAAGTGACACTAATAAACTGTAAGTTAACTTGAGAAAATCTTTATAAAATGATTTAAAAGCTGAGATATTGAGATATATGTTAGAAGAAACACAGTAATATTTTTTTTGAAACTTGCATCGTTTATAAAGCCGTAACTTCTAATGTATGGAGATTTTGGAAGTTACGACAATTTTCAAAAACACATTATATCAATTTTAATTACTCTAGTGATAATGAGTGCCTTTATTTCACTAAATTAGTCAATTAAACTGTGGTCCTTGTCACTAAAAGCTTTTATTTCATAAATTTTATTTAATAAATTTTGTGCGCCACATCGCTTGTTTTGTTCTGCAATAATGACAGATGGGCAGGGATTTTTCCTCACTTTTTTCTCACAAATATCGAATTAAAATGATTTAATGTTGCATTATTCGCACTGTATTTGGATATATGGATATATGGATATATGGGTTAGAGCAAATTTTGTATGAAAATTTGTCGTAACTTCCCCAAAAATGGAAGTTACGACAAATTCTGATAAATTTTTATTAATTAAGGGTACTTACGATAATTTTTGTTTAAAATAATTTTTAATGGGCCTATAAATGTTTCTTTTTCTTAAGTGAGTTTATTAAACAAAATTACGCCGATTCTAAATATGTATATATCCCAAAATCGCAAAAATGAAGTTACGACAAATGCTGATTTAACTGACGAAGTGTAAATTGGTAAAGCAAAGGCAAATTTCTGATGGATATTGGCTTATTGACAATAATATAAGACAGGGATGAGTTAGGACTTAAAATGAGTAAGGATGAGTAAGGAATTAAAATCGATTTAATTTAATTTACTCATTTGACGGGGTTTATTTCAGGCATATATGGTAGTGACGTAATTATAACGTAATAGTTACTGTCTACAAACTAAATACCTTTCTATACTTTCGTCGGCAATGGTCTCAACCTGAATACATTATGTTCCTCTGAAGGTGTTTTGCTATAGCTGTGATTTCTTCCGAAGATCAAATTGCAAAAAAAGTGCAGAAAAAAACACCGGAGCCTTTAAATTCAGAGGAATTTTGTGCAAATTTTCAGTCAGTCTTTGAACTCACCCTGGTCATCATGAAGTTTAAGTGGATAAAAATTGTGTGGTTTCTGCATATATCTCTAGGACCATTGATGGTCAATAGTTTCAAAGTTATAGGTCTAAATAGTAATACTACTACAATTAGTGAAACTGAGAATGCAACAGGTAATTGAACCATTCGTTTTTTATAAATCTTTGTGATTTGTGAGGATGATATTGTGATACCGTCTCCAGATATCAATCAGGATACTGAGGCTGGTGAACTTCGTTCGAAACCGGTCAAAAATAAACCACCCTACTATGAGAGTACCTATGAAATAATTCCCAAATGCCCAAAGAATGAGGAATATTTGTCGTGTGGACCAGATTGTGAGGATGAATGTTCAAGGCGGTGTTCACCGCAGAATACTGGATGCAAGAAGGGGTGCTTCTGCAAAAACGGATATGTTCGTCACGGAGGACGGTGTATCTCGTTGGCATCTTGTCAGAAAAGTAAGACTATAAAATTCAATTGTTCGATCGCTTTGAAAACGCTTTAATCAATTCTTCCCAGAAATAACTTGTCCGAGGTATGAAGAATGGAAAGAATGCAGTTCGGCCCCCTACTGTGATACGTGTGGAGGAAAGTGTGACTATAAATCCCAATGCCCAGGGTGTTTCTGCCGAAAAGGCTACTATCGTCATCCAACAACAAATCAATGCGTCAATTCACATCAGTGCCCACCTCAAGTGCACTACTGTTCCTACGGCGAAGAGTACAACGCCTGTGGATACCCCAGTGCAGAACAGTGTGAAACGTACGGTAGGGGATATTATTCGGAAAAATGTAAATCTGGGTGCTTCTGTAGCAAGGGTCTTGTTAGAATAGATGGAAAATGTGTCCCAAAAAGTAATTGTCAAATGACATGTCCAGCAAATGAAGAGTACAGCTCATGTGGAAATTCGTGCCAAGAAGATTGTTCCACAAAAGAAAGTGATTGCAAGAAAACTTGTGAATCGGGTTGTTTCTGCATTGCTGGGTACAAGAGAGTTGGTGGGGTTTGTGTTCCAAAACCAAATTGTCCACCACCAAAATGTCCCGGAAAATACGAAGAGTACACAACATGTGGAAACACATGCAACGAAGATTGCACGAAATCTTACAAAGAATGTCTCTACAAAGGTTGTGATTCTGGTTGTTTCTGTAAGGCCAATTACAAACGTGTCGATGGTGAATGCGTTCCGGAAGAATACTGCCCTCCACCGGATTGTCCTATTCATGAAGTATATACCACATGTGGAAACTCTTGTTACGACGAATGTGGAACTACAAAGGAAGATTGTCGGGATGAAAAGTGCTACGCAGGATGCTATTGCCAGAAGGGCTTTAAAAGAATAGATGGAGTATGCTTACCGGAGTCCAAATGCGAATACTTAACGACAAAATGCGCTGGACCAAATGAAGTCTACATAAAATGTGGAAAATCCTGCAACGAAGATTGCCTAAAGTCTTACAAGGATTGCCTCTACGAACCATGTCAGACGGGATGTTTCTGTGAACCTGAATACAAAAGAGTCGATGGTGAATGTGTTCCGAAAGAAAAATGCCCAATACCAGAATGTCAGGTACATGAAGTTTATCTCAAATGTGGAACCTCTTGCAACGACGAATGTGGAAGGACCAAATCAGACTGTCAAGATGAAAAGTGCTACGCAGGGTGTTACTGTCAGGACGGTTACAAGAGGGTAGATGGTGTGTGTGTTCCGGAATACAAGTGTGGTCCGCCGAAGTGTCCAGGAAAGAATGAGATCTACTCAAAGTGTGGAACAACTTGCAACGAGGACTGTACGAAAACTTACAAGGATTGCCTATCAGAATCTTGTTCCCCTGGCTGCTACTGCGAACCAAACTACAAAAGAGTCAATGGGGAATGTCTTCCGAAAGCAGAATGCCCATTACCAGACTGTCCAGAAAACGAAGCATATATCACATGTGGAACCTCTTGTTACGATGAGTGTGGAAAAATCAAATCCGACTGTCTAAGTGAAAAGTGCACCGCAGGCTGTTTCTGTCAAGATGGCTTCAAAAGAATAGGTGGAGCGTGTATTTCAGAATATAAGTGTGGACCTCCGCAGTGTCCGGGGGAAAATGAAGCTTACACAAAATGTGGAAACACCTGCAACGAAGATTGTATGAAAACTTACAAAGACTGCATGTCCGAACCTTGTTCGCCTGGTTGCTACTGCGATAAGAATTACAAAAGAATTGATGGTACATGCGTTCCCAAAGAAGACTGCCCGGTACCAGAATGTCCAGCACATGAAGTTTATATTAAGTGTGGAACCACATGTTACGATGAGTGTGGAAAGACAAAAACTGATTGCTTGGATGAAAAATGCTATGCAGCGTGTTTCTGTGAGAACGGATTCAAACGGATAGATGGCGTATGTGTTCCGGAGTTTAAGTGTCCACCACCAGAATGTCCAGGACCAAATGAAATTTACTCAAAGTGTGGAAAGTCTTGCAACGAAGACTGTACAAAGAGTTACAAGGATTGCTTTTCAGAACCCTGTACCCCTGGTTGCTTCTGTGAACCAAATTATAAAAGATTTGATGGTGAATGCGTTCCGGAAGAAGATTGTCCACCACCAGATTGTCCAGCAAATGAAATTTACATAATTTGTGGAAACTCATGCTATGACATGTGTGGAAAGAGTAAAACCGATTGTTTGAATGAAAAATGCACCGCAGGGTGTTATTGTCAGAAAGGATTCAAAAGGATAAATGGCATTTGTGTACCGGACTATAAATGCGGACTTACGAAATGTCCAGGACCAAATGAAATTTATACAAAATGTGGAAAAAGTTGTAATGAATATTGCACGAAAACTTACGAAGATTGCTTACCCGAGCCTTGTAGCTCTGGTTGCTACTGCCTACCAAATTATAAGAGAGTTAATGGAGAATGTATTCCGGAGGAAGAATGTCCACCACGAGAATGTCCAGTACATGAAGTATATGTCACTTGTGGAAATTCGTGCTATGATTCGTGTGGAAAGAGTAAATTGGATTGTTTCAATGAAGAGTGTACAGCAGGATGTTACTGTCAGAAAGGAATGAAAAGGATAAATGGTGTATGTGTTCCGGATTACTTATGCGCATCGTCAAAATGTACTGGTGAAAATGAGGTTTACACAAAATGTGGAAACACTTGCAATGAGGACTGTACGAAAACCTACAAGGATTGCCTATCACAACCCTGTTCAGCAGGTTGCTTCTGCGAACCAAATTATAAAAGAGTAGATGGAGCATGTATTCCGGAAGAAGAATGTCCATCACCAGAATGTTCAGAATATGAAGTCTATAAAACTTGTGGAAACACGTGTTACGATGAATGTGGAAAGAGTAAATCCGATTGTGTGAATGAGAAGTGTTATGCAGGATGTTATTGTCAGGATGGATTTAAAAGAATAAATGGAATATGCGTTCCAGAGATTAAGTGTGAATATCCGAAATGTTCTGGACCGAATGAAATTTACTCAAAATGTGGAACAACTTGTAATGAGGATTGTACGAAAACTCATAAAGAATGTTTGTCAGAATACTGTTCTCCTGGTTGCTACTGTGAACCCTATTACAAGAGAGTCGATGGAGAATGCGTTCCGGAAGAGGATTGCCCACCGCCAGAATGTCCGTTACATGAAGTTTACGTTACGTGTGGAAACACATGCTACGATGAATGTGGAAAAACCAAGTCAGATTGTCAGGGTGGAAAATGCTACGCAGGATGTTACTGTGAGAAAGGATACAAGAGGATAGATGGCGTATGTGTTCCTGAGATTAAATGTGAATATCCGAAATGTTCGGGACCAAATGAAATTTACTCAAAGTGTGGAACTACTTGTAATGAGGACTGCACGAGAACTCATAAAGAGTGTTTGTCAGAATACTGTTCTCCTGGTTGCTACTGCGAACCTTACTACAAGAGAGTCGATGGAGAATGTGTTCCGGAAGAAGATTGTCCATTGTTAGAATGTCCGGTACATGAAGTCTACAGTTCATGTGGAAACGCCTGCTACGATGAATGTGGAAAAACCAAGTCAGATTGCGAAGGCGGAAAATGCTACGCAGGATGTTACTGTGAGAAAGGATTCAAGAGGATAGATGGCGTATGTGTTCCGGACTATAAATGCGAATCTTCAATATGTCCGGGACAAAATGAAATATACACAACGTGTGGAAGATATTGTGACGAAATATGTGGTATTACGAAAGAAAAGTGCATAAAGGATACTTGTTATGGTGGATGCTTTTGCATTGACGGCTACAAGAGAGTCGATGGAGCATGCCTACCTGAATCTGAGTGTCCGCCGCCATCTTGTGGGCTCTATGAAATTTACTCTAAATGCGGAAGAAGATGCGATGAAGAATGTAAGGGTATCAAAAGCAGTCCTTGTAGAACGGATGTTTGCGAAGAGGGATGCTTCTGCAAACCTGGATACAAACGTATCAATGACTCTTGCGTTCCGGATTCCATATGCAAGTGTCCGCGTAATGAAGTCTATGATTACGGCAGCGACTGTAGTGAAGAATGCTTCAAGACATCGGATGATTGCGAAGGGGAATCGGAGAGCTATCGATGCACTTGTATAGAAGGATATAAACGAATCAATGGATATTGTGTCAACGAAAATCTCTGTAAATGTCCCAAAAATGAGGAATATACTTATGGTAATTCATGTAAAGAACAATGTGAAATTGATCCAGATGACTGCGAAGAGGATGTATGTTCCAAAGGTTGCTATTGCAAGGAAGATTATCGAAGAATTGATGGGGTCTGCGTTCCAGATACCGAATGTTCTTGTGGGGAAAATGAGGAGTACACTTACGGAAATGAGTGTTATGACGACTGTACACAGGATCCTAAATACTGCCGAAGCATGAAAACTTACAAGAGATGTTCATGCATTGAAGGTCACAAGAGAATTGATGGGATATGTTTACCTGAATCGGAATGTCAGTGTCCATCAAATGAAGAAATAGGGTATACTAATGATTGCTATGAGGAATGTGGAAGAGATCCTAAGGAATGTGCTGAGGAGGAGAATGTTAGAAGATGTTCTTGCCAAGATGGGTACGTCCGAATAGGTGGTCTCTGTGTTCCTGAAGATCAGTGTACATGTCCAGATAATGAAGAATATGTTGTAAGCAATCCATGCGAGGAGGACTGTAGTGCTGTTCCAGAAAGTTGCAAGGATGTAGTGTCTTACAAAAGATGTTCCTGTATAACAGGATATAAACGAATGAATGGTCTGTGTACGGAACAATGTGAATGTGGTGAAAACGAAATCTTCAAGTACGGAAATCCATGCAGTGAAGATTGTTCAAAAACCGAATCAGACTGCAGCAGAGAAAGGTACTACCAAGGATGCTTCTGTCAGAAGGGTTACAAAAGAATCGATGGCGAATGTGTTGAGTACACCGAATGTCCCTGTGATGACAACGAGAAATACTCTTACGGGAACGATTGTGATGAACTTTGTGACACTACCGACTGTGATGATACAGTTCAATATTGGAAATGCAGATGTCTCCCGAAGCACAAGAGAATTGATGGCAACTGCGTTCCACAGGAAAATTGTGAATGCGACGACAACGAGGTGTTCGGATCAGGGAATGAGTGTTACGAATCCTGTGGATCGATTCCCAGTGAATGTGCTCAAATGCCTACTATTGACAAATGTAATTGCAAGCCAAATTTCGTCAGGATTGATGATGTTTGTGTACCGGACACTGATTGCTCGTGTGGCGATAATGAAGACTATATATCATCAAGCGATTGCATAGAAAAGTGCGGTGAAACGAGACTAACTTGCATTGATGAACCCAAATGGAGACGTTGTACATGTAACGATCAGTTCAAGAGGATTGATGGACAATGCGTACCAGATACCAAATGCGAATGCCCGGAATATGAGCATATGGATAATACAAATGAATGCTTCGAATCATGTGGAGCGGATCCTACTGTATGTAGTCTTCTACCGGTCGTTCGAAGATGCACTTGTGACGAAAACTATGTAAGAGTAGATGACATATGCATATCTGAAGAGGTAGCGTGCTCTTGCCCAGATGACGAAGAATACAAAAGAACAAATGACTGCTATGATATGTGCAATGCAACATGCACAGACTGTACCAAGGAACATACATACCCCAAATGCGGCTGCATAGAAGGATTCAGAAGAATTGATGGTGTATGCGTAAATGATACCAATTGTCCTTGCAAGGATAATGAAGAATTCGGTTACGGAAATGACTGTTATGAGACTTGTGGAACTGATCCTCTCTTCTGTGCATTGTTCCCAACAGAAAAGCGATGCATTTGTAAGGCAGGTCACGTAAGAATAGATCAAGACTGTGTTCCTTACAGTGAATGTCCATGTGGGGAAAATGAGATATACATGCCATCTAGTGAATGTATTGAGAAATGCGGGGAAGATGAAACCACATGCCAGGATGAAAATCAGTACTGGCGATGTACGTGTTTGGATCAACAAAAGAGAATAGACGAAACATGTTTACCAGATTCAGAATGCGAATGCCCAGAAAACGAGCATATGGATAATACAAATGAATGTTTCGAATCATGTGGAAACGATCCTCTTGAATGTATACTTCAACCGATGGTTCGTAGGTGCGCTTGTGACATCAACTTCGTGAGAATAGGCACTGATTGTATTCCTGTTGAGGAAGCCTGCGCTTGCCCAGATGACGAAGAATATAAAGAAACAAACGACTGCAATGAGGATTGCGATAAAACATGCGAAGAATGTATTGGAGAGTATTCATATCCCAAATGCGGTTGCATACAAGGTTTCAGAAGAGTCAACAACGTTTGCGTAAATGAAACGAACTGCCCATGTAAAGATAATGAAGAATTCGGTTACGGAAACGAATGCTTCGAGTCTTGTGGTACTAATCCCAGTGATTGTGCAAGGCTTCCAATCGTCAAACGTTGTGTTTGTATAAAAGATCACGTGAGAATTGGTGATGATTGCGTACCTGATACATCATGTCCATGCAGACAGTTTGAAGAATACACTTTCGGTAATGAGTGCATCGAAGACTGTGAGAAAACGAATTTAGAGTGTCGAAATGAGGACTCCTACAAGAGATGCACCTGTATTGCCGGACACAAGAGAATCGATGATATATGTGGTCCCGAAGTCGATTGCCCTTGCGGTACCAACGAAATCTATCAATTCGGAAATCCATGTCGGGAAGAAAGATGTACTGCTGTTGAAACTGACTGTTTCGATACGCCATGTTACAAGGGGTGCTTCTGTGATAGGGGTATGAGGAGAAACGATGAAGGACAATGTGTGGAAGAATGTGAAGATGACGATGATGGTGGAGACGGCGGAGATGGTGGAAATGACGATGACGGTGGAGACGGCGGAGATGGTGGAAATGACGATGATGGCGGAGACGGCGGAGATGGTGGAAATGACGATGATGGTGGAGACGGCGGAGATGGTGGAAATGACGATGATGGTGGAGACGGCGGAGATGGTGGAAATGACGATGATGGTGGAGACGGCGGAGATGGTGGAAATGACGATGATGGTGGAGACGGCGGAGATGGTGGAAATGACGATGACGGTGGAGACGGCGGAGATGGTGGAAATGACGATGATGGCGGAGACGGCGGAGATGGTGGAAATGACGATGATGGTGGAGACGGCGGAGATGGTGGAAATGACGATGATGGTGGAGACGGCGGAGATGGTGGAAATGACGATGACGGTGGAGACGGCGGAGATGGTGGAAATGACGATGATGGCGGAGACGGCGGAGATGGTGGAAATGACGATGATGGCGGAGACGGCGGAGATGGTGGAAATGACGATGATGGTGGAAATGACGATGATGGTGGAGACGGTGGAGATGGTGGAAATGACGATGATGGTGGAAATGACGATGATGGTGGAAATGACGATGATGGTGGAAATGACGATGATGGCGGAGATGATGGAAACAATGATCCAAATAGTAATAGTGGTGAAAGTGGTGAAAGCGGTGAAAGTGGTGAAGATAGAAGAAAGAATTAATTCGATCTCCAATTTCATCGAAAACCGAAATTTCTAAATCTAAATTGGACTTTAGAGCACTGCTTTTACCTCGCTAAGCATATCGAACTGAAATCCTCGAATTCAAATAAACAAAATATGTATGAAAATTCTAAAAATAAGAAAAAACCTGTAAACCTTATGCTGAGTACACCTTAATAAAAATTCGACAGGTTGTGGGTTAGTTTTCCGATTGACTAATTAAGAAATCTATAAATTTAATTAAGAACTATTATAAGTATTAAGTATATCTACACAAATACAATAAGATATTTTATACTATTCCATAAAATATTATAGAGGTCAGTTCTTCTAATAAAATTTTTAACTGTCATTATTTGAAAATTGCCAATCAATAAAATCTGGAAGGGGACGGAAAATAGTAAGGTCATGAACATGAGTCTGTATCGGTTGGATCGAGGAGACGTCAGCATGGAGCTTTGTGTTCTGGTTCCAGGATAATTGTTTAACACATTATTTAAAATAAAAAGAAATTCCAATAGCACATTTTTACCATCTGCTTTGCGTTAAGAGATCTATATAGTAAGTATATAATATTATATAATGAAGTATATAATAAAGTCTATGCCGACCAATATCCCGAATGAGTCTAAATCCAGAAAGCCAAAATCCTGAATATCTCCGTTCAGTAATAACCTTTCTAGAAGACAAAACCACTCTAAAGCCAAACCAAACCTATTTGAAAATCTACCGGAAACCTAAAGTGCAAGTTCACGCACTTGTCGCTTAAGCGCTGATTGTTCTACCAATTCGAATTTCGGTATTCTTGACACTTCAAATCGAGCACAGTTAGCTAAAGAAAGCAGCGTTTTCAGCAAAAATATACTGCCTTTTTTAGCTAAATATGGGGCCTAAGTGGATCAGTGGATAGTGGATAGAGTAGTGGCTCTATTACTGTAAGATCTTGGGTTCGAGACTATGCAGCTGCAGATTTTTCAGCTGCTGTATTAGTCTCGAATTCGTCCAAAAATTTTAAATTTATACAGTTCCAAAATGTACTTGCAAATTGTACTGACTGGGACATGAATCCATTAATAAATAAATAAATAAAAGACGAATCTTAATCTAAATCTTCTAGCTAACTGTGCTCGCTGGGACGCATCGGTTTAAACGTTCAAATTTCCAACTGGTTTTAGGTAAGTTCTCTCTGATATACCTTCAAATCGGTACAGAAAAAACTTCAACCGGAGAGAGCTAAATCGGGAAGGTTAATACTGTACCGATATGTCAAAAGCGTCGAAATCCCGAAAGCCAAAATCCGAAATCCTCTCGTTCAATAATAACCTTCCCGATTGGGAGCTCTTTCCGGTTGAGATTACCTAAAAATTCTAGAACTAGAACTTACCTAGAATTGACCTAAACACTCGTTGGAAGTTCGAACGTTTAAACCGACGAATTACACAAAAGTGAGCAAGTTCATCAAAAGGACATTTATTTTAATGAAATTGGAATTCAATCGTTCTGCCATCCTGAAATCACACAAAACTAAACAAAAATTCACTTTTTGCAGCAAACGTTTACACACTGTTGTTGACATTGTGGACGATTGAAGTGTCAAGAATACCGAAATTCGAAATGGCAGAACAATCAACGCTAAACCGGCGAGTACGTGAACTTGCACTTTAGGCTTCCGGTAGATTTTCGAATAGGTTTGGCTTCGCTTTAAAGTGGCTTTGTCTCTTCACTGAGAAAAAAAAAGGTGCGATTAACTTTTTTTCCTCATAACTTTAACACTTTTTAGGTGTAGAAATATATCAACATTTTTTAATGTTAATTTTACACCTTTTTAAGAGTAAAATTAACATGAAAAAGGGTAACTTTAACCCCTAATACACCTAAAAAGCATAATATTTACACCGATTTCGGATCAATACTGCAGGGTAAAATAAATATTTCCGGAATGTTATTTTAACTTTTTCGGATTTCTCTCAGTGTTCGAAAGGTTATTACTGAACGAAGCCAATGGGTCATTCAAGATTTTAGCGTTTCGAGATTTTGGCACATTTGGGAGTTTGACGAATTCGGGATTATGACTTATTCAGGATTTTGGGTTTTGAAATATTGACATTTTCGGGATTTTGCTGTTCGTGATTTTGGCTTTCGAGATTTTGACTAGGACGACTAGGACTTAATAAAAAATACTGATTAAAGTATGACTGAAATACGAAGTATAACTAATTTGTAAAAATATTGTGTTCTTTGAATGTCACTGTACTTTTCAATCACACCTTTGAATATAACATCTATCAAAAGTCCCATATAGATGGCATTTGTGCAGCAATATTTTTAGTATTCCACAGTTCCTAAAAAAGTACACAAAAGGAAAATTGTGTATCTCCCTGCGTTGGTAAAAGAATCAAGATTAAGTAAATATTTGTAAGTGTTCTTATCAGAATTCATTATAAAGAAGTGCATTCCGTCAGAATATTTATATTAATTTCCATCTTGGTATAATAATTTAATTGGGTACATACATTTTTTGGCATAATTTCTTTTGCTACAGTAACCTAATGACTTCATTATGTGTTTATATTGACTTTTTCAATTTTAAAGGCATCCAAACACCTTACAAAGAATGCGAAAGACGTTTTGCTTTCCTTTCTTTGATTGAAATTTTAATATTATTTCCTATAGTCACAATCACAAAACTATTTACGCATAGTAGATTTCATAAATAGATGAGATAATATTTTTAACAAATTGTATTGAAGCGCAAGGTAGGAATGTGTGGAAAAGCTCGGAAGTAAATCTATTATCTTGATTTCGTTGCGCACAATGACAACGGCATTGAAATCTATATGGCAACAAAATATGTTAGAGGAGTGTGGGGCCCTTTCACGCACGAATTAAGAATTGCAATTTTAAAAATTTGTATAAAATAAACTAAACAAAGTATTAAAAATCCATTGACGCCAGACGATAGGCAACACTTAGGACTACAATTTTGTTCATCTAATAAATCGCGCTCCGATCACTCTAAATGGCTCATTTGTTGGTTTTTGTCATTTTCAAAAAATATGAAGTACCTATTTTAGAGCAAATTTCCTAAAGATTTCTGAGAAAATATCTTTTAAAACTCATGTGAAACATACATAAATGTAGAGATTCTTCTTTAAATCGATCGGGCGGAGACGTTCGGAAAGGTTTTCTTAACCTAATCTTCAATGGATGGATTTATTTCCCTTTTCAAGGAGCTGATGCAAAGGTTAGCGCCTTTTCGATCATGTACTAGGTCATAAACATTTTGATCACACACGCCGAACACTTGTAAACATTAATACCAAATGCTTAAAAAATTATATTATGTACAACTCCATAATGCATTATTTATATACAAAGATATGAATTGAATAAATAAATAAATAAATATTTAATCTACCCCGCTTTCCCCTATTTTAAAACATTAACTTGATATTTGCTCTTTCTATTTCAATACGTAAAATTCTAGATGAACTTGCGATTGGTAATTACATTTTTACTGCTATCTTTCTCAGACGGTGTTAACATCAAACATAAATCATTCCGTTTATTTCGTTTGTTTTCGAAATTACACAATATTAAAACAATAAACCTGGAATACAAATTCGGACAAAAAAGAAATGAGAAATAAAAAATCGTCCAATTGGAGATGTATTTAGCTTTTTTTCCCTCTCAAAGCAAAAATAAGAAAATTAATTAATGCAAATCACTATGCAAATATCTCATCGCAAATTGATTGGCCAAAGAGAGAAGAGATTCTGGCTCCGTAAAAAAGGTGAGAATAAAAGGAACGAGATATTTTAAAATGTAACTCTTTTTTTCTCTTGTAAATTCGTTGATCGGTTAGTGGCCGATTTAGGTTATTCCACCCAAATTCTTAACACTAAATTTTTTCTCATGACTGAACCCCATACAATCCAAGATGTAATCTCAGAAATGTCATTTACCCAAAAGAGAAAGATACTTGAAGCTACGAGGATTATCGTGAAACCAACACAAATTGCTAAGAACATATAAAATTCAAATTAGAACTTTTAATCACGATTGAATTTCTATTTCTTTTCCATACTAAAGCATATTATATACTGTTTTTTCTCTATTAAGTTCTATCTTTTTGGCGTCTAACACAACTGTTAGATTTTTCAAACTCCGGTAACATTAATAAATAGCGCTTCCTATTAACATTTTCTCTCAGTTTGTCGTGATCCACTCAAGTGGTCCAATCCAGGATATAAAATGAATTGGAATCTTTTGAAGATCTTTTTGGTGACCTGTGCAATTGTTCTATGTAGTGCTGAAGATTATTCAAGTGAAGAGGATTCGTATGAAGGGGAATTGGGAAAATCAGAAAGCAAATTTGAACTGGAAAAATCCGTTGATCATAGTGAAAGTGAGACCGAAGAGGATTATTCAAGAGACGAACTAGATCCTGATCACGATGAGTATTACGACGCTGACGATGAAGAAGGAAGAAGAAAGCATCACTACCATCGTAATTGTCTTCAAAATCCTGTGTCAGTGAAAATTTCAAAATTACATGATCCTTTTATTTTCCAACAGATCATGGCCATGGATCTCATCACCATGGGTCACACTATGTTGTCCCAATTTCTGTAGCCCCTAAGCCTACAACTACGGAGCGTCCTCATGTTGATCCACCGAAACCCAAACCTGAACGTAAGTTAATTATTGTGAAGGCTTGCGTAAAATTTAAGGTGGTCCCTGTTTCTTAATCCATAGTGCATTAATTTGAATAACAAAATTCTTTGATTTTAATTCAGCTGAAAACTTTCATGTGAACTCTGCTAACCTTAAAATTACTTTCGCGGAGGCAGTACCATTTCCGTATATTCGGTTAGCAGTTTTTGTTCTTGAACTGCTAATTGATCAGCATATTTTTGCTGGCCTTGGATGATTTAAAGTTAACACTTTCAGTACGACAATAAAAAGAAACAATTGGACAAAAACAAATACGGATAAAATAGATAAAACCGCTGTTTTATAACGAGATTAAAAATTTAAGTAGCCTGTGTTCAAATTAAATCCAATGGGAAATTCGATCTGGTTTTTATTCCTAACCCTTTTGGGATGACCGGTACACCGGTATCTCGGAAGACCGGTAAAACGGTGTCAAAGATGAGTGGTACGAGGGTGTCCCAAACGACCGGTATACCGGTATCTGGGACAAGCGGTACAAGGGTATCCCAGACGACCGGTACACCGGTATCTCGGAAGACCGATACAACAGTGTCCCGAAAGATCGGTATACCGGTGCCCCAGACGAGCGGTACATCGATGTCCCAGACGAGCGGTACACCGGTGTCCCGGACGACTGTTACAGCGGTATTCCGGACAACCGGTACAGCGGTGATCCGGACGACTGGTACAACGGTGTCCCAGACGAGCGGTACAATGGTGTTCCGGATGATCGGTACACGGGAATCTTGGACGACCGGTACACCGCTGTCCCAGACGATCAGTACACCGGTGTCCCGGACGATCGCTACATTGATGCCAAAACAAAAAATAACTAGTTATTTTATCCTTTAAATATTTGGTCCTTAAATGGTTAAAGTTCACTTTTCAAAATCAAGCGTAGTTTTGTTTCAAAATACCTTAAGATTTTCAATTCGAAAGTGCGGCACCCCAATCTTCACTTTTTTTTTATCTTGATCTCATATCATGATCTTATGCCCTAAACACACATAGAGCCGAGAGACAGATTAACGTAATTAATCAAAATAATGATCAGATTACATTTATATCGCTTTCTGACTAATCCTTGTCAGAACCTTGTTTCTTGGTTTAAGTCGTAAGGGTATCTAGGACATAACCGATGTAATCCTGTTGTCCCGAACTAGAGGATAACTAATTAGTCGGGTAGAGACACAGAGCTTGATACCCCAGTTTCCTCGAACAGACGTAGATTCACTTTCTCCTCCCGACAACAATTAATCACAGCGAGCCTGTTAAATTGTGCTCGTTTCAATTCCCATCGGGTAAAGTGATACAAGTTGGACATAGTGTTACAAGTTGGACAATTCGCCGGTACAAGTTGGACATGGCTTTTTTCTTAATAAATACAGTTATACAAAATTTGTTTTTAAGCACAAAGAACCAAATTATAAAACTAAAGCAATAAAAATATACAAATGAAAATGAAGTACTAAATTTATCAAAAAGAAAAGCCCTGTCCAAATTGTATCACTTTACCCTAGTTGATTTGACTTTTATAACGAAAGATTGCAGTTGCGAATTCACTTCACTCTGGAATAGGTTGGCAACTAACGCTAAGACGGCGGTAATTAATTACCAAAATTAATATTATTAGTAAACATGTATCATCATTGTTTTGCATATTTACTAATAATATTAATAAACATAAAAATACAATTTTTGCACTATTCGCAAATAGGCAAATGGTGTAATTTGAACAATGAATTTTTAGATTCTAAAACAATACTATTTAATAGTTTTTTTATAGTAATTATAGAGGTTACTTTTAACAGACTTTGATATAATGACACGAATTTGCAATTTAGTGTAAAATGATTTCACTTGTATGAAAAATACTCATAGCTTCAACACGAAAAGGTTAAATTGCAAATAAAGAGGGCACAGTTTCCGCAAAAAACGGTTAAAATTGAATATAAAATCCGCACAGCTTTCGAACGAAACGTTTAGCAATTTAGATCGTTTTTACTTGGATTTTGTGCATATTTTATTAAAAACCGATATAATATCATAATTTCCGTGTGAATTTTTGTTTAATACGTCAGTCTCATTTTAATAATAAAGCACGATGGTTTTTAGAATATTACCACAGAAACACAGGATAATTACAAGACATTGCGTACAGTACACTTTACACATAACCACTTAATGGAACTATGTAGGGGGCTGCGCTGTGACACGAAACTCAATTCAATTCAATTTTATTTCAATTAATAATATTCGCAAATCAACACACAAAATTCCCTGAGGAAAACCCAAATGAAATTTGATCTTTTAAAATACAAAAATATTATGAACGCACTGTATTTCATAATCGCAAATCTAAAAGGAATAATAATAATTTTTTTTGCCATAAGAATGTAAAAAGAAATTTGAATTTCCCTCTTCATAATCTGGTTCTTCGTATCGAAATTGAGGCTATTGATCCTAAACTTCTTCGAAAACAAGTTCTTTCCTCCAAAAAGCATATCGCAAAAAAGACCATCGCCTCTTCAATCAGCAAATCTTACATGGTAATACAGAAATACTCAGATTATGTGACACTTGCTGATTAATTAATCATATTTTCTTGCATCGTTGAATATTCGGAAAGAATCACTAAATGTTAACTCTATAGCCCCCGAATAAGAATAAACCATTAGAAAAAAATGGATTAATGACTTCAATGGGAATTTCCTGACAAATCTATATAAATATGCTAATTCTAAGGCACATAAATGAGCATAAAATACAATTATGCAAATCAGATCCATTTTTTCCACTCACTAATTACTGAAGCCTCAAAATATAAGTTCTAAATATAGAACAGAAATCTCAATATAAACATGACATACCACTCAATTCTATCGGAGCCAATAGAAAAAAAATTAATCTTTGGAGAACTCTCATCACATTTACATTCACTCTATCTTCAATCTTGCATTCTTTACAGAAAACTACTGTCCGCCCAATGAAGTATGGTTGGATTGCTACGAGGCTCCTCCCTGTGACCGGGAGTGCACAAGTTTGGGTGAACCTTGTGGTTTCGCTACAAAAGCCTGCAATAAAGGATGCTTCTGTCGAAATGGCTATGCTCGACATCCGAAGACAGGAAATTGCGTACCGATCAGCAAGTGCCCTGCACAAAAACCCCAATGCTCAAGGAACGAACAATTCCAAACCTGTGGTTATCGTTGTACAGAAGATTGCGACGGTGACTACTGCAAATACGACAGACGTCCTTGCGAGGAAGGGTGTTTCTGTAAACCGGGTTACGCAAGGGTCGATGACATTTGCATACCAAGAACATCATGTAAAACTTGTCCGGCTTACGAGAGGTACCTTGAATGTGGAAATTCATGCATGGAGTCCTGCTACGAGGATTCCTCAAAATGCAGAAGTTGCGAAAGATCAGGATGCTTCTGCATGGAAGGGTACTCTAGGATTAATGGCGTCTGCCGTCCTGAAAGCGAATGCCCAAATAGACAATGTCCATTTAATGAAGTTTATCTAGACTGTGGTACGAGTTGTCAAGATAATTGCGATCCTACCCAAAGCTGCACTACAGAATGTGTTCGAGGGTGTTTCTGTCAAAAAGGCTATGCCAGAATCAATGGAAAATGTACGCAAAGGAAGGAGTGTCCTGTTGAATGTCCAGATAATGAGCATTATGAATCTTGTGGGAATACTTGTTCTGAGAAATGTGACAAGGATGTTAGCAAATCGAAGTGTCCTCCGATTTGCATCGCAGGTTGCTACTGCGATAAAGGATACGCCAGGATTGATGGGAAGTGCGAACCTCGAAGTATGTGTAGGAAGTGCAATCTTAACGAGCAATACCTAACTTGTGGCAATGCATGTCAAGATTTATGTGATCCCTCAGCTGTGACATGCTCAAATGAATGTGTGGAAGGATGTTTCTGTCAAAACGGATACAGTCGTGTCAACGGAGTCTGCGTTCCACGCAGTAAATGCTTCAACTGTGCCTCAGGGGAAGAATATACGGTTTGCTCAAATTCTTGCTTAGAACGCTGCGACAGAAAGACAATTGCATGTCCTTTCAATTGCGAAGAGGGTTGCTTCTGTGCACCAGGATATTCACGTATCAATGGACAATGTGTTCCGGACAAATTCTGTCCTACATGCGGTGCAAATGAAGAATACCAAACCTGTGGAAACGGGTGTATCGAACAATGTGGTAACCCCATTTGTCCTGTGGAAATAGGATGCACAAGTGGCTGCTTTTGCAAACCGGGCTACAAACGTGTTGGAAAATCTTGCGTTCCTCAATCTAAGTGCCCACCAGAATGCCAAGGTCCCAACGAAGTCTATATGACTTGCGGGAATAACTGTACAAAACTCTGCCCTGATCCAAATCGCCTATGCACTCTTGAATGCTACAATGGATGCTTCTGTGCTGAAGGATACAGTCGCGCAGACTACAACAGTCCCTGCATACCAACAAAGGAGTGCCCAGCCCCCTGTTCTGGACAAAATGAAAAATTCTACGAATGTGGAAGTCCTTGCTTTGAAAACTGCCCTCATTCCAAAGTAAAATGTGATATCAAATGCGTAACAGGATGCTTCTGTAAGCCAAACCACGTTCGCCTTGTTCCAGGTAGGTAACATGCTAACCGATTATATACGTAAACTAAGTCTTTGAATAACAAGAAACACGGATTTGACCTAGATCCTTCTCCTCCTCCTTTATTACTTGAAGTCCGAGTAATAAAGGTAAAGTAATAAAGGAGGAGAAGGATCTAGGTCAAATCCGTGTTTCTTGTTATTCAAAAATTAATCTACTGACCGAGCATCTAATGTAAACTAAATCCTTCAATTTTAGATGGACCGTGTGTACCTGAAACGGAATGTCTCAGTCCATGTACCAGACCCTTCGAAGTTCTTAACAACTGTGGAAACAACTGCACCGAACTATGTCCACGACCTGGTAGACCATGTGAGAAAAACTGTTGGAGGGGTTGCTTCTGCAAGAAAGGCTACTACCGAGCACACTACGACGGACTCTGTATCCCGGAATCCAAGTGTCCTGCACCTCCAGTTTGCACGGGTCCTAACGAGGAAGTCAGAGACTGCAGCAGTCCATGCGATGACGACTGTCCAGGAGCAAATAACGAATGTGTATTTGATTGTCAAGTGGGATGCTACTGCAAACCTGGTTTCAAACGTATCACTAAAGATGGTGAATGTGTTCCTGAGTACCAATGTAATGCAAAGTGTTCGAAAGCAAATGAAGAGTTTACAACTTGTGGAAGTCCATGTCGTGAAAAATGCCCATACCCTGGAGCGCTATGCTCCACTAAATGTTTGACAGGATGCTACTGCAAAGAAGGATATTCACGTATAAATGGAGAATGCGTCCCGACTGAGCAATGTCCCGAAGTATGCACAGGTCCAAATGAAATCTACACTCAATGTGGAAACAGATGCAAGGAAAAATGTAAAAAAGGATATTGTCCTGGGGGTTGTGAGAAAGGATGCTTCTGTAAACCAGGATTTTCTCGTATCGATGGAACATGCGTTCCAACAGAACAATGCGAACCTAAGTGCAGTGATCCAAATGAAGAGTACACGAAATGTGGAAACGTTTGTTTAGAACAGTGCAACAGTGGAGCCTGTCCGGAGATTTGTCAAACAGGATGCTTCTGTAAACCTGGATACAAACGTGATGGTTCAGGTGGAAAATGTATCCCTGAGAAACAGTGTACACCTGTTTGTACAAAACCCAATGAAGAGTACACAGATTGTGGTAATCCATGTAGCGAAGGATGTCCGTACCCAACGCGAGTATGTCCAGCGGTCTGCTACACCGGATGCTACTGCAAGGCTGGGTACTCTAGGATCAAAGGAAAATGTGTTCCAACATCAAAATGTCCAAATCTCTGTCGTAACCCATTTGAAGTCTTCAGCGAATGTGGAAACCATTGCAGTGAGAAATGCAACAGTGAAGGTTGCCCTACGGTTTGTGAAGTAGGATGTTTCTGTGAACCAGGCTATTCCCGCTACAAAAATTCCTGCATACCAACACAAAAATGTCCACCGCAGTGCAGTGATCCAAATGAGGAATATACGAAATGTGGAAACAGTTGTAAAGAAAAATGCAACAGTGGAATTTGTCCTGCGATATGTAGAACTGGATGCTTCTGCAAAGAAGGATACTCTCGGCAAGACGGAGTTTGCATACCTACAAACAAATGTCCATCTAAGTGCAACGATCCAAATGAAGAATACACGAAATGTGGAAACAGTTGTAAGGAAAAATGCAACAGTGGATTTTGTCCTGCAATATGTCGAACAGGATGTTTCTGCAAACCAGGTTACTCCCGGAAGGACGGAGTTTGTATACCAACAGACGAATGTCAACCTCAGTGTAGCGATCCAAACGAGGAATATACAATTTGTGGAAACAGCTGCAAAGAAGAATGCAACAGTCAAAACTGCCCCGCTGTTTGTGAAACAGGATGTTTCTGCAAACCAGGCTATTCTAGAAAGGATGGCACTTGCGTACCAACAGAGAAATGCCCACCGACGTGCAGTGATTCAAATGAGCAATATTTAACTTGTGGAAACAGTTGCAAAGAAAAGTGCAACAGCATTTACTGTCCTGCTTTATGTATGAGAGGGTGTTTCTGCAAAGAAGGATATTCTCGCGTTGATGGATCTTGCGTTCCATCAAATCAATGCCCACCGCAATGCAGCGATCCAAACGAGGAATACACGAAATGTGGAAACAGTTGTAAAGAAAAATGCAACAGTGGAATTTGTCCTGCAATATGTCGAACAGGATGCTTCTGCAAACCAGGTTACTCCCGGAAGGACGGAGTTTGTATACCAACAGACGAATGTCAGCCCAAGTGCAGCGATCCAAACGAGGAATATACAACTTGTGGAAACAGCTGCAAGGAAGAATGCAACAGTCAAAACTGCCCCGCTGTTTGTGAAACAGGATGCTTCTGCAAACCAGGCTATTCTAGAAAGGACGGCACTTGCGTACCAACAAAGCAATGCCCACGGACGTGCAGTGATCCAAATGAGCAATATTTAACTTGTGGAAACAGTTGCAAAGAACAGTGCAACAGCCTTTACTGTCCTGCTTTATGTATGAGAGGGTGTTTCTGCAAAGAAGGATACTCTCGCGTTGATGGATCTTGCGTTCCATCAAATCAATGCCCACCGCAATGCAGCGATCCAAACGAGGAGTATACGAAATGTGGAAACAGTTGTAAAGAAAAATGCAACAGTGGAATTTGTCCTGCAATATGCCGAACAGGATGTTTCTGCAAACCGGGTTACTCCCGGAAAGACGGAGTTTGTATACCAACAGACGAATGTCAACCTAAGTGTAGCGATCCAAACGAGGAATATTTAACTTGTGGAAACAGTTGCAAAGAAAAGTGCAACAGCATTTACTGTCCTGCTTTATGTACGAGAGGGTGTTTCTGCAAGGAAGGATACTCTCGCGTTGATGGATCTTGCGTTCCGTCAAATCAATGCCCACCGCAATGCAGCGATCCAAACGAAGAATACACGAAATGTGGAAACAGTTGTAAAGAAAAATGCAACAGTGGATTTTGTCCTGCAATATGTCGAACAGGATGTTTTTGCAAATCAGGATACTCTCGACAGGACGGAGTGTGTATACCGACAGATGAATGTCCCCCTCAGTGTAGCGATTCAAATGAGGAATATACAACATGTGGAAACACTTGCAGAGAACAGTGCAACAGTCAAAATTGCCCCGCTGTTTGTGAAACGGGATGCTTCTGCAAACCAGGCTACTCCAGGATGGGTGAATCCTGTATTCCATCAGATGAATGCCCAGCTTGCAATGATCCCAATGAGGAGTACATAGATTGTGGGAACAGATGCCAGGAAAAATGTCATTCAGGAAATACGATTTGTCCTCTGACCTGCAGCCCGGGATGCTTCTGCAAGGAAGGTTACTCTCGAAACAACAGTGTTTGCATATTGTCAACCCAGTGTCCTACAAATTGTCAGGATCCAAATGAAATCTACTCAACCTGTGGAAGTACGTGCAAAGAACGGTGCGGTAAACGGTTTTGTCCGTCAGTCTGCCAAACTGGTTGCTTCTGTCGTCCAGGATACTCAAGGATTCAAGGTGTTTGCACGCCTACTTCATCTTGTCCGACTTGTGGGGAAAACGAGGAGTATACCTATTGCGGAAGTGGATGTACTGATCCTTGCGAATCCAGGGGCAAGGACTGTAGGGATGCATGTCAAGAGGGATGCTTCTGCAAGGACAATTTCAGTCGAATCACTTCGGATACGCCTTGCGTTCCCGACAGCCAATGTCCAAGTAGGGAATTTGCTAAATAGATAGCAAAAGTTAGTTGTTCCAAGTATTTTTTTTCTCTTGATCTAGGCCTGAGGACCTCTCTGTCAACTGTGACTTGTGGAAAGAATGAAGTGTACACAAGTTGTGGACGAAGCTGTCAGACCACATGCAGCAACTTGGGAACCAGTTGCCAAATAGTGAACGTGAAGTGTTCGGATGGATGTTACTGTCAGGATGGGTACGCGAGAATCTACGAAGGAGGATGCTGCGTAAAGCAAGAACTCTGTCCGAGTGAGTAGAAAATACTTCCGAAATAAATTTACGGGATACTAAAAGATCGTTAACGAATGCTTGCAGAGACTCCCTGTGGGAATAATGAAATCTGGCTGGAATGTGGAGAACCTAAGCAGAGAATTCCCTGTCCACAGAACTGCCAGGATGTCGGGGAACCTTGCAAAACCGAGTATCCTATCTGTACGGCTGATTCCACAGGTGGATGCTATTGCAAACCTGGATATTCCCGACCTCCGGGCAGTACTAGATGTGTCCCTACCAACAAGTGCAACTCTTACCCTTACTGGATATTCCGCATGGGACTTCGAGATGGTTTCCACATTTAATTCAAAATAGGAATCATTCGCTAATGACTTTCCAGAGGAAGTTTGATTTATCGATTATACGCCACTCAAAGTAATCCAGCAAATTTGCAGTAATAAAATTAACGAGGTATTCCAGAACGTTTATATTTATTTCGTCAGGTTTTTTTCATCCAAAATCCCAGGCTATTAAAGGAGATTTCTTTCTGTTCGTGAGACTCATGCTCCCCGTGAAGATGTGTCAATAAATGAAGACAAATTTTATAGTGTCATTTACATCAATAAGAAAAAAAGTGATAGAGTATGATGATGGCAGGTCAAACAAAAAAGGAATGGCCGGGAAATAAATCAAGTTCAATATTGTGATCTTGTGATAATGCTTGAGTTTTCTTTTCCCCAAAACACAAAAACACATAACGAAACTTTTACTTGTCTTATGTAAAACTTGTATCTATATCTACTTTATATGTACAAATACAACACCGGAGAATTCTTTTCATATAAGTGGTGGCAGTAATAAAAAGCTCATTCTTGAGAATTTTTGACTCAGTCTTTCTCGATCCACTGAAGTGGTTCAACCAGAGAAAAACAATGAATTGGTGTCTTGTGAGAATCGCCTTGGTGACTTGTGCATTGGTGCTATGTATCGGTGAAGTTGACTCAAGTGAAGATCATTCATATCAAGTTGAATCCGTAGAACATGACCTAGAAACCGATCAGGATGACTACTACAACGAAGAAGATGAAGAAAGAAGAAAGCATCACTACCACCGTAAATGGCTTTTCATCCCTTTCCTTTTGGATTAGTTGTGAGCAAATTGTCCTACAAAGTGTTTTGAATTCCCTTCAGATCATGGACATGGATCTCATCATCATGGAACTCACTATGTCACAACGCAAAAGCCCAAACCTGCTGCAACTACGGAAAAAGGTCCTGTAGCCCTTCCAAATCCCAAACCAAAATCCTGCCCAAGATATGAGGAATATCACGATTGTGGATCACCCTGTCAAGTTCTGTGCTCAAATCTAGGTCAAGAGTGCAACATTCAGAATATTCGATGTCCTGATGGATGCTACTGTATACCAGGATATGCAAGAACTTCTTCAAATGGTCCCTGTGTTCCACAGTACAAATGCCCAAGTAAGTTCACAATGACAACATCAAGTTCAATATGCCTCACGACTTTCCCATTAATTTCCTAATAAACTCGAGCACCTCATAGAAACCAAAAGCTCATAGAAAAATCACATCGCAACAAAGATCCATCCGATCCAACCAACGAAATTTTCTTCCAAGCTTCGTTGGTCATTTGAAAAATAATCAGAAATCAATGACCTCAAGACGTGAAAACTAGCTGGAATAAAGTATTTCGGAAATTAACGAATGTTTTTTTTTGTGTGACTCAAGAATAGATAAATTCACTCTCAAATTCATCCGGAGAATCTCTCAGGCGAAGAAAATAAATTATGCAAATACAGCAATATTTTTCACTTTTTTTCATAAAGGCCAAAACAAACCCAAAAAACAGAAAGCGAAAACATTCTTCAGATTGTACATTAACATGAAATTCCACTAAATTCTTTTGCAGAGCATGAAGAAACAAGAATTTGAGAAATATTTCATTTCTATTTCAATTCCTTTAATGTAGAACCGTACTGTCCGGCAAATGAGGTCTGGCTTGACTGCTTCCAAGCCCCTACGTGCGACAGGGAGTGTAGCAGCCTAGGAAAATCATGTGACGTCGTAGGGAGTGGTTGCAATCCCGGATGTTTCTGTCGAACGGGATATGCTCGGCATCCTGAGACAGGAAAGTGCGTACCGACCAGCCAGTGCCCTGCACCAAAACCAGAGTGCTCAAGGAATGAAGAATACAGGTCATGTGACTACCGTTGCAAGGAGAACTGCAACAGTGACTACTGCAAGTATGAGAAACGTCCCTGTGAGGAAGGATGCTTCTGTAAATCAGGCTACGCAAGGGTCAACGACAAATGTATCCCAAGATCGTTCTGCAAGTCTTGCCCAACTCACGAGCGGTACCTTGAGTGTGGAAACTCATGCCAGGAGTCCTGCAAAAAGGACGTTTCGAGGTGTAGAACTTGCGAAAGGTCAGGATGCTTCTGTGAAGAAGGATACTCCAGAATCGACGGCGTCTGTCGTCCTGATAGCGAATGTCCAGAAAGGCAATGTCCATCCCATGAGGTATTTTTAGAATGTGGCAGTGCATGCCAAGACAACTGCGACCAGAACCAGCCTTGCACTGATCAATGCGTTCAAGGATGTTTCTGCGAACCCGGCTACGCAAGGATCAACGGAAAATGTGTACTGAGGTCATCGTGCAATGTCTGTCCTCCTCACGAGGAATACTTAGAATGCGGTAATGCCTGCATAGAGTCCTGCTATGAAGATTCATCGAGATGTATACCATGTGCTAGTTCAGGATGTTTCTGTGTTGACGGATATTCTAGAATCAATGGCACCTGTCGCCCTGACAGTGAATGCCCAAACAGACAGTGTCCGGCCCATGAAGTATTCCTCGAATGCGGTAGTGTATGTCAAGATGATTGCAATCCCAATCAACAGTGTACAGAACAATGTGCCCGAGCTTGCTTCTGCGAACCAGGCTATGCTAGAATCAACGGAGTATGCAAACCAAGGAACCAATGTTCACCACAGTGTCCAGAAAATGAACATTTTGAACAATGTGGAAACACCTGCACTGAGAGTTGCGTAAAAGAACGTGTCAACTGTTCACCAAATTGCTACCCAGGATGCTACTGCAATAAAGGCTTCGTCAGGATGAATGGGAAATGCGTTCCTGAGAAGTTCTGCAAGAAATGCAATTTGAACGAGGAATACCTAACTTGTGGCAATGCATGTCAGGATTTATGTGATGCCTCAGCTACAACATGCCTAGATGAATGTGTCGAAGGATGTTTCTGCGAAAAAGGATTCAGTCGCATCAACGGAGTTTGCGTTCCACGGAGACAGTGCTTCACTTGCGGTACAGGAGAAGAATACACAGAATGCGGAAGTTCGTGCTTAGAGCTCTGCAATAGGAATGTCATCCTCTGTCCACCGGTCTGCGAAGAAGGATGCTTCTGTGCTTCGGGATTCTCTCGCGTCAACGGACAATGTCTTCCAAACGAGCTCTGTCCTACGTGCGAGGAGAATGAAGAATACCAAAGCTGTGGAAACTATTGTTTAGAACGCTGTGGTAATCCTCTATGTCCTGCTGATCTACCATGCGATAGTGGTTGCTTCTGCAAACCTGGCTTCAAACGCGATGGTAAAGTCTGTGTTCCTGAAAAACAGTGTCCACCACAATGTCAAGGCCCCAATGAAGTTTACTCGACTTGTGGAAATAACTGTACTGATCTATGTCCGGATCCAAATCGCTTCTGTACTCTTGAGTGCTACAACGGGTGCTTCTGCGCTGAAGGATTCAGTCGACCAGACTACAACAGTCCTTGTATACCAACAGAACAATGTACGACATGTTCTGGGGAAAATGAACAGTTCTATGAATGTGGAAATCCCTGCTTAGAAAACTGCCCTATTCCCGAAATATGCACCTTACAATGCGTAAAAGGATGCTTCTGCAAGCCAAATCATGTTCGATTGTTCCCAGGTAAAGTTAACGGAGAGTTTTTTTTGAATATTTGTAAACTAAGTCCTTGATTTCCAGGTGGACCTTGTGTTCCCGAGTGGCAATGTCTCACCCAGTGTACAAGGCCATTCGAAGAACTCAGTTCCTGCGGAAACAACTGCACAGAACTATGTCCACGACCTGGTAGAGCATGCAACAAAAACTGCTGGAGAGGTTGCTTCTGCAAGAAAGGCTACTACCGAGCACACTACGACGGACTCTGTATCCCGGAATCCAAGTGTCCTGCACCTCCAGTTTGCACGGGTCCTAACGAGGAAGTTAGGGACTGCAGCAGTCCATGCGATGACGACTGTCCAGGAGAAAATAACGAATGTGCATTTGACTGCCAAGTGGGATGCTACTGCAAACCTGGTTTTAAACGCTTATCTAGAGGTGGACAATGTGTTCCTGAGAATGAGTGTTCAGCCAAGTGCACGGGTGTAAACGAGGAATACACAGACTGTGGCAATCCATGTAACGAAGATTGTCCGAACTCTGGTCGTGTTTGTGCTGCGGTCTGCTACAAAGGATGCTACTGCAAACCCAATCACGTTCGAATCAACGGACAATGCGTACCGAATTCGCAATGTCCGAAGGAATGTCCAGGACAGAACGAAGTCTACAGCGAATGTGGTAATCACTGCAGAGACGAATGCAACAGTGAGGTTTGCCTTACAGTTTGTGAGGTTGGATGCTTCTGCCAACCTGGCTTCTCCCGTAAGGACGGAGTTTGCGTACCTACAGAAGAGTGTCCACCCAAATGCGATGGCGTCAATGAAGAGTACACAACCTGTGGCAGTTCATGTACCGAACAATGTGGTGTAAGGATTTGCCCTGCTATTTGCCAAACCGGTTGCTTCTGCAAACCAGGACACTCAAGGATTCAAGGCGTTTGCACTCCTACAAGAGATTGTCCGGCTTGTGGAGAAAATGAGGAGTATACCTATTGCGGAAGTGGATGTACTGATCCTTGCGAAACCAGAGGACAAAACTGCCTAGACGCTTGCCGAGAAGGATGCTTCTGCAAGGAGGACCATAGCCGAGTTACTCCAGGATCGCCTTGTGTTCCAGACAGTCAATGCACAAGTATTGAGGCTCAAAACCAAAATAACTAAACTTGATCTTTGCAAACCAAAGCTAATCTTTTCACATCAATAAAATGTAATTTTCTGCTTCAGTGCTTTCAAGGGTTTCTGAAAAAAATGTCCTATCTTTTGTTCTAACCAATTTGGGTTCTCTGCATGGTATCCTTTACTATTGTAGCCCTTCTGCTTGTAAAAATTAGCAAATAACTACTGAGTGACCGTAAACGCAGGTGACTTTGGCTTGCGAGAGTGACTTTACGCTCTGCTTTCATAGGCTTTGCTTTAATTCTAACTCTTAAGGACGGTCTTGGCGGATCGTATAGATAGATCGGATCGGTAAAGGCCATCCTTGAGTACTAGAATCAAAGAAAAGCTTGGCGTAGATGCGGGTGACTTTGTCCCTGGGTATGACCTTGACCAGAGGGTGAATAAGTCTGCCAGTCACGGTACACTTTGAGTGCGATCAGCTCGAGCTTGGAGACTGATCGCGCGATCAGTGCAACCTTGGAGACTGATCGCGTGATCAGCTCGATCTTGGAGTCTGATCGCGCGATCAGTGCGATCTTGTTAACTGATCGCGTGATCTACCGATCTGCCACTCACGGTACACTCGCTGACCATACTTAGTCCCCCTGACTTTGACTCCCTCCTGTTTGTAAGCTTTTCTTTAATATTAGATGCTCGGTCAGTAGATTAATTTGATTGAAAACAAACACGGATTTTGACCTAGATCCTTCTCCTCCTTTATTACTAGGTCCTAGTAATAAAGGAGGAGAAGGATCTAGGTCAAAATCCGTGCTTTTCTTTAATTCTATTTGAAGAACGGTTCTCACCGATCAGACATGACCGGATCGGTAAAGATCATCCTTAAGTTCTAGAAGTAAAGAAAAGCTTACGAACGGGAGGTTGTCGCACACCCGAATCTACGATACTCAAAACTTCATAAAAGCTAATGCCTTTTCTTGTGAACTTCCTGAGTACCTTCCCTTGATCTAGGCCTAAAGAACCTTTCTTCCAGACGTCACATGCGGAAGATACGAAGTGTATGCGAGCTGTGGGAGAAATTGTCAGACAACTTGCGACAACTTAGGGGTAAATTGTCCAATTGTGCACATCAGGTGCCCCGATGGTTGTTACTGTGAGCCAGGCTACGCAAGAGTTTACGAAGGAGGAAGTTGCGTAAAGCAAGAGTATTGCCCATGTAAGAAACACCATTTCAAAGTCCTTTGTTCCGAATGAACAGATCAAACGTAAATTTACGATTTTACAGATTCTCCATGTGGCGATAACGAAGTCTGGCTGGAATGTGGAGATCCGAAACAACCTATTCCATGTCCGCAGAATTGCAAGGACGTCGGGAAGTCATGTCAGGAGGAGTATCCTTCGTGCGATATGCCATCTATGGGAGGATGCTACTGCAAAGCTGGATTTTCTCGAGCACCTGATGGTAGGAAATGCGTTGCAACCAGCAAATGCAGCTCATATTCTTACTAAGAACCACCTCGCAGAGAAAATTTCAAGGATTTCGGAGATTCCTCTAGCAACCTTAACAAGACCAACCTTTCTTCTCATTACAAACAATTTAAAAACTTAAGAATCCTCAATTAAATTTGTCAATAAATGCAATTTTCGTATTTACACCAAAATTTCTGGAATTTTTAAACAAGAAGAGGAGGTCCAACAAAGTTATGAGAATAAAGTGAATGACTAAATTAAATATTTAAATTTTTTACGGTCGTTGGCCAAAATCCGGTTCTTTCACTTTGAAAATGCGTTCCACTACTAAACCAAGTCTCTTGATCCCAACTTTAGATCATTTCACCTGAACAAATAACATTTCAAGACAGAATAGTGGGTGTCATTTTCATGAAAAGAATTAAACTTGAGTTAATTTACCGGTATCACTTGATTAAACAATCCTCGATAAGAATATACGGTTTATGTTTACCTTTTCTCTTTGCAAAAACAAAAGCCCAGGAGAAGTTCTATACCAAGTTCTATATATCTATCATTTCGTTTTATATACAAGAATGTTAATGAGATGCTCTTTTTTTCTGTATCTGTAGTGGCGGTAATAAAAAGCTCATTCTTGGGAATTTTTGGCTCAGTCTTTCTCGATCCACTGAAGTGGTTCAATCAAAATAAAACAATGAATTGGTGCCTTGTGAAAATTTTCTTGGTGACTTGTGCATTGGTGCTATGTGTCAGTGAAGAGATTTCAAGTGAAGAAGAATCAGATGAATTAGAGTTGGAAAATCCTGGTCGGAATATCAATTCTGACCAATCTGACAGTTATGAAGACACTTATAGCGAAAGGGACTATTCAAAATACGAAGAAGATCCCGATCATGATGACTACTACCACGAAGATGACGAAGAAAGGAGAAAGCATCGTAAATGACTTTTCATGCCTATCCATTTGATTCTGTTCAAAATCTATCTACGCAATGTCTCTAATTCCCTTCAGATCATGGACATGGATCTCATCATCATGGATCTCACTATGTAATACCAGTAACACAGAAACCCAGACCTCCCACAACTACGGAGAAAGGTCCTATTCCTCTTCCAAATCCAATTCCAAAATCCTGCCCGAGATATGAGGAATATCACGATTGTGGATCACCTTGCCAAGTTGAGTGCTCAAATCTTGGTCAAAAGTGTCAAAAAAGCAGCGCCCGGTGCAGTGACGGTTGCTACTGTATTCCGGGATTTGCGAGAAAGTATCCTAATGGTCCCTGTGTTCCACAGTCAAAGTGTCCACGTAAGTTTACTAATTGAGATCAGTTTATTGGAAGAATAGCTAAATGTATTACTTCGAAATCTAGACATTTGAGGTTTCGCTTGAGCTCTTCCTGATCAAAACCGTTACGAAAGATCTAGTAACGCTACTGTGTTTATTGCGAAGAATCGATGCGGTACGGCTTCTGTACGTTACGCCGTCGCCGGCTACTCACTTTCCCTTTTAATGTGTTACTTCAAGTTATCCGAACTTTCCGGTTTCTTCTGGCCCAGTAGCCATAAATTTGTTTTCACATGGCCCTGCTGGGAATTTTGAGCGTGAGACTCTCTGCAACCGTTACGAAAGATGTAGTAACGTTATTGTATTACGCCGTCGCCGGCTACTCACTTTCCCTTTTAATGACTTACTTCAAGTTATCCGGACTTTCTGGTTTCTTCTGGCCCGGTAGCCATAATTCGTTTTCGCAGGGCCCTGCTGGGAATTTTGAACGTGAGACTCTCAGCAACCGTTACGAAAGATGTAGTAACGTTACTGTATTACGCCGTCGCCGGCTACTCACTTTCCCTTTTAATAGCTTACTTGAAGTTATCCGGACTTTCTGGTTTCTTCTGGCCCGGTAGCCATAATTCGTTTTCGCAGGGCGCGGCTGAGAATAAGGGTACAGAGTTCTAGAACATGTAACTGACTTGATATTCTCTGGCAACCGAAATTTGGGGTTAGATTTGACACCTCGCTTTTTCTTAAAAGAACCTTACGAAAAAGTCTCGAACCCCAAAATCAATCCAACCATCATGGGCAATCAAGAATCATTTCCTAGAGATATCATTGAACACTTACTTTGCATTGTAATTCGATTCAAACACGCTCCCCATGAAAGTAACCTTGCTATGGTTATCGATCCATTGCATCTCTCAAGAGTGAAGAAAACAACCAATTCTAGAGATGACAACAAATTTGAATCATAAATTTCAGAAAGTAATGGGTCTTTTTTGAGAATATATAAATTCATCCGGAGAATCTCTGGTGTGAAGGTAATAAATTATGCAAATACAATCAAAATTTTCACTTTTTTTCCATCATTGAGAATATCGTAAAAGAGGAGAGCGAAAAAACATGTTGAAATATATCCCATTAGCATTAATCTCCACTAAATTCTTTTGGGAGCTCAAATGAGAAAAGACTAATCCAACCAATTTCTTTTTTACATGTTGATTCTTCTGGCAATAGAACCCTACTGTCCGGATAATGAGGTGTGGCTTGATTGCTATCAAGCACCTCCATGCGATCGGGAGTGTTCACGCTTGGGGAAACCTTGTGATAGAGTGGGCGGCAGTTGCAATGCTGGATGTTTCTGCCGATATGGCTATGCTCGAGACTCAAATACCGGAGAATGTGTATCGATAGGTAGGTGTTCGGCACCAGAACCTCAATGCGCAAAGTACGAAGAATACAGGACATGTGGCTACCGCTGCAAAGAAGATTGTGATAGTTCCAGTTGCAAATATGACAAGAGACCTTGCGAGAAAGGATGCTTCTGTCAGCAGGGCTATGCTCGACATCCTAATTCAGGAGTATGCGTACCCTTTGGTAAATGCCCGGCACCGGAACCCCAATGCTCAAGCAATGAAGAATTCAAGTATTGTGGCTACCGTTGTTCAGAAGACTGCGACAGTACCGCTTGCAAGTACAGCAGAGGACCTTGCGAGAAAGGATGCTTCTGTAGACCAGGATACGCTCGACATCCAAATTCAGGAACCTGCGTACCTAGCAGCAAATGCCCAGCACCGGAGCCCCAATGCTCGAGTTATGAGGAATACAGATCATGTGGCTACCGCTGCTCAGAAGACTGCGACGGTACAGCTTGCAAGTACAACAAAGGATCTTGCGAGAAGGGATGTTTCTGTAGACCAGGATACGCTCGACATCCTGATTCAGGAAACTGCGTACCTAAAAGCAAATGCCCCGTACCGGAACCCCAATGCTCAAGCAATGAAGAATTCAGGTCATGTGGTTACCGCTGCACAGAAGATTGTGATAGCGAGAGTTGCAAATACGACAGGCGTCCCTGTGAGAAAGGATGCTTCTGTGCACTAGGCTACGCAAGGATCGATGGAAACTGCGTCCCAAAGTCATCATGTAAAACATGTCCGGATTACGAAACATACTTAAAGTGTGGAAATTCATGCATGGAGTCCTGCTACGAGGATTCATCGAAATGTCGGACTTGTGAGAGATCAGGATGCTTCTGCATTGACGGATACTCTAGGATCAACGGGGTTTGTCGTCCAGACAAAGAATGCCCAAATAAGCAATGTCCGGCTTTTGAAGTTTACTTAGAATGTGGAAGTTCATGTCAAGACAATTGCGATAAAAGTCAAGTTTGCGCAGATGTGTGTGTTCCTGGCTGTTACTGCGCACCCGGCTATGCTAGGGTCGATGGCAAATGCGTACCACGTAAGAAATGTCCTGCTCAATGTCCAGAAAACGAACACTACCTCTCCTGTGGCAACAACTGCATAGATCACTGCGATAGAGATCGCTTAGATTGTCCTCCAGATTGCATTCCAGGATGCTACTGCAACAATGACTACGCCAGGATCAACGGGAAGTGCGTACCGAGAAAACAATGTACGCAGTGTAAATTTAACGAAGAATATCTAACCTGTGGCAATGCATGTCAAGACTTGTGCGATACCTCAGCTGTACGATGCACAGACGAATGCATCCAAGGATGTTTCTGTAAGACTGGTTACAGTCGCATCAACGGTGTATGCGTTCCACGTAGTAAGTGCTTCCAATGCGCATCGGGAGAGGAATATACAAACTGTGGAAATTCTTGCTTGGAACGATGCGATAGAGCTACAATTGCCTGTCCGTTCAATTGCGAAGAGGGATGTTTCTGTGCTTCTGGCTTTTCAAGAATCAGTGGAAAATGCCTTCCGAATGAGTTCTGCCCTAAGTGCGGCAAGAACGAAGAGTATCAATTCTGTGGCAATCACTGCTTGGAAAAATGTGGCAGTAATGACTGCCCAACTGATCTCGTCTGCAGTGGTGGTTGCTACTGCAAGAAGGGCTTCAAGAGAGACGGGAAGCTTTGCGTTCCCGAAGCACAGTGCCCTGCTAAATGCGAAGGACCAAATGAAGTTTACTCGACTTGCGGTAATGACTGCACCGACCTATGTCCTGATCCTAATCGCCTATGTACTCAAGAGTGCTACGGCGGATGCTTCTGTGCGGAGGGATACAGTCGCGTAGACTACAGCAGTCCATGCATTCCAACTGATGAATGTCCAAAGACATGTCCAGGAAAGAACGAACAGTACTACGAATGTGGAAATTCATGCTTCGACAGCTGTCCAGATCCCAGTCAGAACTGCAATCTTAACTGCGTACAAGGCTGCTTCTGCCGTCCGAACTATGCTCGATTGGTTCCCGGTAAGCAATTCAGGTAAATCCTTAGAGCTATGCAACTTAAAAACTTCAATTTTCAGGTGGACCCTGTGTTCCTAATACGAAATGTCCGAACCCATGTCCAAGACCATTTGAAGAACTCAACAACTGTGGAAACAACTGCACGGAACTCTGTCCACGCTATGGAAGGGTGTGCGATAGAAATTGCTGGAAGGACTGCTTTTGCGAGGACGGATACTACCGACCGGGCTACAACGAACCCTGCATTCCAAAATCAAAATGCCCAGTACTTCCTGTTTGCAAGGGACCTAATGAGGAGATCCGAGATTGTGGAAGCCGTTGCGATGATGATTGTCCAGGAATCATTTACGAATGTCCCAATGATTGTCAAGTCGGTTGCTACTGCAAGCCTGGCTTCAAGCGACTTACAAGAGATGGCCAATGTGTTCCTGTGGACAAGTGTCCCAGTGTCTGTACGAAGGCAAATGAGGAGTTTACAGAATGTGGAAGTCCTTGCCGTGAAGCTTGTCAGTATCCTGATGCCTTGTGTACTGACGAATGTTACCTAGGTTGCTACTGCCAGGCGGGGTACTCTCGCATCAACGGCGAATGCGTACCATCTTCCGAATGTCCAAGCGTATGTAGTGATCCCAATGAGTTCTACACTCAATGTGGAAACCGTTGTGGAGAACTCTGTAACAGTGTCAACTGCCCAACGGTTTGTGAAGTAGGATGCTTCTGTAAACCTGGTTTCAAGCGTGACAGTTTGGGTGGAAAGTGTATCCCTGAGAAACAGTGTACTCTAAGTTGTACGAAACCCAATGAAGAATATACAGATTGCGGTAATCCCTGTACCGAAGGATGTCCGTACCCAACGCGAGTATGTCCAGCGGTCTGCTACACCGGATGCTACTGCAAGGCTGGGTATTCAAGGATCAAAGGAAAATGTGTGTCGTCATCTAACTGCCCAAATCTCTGCACTAATCCCAACGAAGTTTTCAGCGAATGTGGAAGCCATTGCGCTGAGGAGTGCAACAGTGAAGCCTGTCCGGAAATTTGTGAAACAGGATGTTTCTGCCAACCTGGCTACTCTCGCAAGGACGGAGTTTGCGTACCGACAGAGGAATGTCCACCAAAATGCGAAGGTTTCAATGAAGTCTACACCGATTGTGGTAGTTCTTGCCGAGAACAGTGTGGACAGAAGTTCTGTCCTGACATCTGTGAAGAAGGATGCTTCTGCGCACCGGGATACTCAAGGATCAAGGGAGTTTGTACTGAAACCATCAGTTGTCCAAAATGCGCAAAGAATGAGGAATACACGTACTGTGCAAGTGGATGTACGGACCCTTGCAACTTGAAGGATGCTCTTTGCAAGGACGTTTGCAGGGAGGGATGCTTCTGCAAGGACAACTACAGCCGAGTCACCCCAGGCGCCCCATGCATTCCAGACAGCCAATGTCCAGACATCCCTCCTCCAGTTACAAGTACCGATTAAAATATTATTCTTTCCAATCAAACCTCTTTCTCTTAAACCTCTTACTCTACTCCGATAACATTTCCGCAACTAATTTAATTTTACCCTCAGCAAAACACTAAAGTAATTGTCCATAAAATGTTAACGATGGTCAGAATTAAATTTTGTGGCTGTTGCCAAAGCACGACAAACTTTTAACAGCGAATTATGTGACAAAAATTAAATGCAAAAGTCGGGAATTTACAAGAATATAAAATGACATTAGAGCTTTTAGCCACGGTAATAAATCATTAAAGTGATTTATTGATCCTTTTCTTTGAAGCACTTTTTGGAATAAAGCAGCATAAAATTTTAATTGATTCATGAAATACTTTTCTGTAGATGAACTGCGTTCTAAACTTTATTGAACGCAGGATTTTTTTGCAAAGTTTTGTTCTTCAGCTTCTTAAAAATAAAGTTTCAGACAGTTTCTTATCAAAATTTCAAGTGAATAGCCCTGAATTCGTCACGAATTGCCGTGTACTTGCTCTGAAGATTCAAACAATTTGAAAAAAAATGCAAAAATGACGCAAAAATAGCGATAAAATTATTAATTTTATCACGATCACGGTTACTAAATAAAATAAATAAATTCATTTAAAGTCATATTTCCATTAAAGAAAAAATACAAATGGATTTCCAATTGCATTTACGCAGTGTAAATATTTTATATGAACAGAAATATTATTATTATTATTTATTTTGATCTACCGGGCTTTTATTGCCATTTTGTGCATTGTTCACTTTACAATTTTTTTTATTCACTTTACAATGTGTATGAGAAATATGTCAATTCAGACGCTTCAATCGTTTGCACCGGAAGAGACTCGAACTCATAACTGTGACAGTGGAACTGAACAGAAATATCCTTTAAAATCTTTCAGAAGAAATCATCAAAATCGGATAAATGAGTAGGTCACACGAGAATTGACTTTTTTTTAAACGTAAGTTGCAATATTTGTCCCAGTATTTCACATTCTTCTTCTTCTTCTTCCTGTGAGCATCACGACAAATTGAATTTGGATTTCAGTACGAAAAAGTAAGAAGGACATTAGCGCCTCTGATGGTGATCGTATGAAATAATGAAATTGTGATGTTCCAGAAAGGCGCATTTTTTGGTACTCATATAAGATTAAAAAATTGCCGGGACCTGTCGTTAGAAAGGTCTTGGAATTTCTGACAAAACTGAGCCGGTTCCAATCGGTTTTGAACCGGTAATGAACAGATTCATAACCGATAACTAATTTTTATACGAAATTCAATTAAATTACTCCCGAGGTGTATTTTGTGAAATATTTTGAGTGATTTATAAATCGGTTCAAATCGGTTGTGAACCGGTAATGGACCGGTTATGAACCGATAAGTAATTTTTGTCCGGAAATATATTTTATTCATCTTAAAATAATTTGTGGGACCTTTCGAGTGATTTACAAATCGGTTTAAATCGGTTAAGAACCCTTAAGGGGTAAATGATGCGAAAGTACTTTTGAAGGATAGCATCTAAGTCACGAGTTTGAGCACCTTGCAAAGCCTGGGACGCTTTGCCACCTCTTTTTTTTAAACGGAACCGAGCCTAACCATATTGTAAATTAGATTTACAATAGGTTTGTGTAGCTAAGTTTTATTATGTTGAGGATACTAGTTTCGTTTTAAGAAATAGGAGTGAAAAGCACAATTTCAGGTTTTCCACTTCTCCTTATATTTCAAACGAATGAAAATCTTATTTTGTTCGTAATGGCTCTGGCGCACCTTTTGAATCGAGAAAAGAACTATGTTTTTTGTAGATTACTCGCAAACGCATCGTGCGATTTTTTTCATTTTTGGATTTGTTTTAGAGATTTTAGACATTACGTCCTTATACGAAAATCCTATGGAATCATTCCTAATAACGTTTTTTAAAGGTCAAAGGTTAAAAATGCTCTAGAGAGAGTATTTCTCAACCGAATAAAGACGGTTTGGGCTAGGTAGAAAGGTCTTGGTATTTCCCATAAATCTAAACCTATTCAAATCGGTTCTGAAGCTGTTCCGAACCGGCTATAAACCGATAGGTTTTTTTTGGCAGAAAATCAATCACAATTCCCCTAAGATATTTTCGGGAATGTTTTAAGTGCTTTATAAAACGGTTCAAATCGATTGTGAATCGGTATACGGTAAACGTGCGTTCGAAGTACAATATCTAAGTCAGGAGCTCAAGCATTTTAGAAAGCGTGAGACGCTTTACTACTACTTTTGTGTCTATTTCTCTCAATTTCTTTTTAAAGAAAGGAATCTAATATGGAGGCGCGTGGGGACCCTGTCAAACAGACGTCTTAACGATCACTGAATTGAAGAACTTTACATTGATACATTTCAAAATCCATCGATTTACAGTAGAGTCTAGCTATAGTCCATATTTGGTTCCAGATTTGACACTTGGGTCGCACTATAGTCCATGTCATTTTTTAAAATAATCAACGACTTTTAGTGTTGAAATTGCTCGACGGCTTCCACTTTCTTTGCGATTGTGGTACTTGTCCTTGCTCTCTTCATTGTGGATCACAATTATCACAACTACTTAATAAAGTTTGCCAAAAATATTAAAATAATTATGGCAACATTGCATGTCGCGTACTAGAAAACATAACCTCAGTGATTTGAAATCAACGCTCGATAAATTGTGGACTATAGAGCGATGGCCTATAGCGAGACTCTACTGTAGATAGAGTATCTATCTAAGAAAACAAATTGACAATCAGAATTCAAATCAAGATAGAGTACGAAGGAAAATATTGTCAAAAACGACGCAATATCAAACTTTCCGTGTGCCATTTTGAGCAAAAATTTTGCATGACTTTCTGGGAAAAAAGAAAAGAACAAAAAAATGTATTTTCATCTCGACCGGGCGATTTTTTCCAAGCAACTGGTTAACTAAAGTCACTAAAAATCCATTCCCGGCAGCAATTTGTTTTTTTCTTGCGTAAGAATAAATTATTCAAAATGTCATAATGACATCTTAAGCGAAAGCTGCACAAACAAGAAATGTAGTTAATAAAATTCTGCATCAAATGCGAGATAGTTCCATTCAAAGTTTCCTTGAAAATGTGATTTTTCCATGTATCATGTCATATTTGAGACTACAGCGCCTCTGGTGTCGGTTTTATTAACTTCATAAATTCTAGAGAATTTTTGGTCGTTTAAAAACCTTCAGCTTTTTTTCTCAGTTCGATAGAATCAGAGGTATTGTCAGTATTTTTTAAATCACTGAACCAAAATCAGAAAAAGATTAGAATTCCGAGGAAATATCCTCTCAGAATTCCAATTCTGTTCCATTTTGTTATAGCGTAAACCCCTTAATTTTGCCTTAAATCTCTAAATCTTAATTCTCTAAATTTTTAAAACATCTTAGAGCTTACGTGCAATAAATATCAATGTAATTGTGTGAAAATTTATGTTTAAAATTTGTTTAACCCTTTAAGGACGATTGGAACACCGGTGTCCCATAAAGAAAATAATTTTTCCTGACTACCTAGAGGTTTTTTTTCCTTATGTTTGTACGTAATTGCAAAATAGAAGGTTGACTCTGTTCGACTTTCCAAGGTTAGATGTAAGACTTATCATTGATTATATTTCTCAGTTTATTTTTTATTGTTGATTTTCAATCCGTAAAAAGTGTCTCGTCGTTAAAGGGTTAAATTGTCTCCAACTTTGACACTAAACACGTAAAGCTATTAAAATCCCTGAAATCTTTGCTTTTCTTTTGTCGGATGGAGTTGTAATGTTCAGAAGAATTGTAAATCTTTTCAAGACCTTTCATTTGAGGATAAGATGATTCCTTTCTGACCATTAGGACTACGAATTTTCTCAGGTAGTGCCCAAAAATTTGAATGAATGAATTTCAGGTTGGATAGATGCCTTTCTTGCTTAAGAAACTTACTATTCAGGAAAGTTTCCCTGCTTGCTTTTTGGAAATTGGGAAATTTCATTGTTCCTTCAGACTGAGGACTTCAAGAATCTTTCTTCCAGACGCAACTTGTGGACAGAATGAAGTTTACACGGTTTGTGGTCGAGCTTGCCAGACGACCTGCGACAATTTGGGTACCGAATGCCAAATTGTCAATATAAGATGCCCTGATGGGTGCTACTGTGCCCCAGGGTACGCGAGAGTCTTCGAGGGAGGATGCTGCGTGGAGCAGAGCATTTGTCCGGGTAAGTGAAAAACCCTTCCGGAAGGGACTTTAAGAGAATGAATACTGACTTACCGATCTTGCAGTCTCTCCCTGCGGAGACCATGAACTGTGGCTGGAGTGTGGAGAACCCAGACAGGCGATTCCCTGCCCACAGAGATGCGAAGACGTGGGGAAGAAGTGCATTGAAGAGTATCCTCAGTGCTCTTCAACCTCCTGGGGCGGATGCTACTGTGAACCCGGGTATTCCCGCACCCCAGATGGCACAATGTGCATTCCCTCAGGTGAATGCAGCTCCTGGGGCTTTCTAAGAACCGTCCAGAAGGATTTCCTGGAGGAATATTAGCCGGGAACGCCTCTACCTAACCTCACTTTTCAGCAAGGGAGAAATTGACAAATTGGAGAAAAATTTAGAACAATTCAATAAAAATCCCTACGCTACGGTGATTAATACAATCTATTTTATTTACTTTGTGGGAAATATGGGAGTTTTCACTGGGAAATTACCTGAAAATGATGGTTTTTCTTGGCGTTCTTTTCCCTCTTGAATTGCCACCAAAAGCTACTTCTAGAAACTGTCGCTTAAGAACAATTGGCGCTGCAATCCACTTATCCAAGACTCTGTTTCCTCCATTAAACACTTCAAATGTCGTAGAATTTCCATTAAATCGAAGAACCACCGCTAGATGGCACTCCAATATCTCTTAATTTCAAACCTTCTTCAACGGTTATTAAAAGAAATTCAATAAAACGCAGAGTAAACAAAATTCCACACATTTTCCTTGAAAAACTTAAATAAAAAAGCAATGAACTCTCGATATAATGCTAATTTTAATGATAAACAAAATTGCTGTACAATGCATTTCACAGTGGGACGTTAAAAACTAGAAGAGAGACGCTGTCTAAGCCGAGACGGACTGTGCTTGGGCTCCTGCACTCGCAGCTGATCCTCCGCCGTGTCCTCCGAAGTCCCCAAAGTCCTGGCTGAAGGTCTGGGCGTTAGCAGAAGCACTGGATCCACTCCCTCCGAAGCCTCCCTGAAAGATTTTTTTTATTAATTTCAGTGAAAACTTCCCCTGAAAGTCCAAGAAAAACTCACAGAATTGAAGGATTGGCTCTGAGCATTGGCACTGGAGGCTGATCCTCCGAAGCCCCCATGGCCAAAGCCTCCCTGAAACAGAAGAATTTATTTGTAAATGATTTGCAATTCGGATTCACGGAAGGTACACACAGAGATTTTTCAGTCTGTATTTAGCGACATCATGACAAATATTAATTTTAAATAAATTAATTAACTTCCTCTGTTTGAAATGATGACTCATTTTGTATTTTAAAAAAATTTGATAAAATTTTAGTGAATAAAATAGCATCACCCAGCTGACCATGGATTGCTTTCGCAACTGCTTCTGGTACTAATATGTGTAAGCGATTGAAGCGACACCAGGTAAAATGTGGGGAAATTCTGCACAATGAAACCATTCAAAAGTCGCACTGCCTGAAAATTTTGAATGATTTTCTCGGCACACTGTCGCCTGAATCAACAAATGTGCTAACTGACATTTCTTCAGAAAAATATTTTGTCTAATGGTGTCTGCACACTAGTAGAAATTTTCGTCAAAAATTGCCATTTTAAAAAAAGTCTGACATTTCTTCCTACACAGATAGGGAAAATTTTCTTTAAAAATGCATATTTTAAAGAAATTTTGGAAATTTCTACTAGTGTGTAGAGGCCATAACAGTTTAAAACCCAAAGTGGCATTTTAATCCAATTTTAAGTTTAGAGTTTCACAGTAGGAATTCTATTCAATATTATGCTAAAGTGATTAACATGAAGGTATAGAGAATTTAATTAGCTTTCGTTTAGTGGAAAAAAATAGTTGATAAGTTTTCTATTATTTAAAAAATAGAGAAAAGAGAACCAAAAAATGGGCGTAGAATACCAAATTAGCGCAAAATGCCACCTTTTCGTTATATGGAGTTGGCATCGCAGAAATGGACATTTGAATGGCTTTTACAACATAACCTAAAAAATGTTAACATTTTTTGAGTATGTGTCATGATTCGAAAAAATCACAGAAAATACTCGAAAGTGTTAAAAGATTGATTAAAAATTAAATAATGTAAGACCTAGAATTGTTGTTAAGTGATACTGCACAGAAAAATAATGTGAAAATTCACTTTATGCCTTGTTTTTCTTTTTCGAATTTCTGTTGGTATTTCACATATAATTTTCATTAAAAAAGCGCAAACTAAATATGAGATTTTAAAAATTTTATAGGAAAATATATTGATATGAGTCCTAAAACCCTTGTCAAATTGTTATGAAAAACGAAATGCAATAGAAATTGGCTTTTTGCTAAGAAAATCTACTCACTTTGGCATTTTTTGCCAATTTTAAGAAAACTTATATAAAATTTACGAGAAAATGGAAAAATATTTATTGAAAAATTAATTTATGAGGCCTAGAACTGTTGTAGAAGTCTTACGGAACGAAAAACTATTGAAAAAATGTTCTTTTGTTTAGAATATCAGTGCTGGTATTTTACGTGATTTTTCGGCTCGCGTTTTAAACTGTTAACAAACTTTTAGTACCCAAAGGACGTAGCCAAGATTCTAGTAAAAGCGGGAAAGACAAAATTTGACTTCAAGAAAATTATTTTTGAAGCAGTATCCCTTGTTTCACCAACTTTAATCGAAAAAATCGCTAAAAATACAGTTTTAATATAGGTTTTATGAATTTGGGCTTCTTTGAAAATTAATAAAACCCCTTTACAATCATTCCCGGCATTAAGCACTTCGGGATTATGCACATAGAATTATGCAAGTTTGCCTACCAATGGGAGTCAACTTATGAAATCATTTTTTATAATACACCTTAATGTATACTATTTTGCGACGCGGGAAATTTGAAAACATTTTGCTACTTTTTCAGAATAAAACTTTAATTTCTTTTATTAAAGTTTTTTTTTAGATATTCTAACCATTTATTGAACAACTCTGTCCAAAAAGTACTGTTTGTGAATGCATTTCTATTAAACAGTTGACTCTTTTTGTTTGAACTACTTTTACTCCGCCTGAAATTCGTTCTACGGCCGTTTTATACAAAAGAAAGCCCCTGCGGGTATCCAAATTTGCTTTGTAATGTCATTTTACGCGTTTTTTGGTCCCGAAAATGTGCATAATACAGGAATTGAATGTACTTAAAAAATGAAATTTTTCTTTGAAGAAATTCTATTCTTTGATCCATTTTTTCACGAATTTTGACGATTTTGGCGGATTTAGCAAAGAAGTGGAAAAAACGTCCTAGTTAGAAAGTGCTTTTCTTTCTTATTAACAAAAAAGAAATTTTTCCAAAGACAGAAAGGGTAGTCTTCTTTGATAGAAATTGTCCTTAAGATGAGCTGAATCTTAGTTTTTTTTTTAATCTTGGGGTGTATCTCCGTGCCATTCATTCGTTAGGGCCTTGACAGATCTGAGGATTAGCCAAGAGACGGCTTAGCGTCATCATATTAGAAATAATGGTTAAACTACGTTTCCATCATTTTCCACTAAGTCGTCTCTCGGCTTAAGTTGTAAGTGTGTCTAGGGCATTACACTCTTGTATAGTACCCTGATATATAATAAAAGAAATTACTAGAAAAGTAACTGCTCGTTCAATCTGAATATCTTCTCGTTCCCAGCGAGCACAGTCAGCTGAAAAAAAAACAGTGTTTTCAGCATATTTTTGTTGAATCGATCAGAAAACATATGCTAACCGGTCAGCAGTTCTCGAACAAAAAATGCTAATCAAATAATGGAAATGGCACTGCTCTGCGAGTGTCGTTTTAGGGTTAAAAGAATTCCTCAGAAAACACATATGTTTTTTAGCTGAATCGAAATTGGTTAGCATTTGGTACTCACTGGGTTATCAAAGAAAAAGTATTTTCAAATACTTGTGCTTTAAAAGGTTGAATATAGACAAAAGTCTTAAAAGCTGTACATTGCAGCGATAAATTCTACCAAATTCTTTTAGAAAAAAAGAAAATTCTTGATTTGGAAGTTTTAACGAAATTGTGCTTTTGCGATGAACGGAACAACATTAAATAACATGAAAGAAAATTCTAAAACAAGAAACACAAGCTTTCAAATATCAAAGAGCTCTTTGACATCGTCGCATTAGATTAAAATTTGTTTGAAATTTGTCGGTGCAAACGGCAAATCTACTACAACGCCTCGTATCGAATTGGATTGATTTTAAGCACAGATAAAATTTAATTATTGTATTTTTAATTTAAATAATTTAAATAAAGAAATTCCTGATAGCGAGCAAAGAATTTATAGAAAACATCTATATCGAAGTCACAAAAATGTGGCAGATTCTACTCTTTAAGGTTAATTTTAGAAAATTTAAAGCTCAAACTATGATCTTTCGTGACTTTCGCTTATATTTACGCAATGTTAATGAGTTTTAGAAATTAAAATGAAATACAAGTAAATGAACGCAGAATTTCTCAGAATTCACAATTCGGAACCCACTAAATTTTGGCAGATTCTGATTTTTTAGGTTAAGTTTTAAAAAAAGATCAAAGCTTGAGTGATTCCACCATGATTAGTGGCTTTTTCCCAATATACTCAAAATTCATATACACTGTAAACTTTATTGGTACAGGAAGAGTTCTTACTTCTCTGTATAAATTCCAAATATTCAAAGTAAGAACAATATGACTTGAATTTTAATGTTCAAAATTATTATACTTATGGATCATTGTGCTAGAAATTAAATTGAAGCTATAGACAGAAAATTGATTTACTATTTGTGAAATAGGAAGGTAAAACGTTCAGCTTTTCTTCATAAATTTTAACATTAATAAAATCCTAATAAAAATTTAAAACTTGTAAAAAAAGCTAAATATTTTTTTTGTAAAGTTAAGAAACTGAACTATATTTTTCACTGATAATTCGCATTCAATACTATTTTATAAACTGTAATGGATATTCGCTAATGATCAGTCGGGTTTTATATTGCATTTGTATGGTTTACAGAATCTTCACTTAAACGGTTTTCTGTCACAAAGATTTCGTGCCTTAAATTGGTAGCACTGCTAAAGAAACCGCGTGGCGTCATTATCAGCAAAATCTCTTGATTCTTGATCAAATTAGGGAATTAGTCGATGAGGAAGTGCCAAATATTTTATAAAACTTTTCCTACCTGTTCGAATGACTGAGACTGAGCCCCAGCATTCGATGCAGATCCTCCAAATCCTCCAAAACCTCCGAAGCCTCCATCTTGATTGAAAGACTGACTCTGAGCACCAGCGTTAGCTGCTGATCCTCCGAATCCTCCAAAACCGCCCTGAAAAGAACAACCGGAAGGTGATTTTGGTCTGAGAAGCCGAAAAAGAGGGAATGGAAACCTGTTCGAAAGATTGACTCTGCGCTCCAGCATTTGCAGCTGATCCTCCAAAGCCACCGAATCCGCCATCTTCGAAAGACTGACTCTGGGCTCCGGCATTGGCAGCTGATCCGCCAAAGTGCTTGGGGAAGCTGGGAAAACCTCCACCGTGATTGAAACTCTGGGAATCCGCATTGGCCTGAGAAGCACTTCCGCTGAAACCTCCAAATCCTCCAAAACCACCGAATTGGGCAGCTCTTACTTCCCTCCTGGAGTCAGGGATTTCCAAGAGGACTGACAGGGAGAAAAGGAATGTGACTTTGAGGGAGGGATCTTGGGAAAATCTGCAGAAAACTCACGATAAGTCGCTGCATGAGCGATTGAGAGCACAGCACAGAACACAATCGCGATCTTCCCGTTCATTGTGACACTATTCGCTCTGTCCACTTGCTGGAGACTCCGAAAGACAACTGATCTGTCCACAGAGCGTCAGTCTTTATATCAACTCTTGACCAGAATTGCTTAATAATTTTTCGGATGTTTATCTCATCATTTATTGTTGGTTTATGGTAATTTTCAACTCTCGGCCGGCAAGAAAAAGCGAGAGTAGATTCCAGTGCTAACAGCTTCCAAGAGAAAAGAAGCCAAAAAGAATAATGAAGCATCAGAAAGACAATCATCCGGCAAAAAAAAATGATTTGCATTTCATTTTTACCTAAAACCTGAAAAGTCTGGAAGAAAAATCGACCAAAATCCTTAAGAACTCCTCTGAAAGCAACCATAAGCCCTAAAATTGCTTCAATGGTTGTCCTAGGACAGGGCCATCAACTTTCTTCACCTCCAATGCCAACAAAAAAAAATCCGTGATCTCATGAACCAGTTTCAATGCAAATTTATTTCTCAGATAATCTTCACGTGTCTCAAAAAAAATCCCCTCGAAATTCAAGTTCAATACAGAAGATGCTTTTGAGAGACAAGTTTTATAACTAAATATCCAGCATCTTGTTGATCTGCTTGATCTCCATGATCTGATTGTTGATCTGGCTCTTCCTGGAAATGCAAGAAGGGAAAGAATTAAGATGACTGAAAACCAGAAAAATTTAATTGGGAACAGTTGTCAGCGCCCTCACGTGGAGAAATGAGCTGTCAGATTCAATGCGAATTTACTGGAAGTTGATTCATTTCCTCTTGAACAGTGAGAAAACAAGGGGTAGAGGACTGTGACATTCAAGGTTTATTCGAGTAGCGGACAGACGATCTATTGTAAATTGTTCTGATTTGTCGGTCTGTCGATCTTTTGTAAATATCATCACGATTTTTCGACGTTTCGATCTTTATATTAGGAGTCGATTCTTCTACAATAGTCCTAAAGGTTATTTATTTGAAAGTTGTGTGCCCTTTTCCTTCATGACAGCCCAAGAGTAATATGATACGAGAAAGAAAATTTAGGTAGTATTGTTTTGACCGTGAATTGAGGAGCATGAAGCTCCGAGTTCTGGGCTCCTGAGAGCGAATAATTGGTTATTCCAGAGCCCGGGGCAACATACAAAGATCGTGCAGATCGAATTCGTTTTTGCAAAGAACATGTTGATCTTACGATCTCTACGCAGATAGCGGAAATCGGAACGATCTTTTGCAAAGATCATGCTGATCTGTCGATCTGTCGATCTTCTCAAATACCATGCCAGGTCTATTGATCTGTCGATCTTTAGCAAAGATTGTGCTTATTTGTCAATCTGTAAATGTTTGCGATTCTTGCAAACATCCTGCCGATATATCGATCTGTCGATCTTTAACGAAATTTTTCGATCTGCGATCTGCGATCGCTTCAAATATCGTGCTGATCTATCGATCTGAAGATTCTTTAAAAAATCGTGTAGATCTTAAGATCGCTTCAGAAATGGTGAAAATCGTCGATCTCTTGCAAAGATCATACTGATTTGTCGATCAATCGATCTCCACAAAGGTCACGCTGATCTTTCCATCTGTCGATCTGTAGCAAAGATTGGAATGATTAGTCTATCTGTCGAGTTTTGCAAACATCCTGCAGATCTATCTATCGGTCGATCTTTTGTAGAAATCTTTAAGATTTTTCCATCTTTCTATCGTTTCAAAAATCGTGTTGATCTATCGATCCGCTGAGTTTTTGAAAAGATCGGATGGATCTTTAGATCTCTGCAGAGATGGTGAAAATCGTCGATCTTTTGCAAAGATCATGCTGATTTGTCGATCTGTCGATTTTTGCAAATATCCTGCAAATCTATCTATCTGTCGATGTTTTGTAAAATCCTTACGATTTTTCGATCTGTCGATCTTTCTATCGTACTTACCCTACTTACCTAACGCTCTGCGGATTTTTGAAAAGGCCCTGTCGACCTTATGATCTCTACAAGAAATCGTCGATCTTTTGCAAAGATTGTGTTGAAATGTCGATCTGTTGATGTCTACAAAGATCGTGTTGATCGATAGATCAATATCTATCTTCAGATAGACCCATCTGATGATCTTCTCGAAAGACTGTGCTGATTCTTCTATCTCTTCAAATATCCTGCAGATCCATCGATCAGTCGATCTTTTGCAAAATTCGTTACAATTTCCCGATGATTCGAACTTTACAAAGATCGTGTTGGTCTATCAATCCTTGAATATTTTTTGCAAGGATTGTGCTAAAATGTAGATCTCTACAAAGATTGCTCTGATCTTTAGAGAGATCATTTAGATCTTTTAACCTTTCGATGTCTTCAAAGATCGTACTGATCGATCTTTTACAATCATCGTGTTGAACTCTTGAACTAGCAATCTCCGTAAAGATCTTTCTGATCTACTGATTCGCTTTGCATAGATCGTTTCAATCTTTTAACACAAGATCTGCATCAATACGTCAATTGACTACTCGTGGTCCACTACACGAGCCAAGTGTTTAACCTTCAGAAAAAATATCGAAAAAGTGCAACGGGGAATTCGTAAAGGATTACCTAGTCCTTGCGAACAAAAACAGTGTCAAAATTAAGAACCTGCGAACAATTTCAATGACAAAATCACTTTAGGGAGAATAGCTTTCGGAGGACGCCAACTTAACCTCACTTAATGTTGCGTTAAATGCTAAAAGCATCAAAACGTAACTCACATATCAGCAAGGATCTTCTTGATGACCTCTTCCCTTTTCGGCGGCAACTGGAACTCCTTCTGAATGTTCTGCTTCTCCCATGTTTCAATCTGCTGCTGATTCCTGCTAATCTTCCCCTTGGACACTTCAAGTTGCTTCAGTAGTCCTTTAGTGGCCACATTGATCTTCTCCACCTGTTGGGCAAAGTCCTTCTCGTCCTGCAGAGTAGAAGGAGCCAGCAGAGACACCAAACGAGCCACTTCTTGAGCCCTCTTCGACAGACTCTGCTGCCTCTCGTACATATCCTCATACTTTCCAGCCAGATTCTCAGCATTGTCCCTGATTCGCTTCTTCTCCATCTTCAGCTCCTGAATCTCCTCCTGTTGCTGCCGATTGAGCACCTGAAGGATCTCCACGCGCTTCTTCAGCTCCTGTCGACACTTTTCGTGTCGCGGGAAGTACTGCTCCCTCAGAGTCTGAGTAGCGTGCATCAGGAGCTCAAGCAGTTCCTGTGGACTGGGTTCTGTGTTATTGTTCAGCTTCAACAGAGGCTGCGACAGTCCTCCCTTCAGAATGGACAAAATCCTAGTCTCAATAGAATCTGCAAAGTATTTCTTCTGCGGAGAAACAGCATCGGTGGCTTGAGTTGTTTTTTGTGATTTCTCACTGTTCCAATCGAGCAGGACATTGGGATCCGTAATGAGATTGAGGGACACGACCTGACCACTTCCCAGGAAAACTACCAATCCAGCTGGAGATTGAAGGAGCGTAAATCCCAGCACAGGATTCACCTGACCAGAATTCAGGGCCTTGGTGCATAAGATGTACTCTGCTCGGCTCTCGTTCCCCAAATACGGAACCTCAGTATCCGCTTCATCTTCAGCTTCTGCAAAGTCATGCAACTGCTTAACGAATTCCAGGAAAATAGCATGAACTCCCGTGTTGTGATAGGCAAAGTAACGAGATTCTGTAGCGAGATCCCGACGCAAATGAATGGGACAGACATGAGATTTGGAATCGGAATTCTGTGGTAGTCCCAGTTCCAGTTCAACAGTCTCCAGAACATGAAGACGCCACTCCGAAGGAGAAATCTGCAAACTAGAATCAATCTTATCGAATGACTCGTTCCCTGCCTCTTCCTCATCAACGTCCAGCAACAAACAATGATGGATCTTCCCTGTGGACTCTGAAATAACAACGCAGGGAGGAAGACAAGGGATCACGAGAATGGAACAAGAACTGAGACCATAGTTGTCCAGCTTTCCCGGAGTCATAGTCAAAGGACCCTGCAATCTCGGCCTGAAAAAGTTTTCTTAGTTTAGCAAGGGATGACATCAAAAATCAAAATGAACCTCACTTTTTCGTGCTAAGTCCAGCACTTAGAATGTAAACGTTTCCGTTTCCACGCAAAATCAAAATCGGCCATTCGACTTTGTGACGAAGTTGTGCTGAAGCCTAAAAAACAGTGATTTGATAATCTTCTCCGAAATCTAAATCAAAAAAATCGTAAAAAAGACTTACACTAAGAAGCGTTGACTCACTCATGGTGTCCTCTCCAAATGGAAGGAGGGAGGATACTCTCGGGGGCGCAATATCAAAGTCAACAGCTGTATCCCCAAAGTCCGACAGAGATGGCAAAGTCGATCCGTTGCTCTTCATTTTGGGAACAGGACCAATACGCCAGACGTGCTTGAGGTTCTCCTCGTGGTAAACACGCAAGGAGTTGTCCGACAGAAGGACAATCAGGTGACTCCCAGTGGGAGATCCTGGATGCCATTTCACCTGAAGCACCTCCAAATGCGTATTATTCGTAAAGAGACGATCATCAAGGACGTGAGTTCTGAAAGAAAAAAACAACAAGGATTCTTATACAAAACTCTCATTGGAGTGGAATGAATACGTTCTGAAGTAAAATTTATGGCCACATCTGCCATATTTTGTAATATTTGTCAAGTGTTGCATTTATATCACAAAAGGAAATTCGGATTAAGTCAAAGGAAGATTCATACCAAGAAACTTTGGTTCAAATTTCCAGTTTCCTGGAAACGTTTGAGGATTTCTAAGTGTTTCTAGTAGGTTCCTACGAGTTCCTAAAAAAAAAAAACAGGAGATTTGACACCATGGCGCTGCGATCAACTCGTACGGCGAAAGTAGGAACCGTCGCGGCGAAATTGGGAACAGTTTTGCGAAATATATAATATAAGCAACAAATTTTTGACATTTTTTTCCTCTTAATTAAAAGTAAAAAATAAAGTAACCCTGACCCTGAGCGCATGAACTGGTCTATTTCCTTGATGAGAAAAGTAAAGGCCTTTAAATTAAACTCTAGGAAAAAATACTGATGGAGTGGATAGAAAGTAAAACCCAAGGATCCGTGACAGCAGCCTTCAATGACAATTGTCTTGGTAACAGTTGGTTTCTTCGGCCATTATCCTTATGACAGGATCCGTTACTTAGTAATCACGGAAATTACTCGTGCAGAATATGAGGTCGTAGTTATTAAAGAGGAACTGATCACTCTGTCGTCCGGGGCTCGGCTCAAACCCGACCTGATTGTGCAGAATCGAGAAAGACTCCAAGTTCGCGATTTCTATGATTGTTCTTCGTAGTTCCATTGTAAAATATTACGACTTTACAGATTAAGATGGACGGTCGAGACCTTGGGAGTCGGGACAATTAGTCCTGTATAATACCTCCAAGGTCCAAGGTCCCTAGTCTTGTTGTGAATGCTATAGTTATCATGTCACAACTGTGGAAAACATACGATGAGAATCTTTTAGCCGCCACTTCTTGTCGAACTATTAAAAAGTTACCATCTAAGCGAAGTCAAGTTCTAAAAAAGTGAATCAAAGCCTAATAAAATTATCAGTAAGTGTTCACAATTATCTGGAGAATTCTACCAAGTCAACCACTATCGTCAGAGCAGCCTATTTAAGAGCGAAATTCTAACTTGATTGGGAAAGTCAAAGACAAATTCCACAATGTGCATGAGGCAGAAGAAAGCGTGGTCAAGGAGAACTCGCCATCAACTGTTTGAGACTTTTTCTTGATTCTTCCGACCCAGATTCAGCCACTCACGAGGGATTCCACCCAGATTCAGGTGGAGAAGTTCGAGTATCTAGGGGTGTTACTCACGAGGGATGGTGATGGACGCCGAACAATCGTCGCGAATCGGTCAAGCTTCTTCAGCATTGAGGAAGCTTGGCGGAAGCGTGGTGAGGAAAGCCGATCTTAGTCGTTCGGCTAAATTGTCGGTTTCAAAGCTGTTTTCATTCCTATTCTTATTTGGTCATGAGATTTGGGTAATGACTGAAAAAGTAAGATCGCATGTACAAGCTGCCGCGACAAGGTACCTTCGGGCGGTTAAGGGAATCATTCGTTAAATTTGAGTAAGGAACGTATCGATTCGCGAGGAGCTAAAAGCCGAGGAGTTGCTTCTTCGGGTTGAGTAAAGACAGATTCCCCTAAAAACCTATGAAAGACTTCATGAGGCGTCTACCTCGTGGCAGATCTAGGACAAGGCAGCTGAATCAAATTCAGAATCTTGCCTTGGACCTTTTAGTGCCTTTTCATTAACCGTGAAGACCTTCCTGAATTGGCGGAAGATCGGCTGACGTAGGCTACTAACGTAGATGTCCTAACCCCGCGATCGTGATCGTGTGTTTTTGGGAACACTTGAGATAAATAAATTCAATTAGCACAATAATGGACCATTTCCATTGAGAAATTTCTCAAGAAGTTTGTTAGAAAATTCTCAATTTGGTTGAACCTTTTCGCATAAAAACTTAAAAAATAAAAATTGGGAACAGATATCTAGACTGTTCCTATCGGGAACAGCGCCATTCGTTGAGTTTTCTTATGATACTTGCATGCCAATGAGTCAGCTGAGAGAATTTCCATAAAAAAAACTTGTTTTCATTTCACAGTTAAGGTGTTTTTAGATGAAATTCAAATCAATTTGGGTTCTTTGAAGGTGAAAATAGTGCGTACAGTGTGGAAATGTCCCTGTATTGGGAATACGGTATGCCAAGAACAAAGATTTACGGTAAAGTGTTGGAAGTGCGTCAGAAAACAGTAACGTTACTGTTTTAAAGTGTTAATGGTTTCAATTATCCCTTACAATTCCCTGCTACAATTTGCGTTCCCAACTATTAAATATATCTTGATAGGGAGTGTATCCGGTGTTCGTCAGTGGGAAAAGTGGTCACCCTAAGAGGAAAATACTTTTTTGGTCTTGCCCAGAGCTTTCGATCCCAATATGGACCTTCTTCAGTGGTCGACTAAATTGTCTTTTCGCAGGTTTTTTTCGCAGCGAAAACACAATTTAGTCGACCACTGAAGAAGGTCCATATTGGGACCGAAAGCTCTGGGCAAGACCAAAAAAGTGTTTTCCTCTTAGGGTGACTACTTTTCTCACTGGCGAACACCGGATATACTCCCTATCCGCGCCAGTTTCCATTATTCTATTATTAAAGATATCCTTTAGTAGTATAGTGCCCGCTCTCTAATCCGGATCGGCGTAATCCGGACGAGTTATTGACGGTTACATTTAAAATCATTTTGAGATCATGTATGCATGTCTGTTCATCAATGAAAATGAATTATCCTGTGATGTTTCTGTATAATAAATGAAGTATAATAGCATAGAATTCTCTAATTTTGTCTTTTTAATCTTCTTTAAAACTTTTATTCTAATTCTACAAAAAAAATCTTGTATTTTCGAGACGTTGAACAAATTCAAAAAATCTATCCGGATTACGAAGCGGACATCTGTCATATTGTCTCCCAATCATCCGGATTACAAAGCGGGCACTGTAATGTTATGAAGGTCTCGGTTGTTTCTATCCATTTTTACCCAGAAGCTAAATCAAAGCAAAAAAATGTCAACGAGATGTTCGTATTAAAAACCGGGATTTTTGCGAGCTTTAAAGTAAATTGGGAATTACAAAAATCTGAAAATTTTCTCAATGGAAATGGCCCATAAAGAGTAGCCCCCTGGATGCCCCCTATAAGAACAATCTCGACGGAGTTGACAACAATCATGGCGAAGTTGCGAACAGCTGCGGCGAAATTGAGAACAGTTCCGGCGAGATTAGGAACAGTCGCAGCCAACATGGAAAACATGGATTCTCAACGACAAACCCTTATCCAATTTTTAATTTTTCTGCCCATTTTCAAACAATTCTGGATTATTCTTGGTGTATAAATGAAAACCCACCTCGGTCTTCATTGGGACAAGTTTTCGCACAAGTAAATGCACTTGAGAGTGTAAGTGGCAAAGGGTTAATAATTTCTAATTAAAGTCAAGTAAAATTTCTGACAAAAATTAACTATCAAATATTTTAGCATCTCTCCATCAACCAATTGGAAGGGTGTATTCTTCACCCCTTTTTAGTCTTTCTGTTCTTAACGTGGTATAAAATTGTTTGGAAGAATCTTTCTGGTTGAAGTATGTATAATTATTGTGTATATTAAATGACTTTTGCACTGGTGAAATTATCATTGCTAACACCCCCTTTTCTAATATTTGCTGGGGAATATACTGTATAAATCTACATATGTGGAAAATGTAAAATACATGTTTTTCAGTACAGTAAAACTTTTCGATTTATTTATACAACATAGAGAGAAAGAGAGAGAGAGTATATTTTGCTTGGGATATAGAAAACATCCCAGTCGAAACATTTAGCCCAAGAATAATAATTCAAGACAGTGATTAAGTCATAAAATTTATTAATCTAAAAGATTATGTGCTTAATTATGTAAGGAAATGTTGGAAAGTTATCACTTTTATGGGTATAATGTTTTCGTTCTCATTCACTCTCATCATCACCATTTTCCTCCCTTATCACCCCGCCCCCTTTAGCACTGTTCTCAGCCCAGGAAAAGGTGGAAAAACCGACTACAAATTCGCACGGGAGAAATTGCCATTTCACCTCTTGAGTGTGTGGCGAAAAGTTTAATTAATGGGCACCGGTGAGGGGGGGGAGGAAAAGGACTTTAGTGCTGAATAAAAAATTAGAAAAGAAATCAAGAGATCAATTAGCAAATTCATGACATAAATAATATGACACTGATACCGGGATATTCACCAATTAAAACTTTCTACCACTCCAACGCGCTTTCCCTCCTTGGTCAAATTAAAAAGATATGACAGTTGAGGTGAATTAAGAAAATGTGACTTTTCCCATTAAGATGTGAGAGATTTATTCAAAAATCACCCAAAAAACACTGAAGGAAAGGTAAGAATTTTCACCCAAAGATATTTATTTAAAATATTCCATCTCATCAACTTTCTGACTCTTCATACTTTTCAACTAGAAATTTTTCACCTATCAAAAGGTCCAGCATTTTCACCCCTTTTTCCCCCTTTCCACCAACATCCCCTTGCGTATTCCTCGACACATCCTCCCCCAACCCCAACATTCACTTTTTGACGACAATTTATATTCCAAATTGTATAATATCATCATCTCTTCGTCCCAAGCAGCAAGTTTTTGGTTGTATTGCTGAAAAACTCATTGAAATTTCCATCCATCCTCCTCTATTTTCCCAAACGCGAAAATACTCTCTCTTGAAATGTTAGAAGTTGGCGAAAAGAGGTAAGAAATATAACATTAAATTAATCCAAACTTGCTAACTTGGCTAATCTCGAATATTAAATATTCAAATTATGTTTTATTTTCTTCATTAACATTTATTTGATAAATATTTTGAACACTGTGAGTGCTATTTCTCGTAACCCCATTCTGCCCATATTCTTCCATCTGACACTCCATATCGACCACCAAAAGGGATCATGCATAGTCTTTTACCCCTTTCCCTTAGGCCACTTTAGACACTTTATTTTCGAAATATTCCACGACAAAAGGGATTGAAAATGAGGAGGAAGAACCCGGTTGACACATCTTTATGAAATTCTTATTTCATATCATGATTTACCTACTTAGGCTTTAGACACTACTCTCTTGAGCGTAGTAGCATTCAGAATGTATAAAAAGGCAATGGCGTCCACCGCCGTCTTAGCGTTGACCAACCTCCCGAGCCCAAACGGTTGAACATCTCACATTCAAAATTAATGAAAAGAAAAGAAGAAAAACAAAAAAAAATCACGATTAAGACGTTAATAGGGCTCGAATATACCGCTACTCGTTCCAGACCGTCACTTCCAAGACTAAGTGTCCAATATGAAAAATGCTTTTCCCCGATCTAAGCATGATGAGACAAGAAGACCTGGTGAATGTGCTAGGCTGCAAATACTCCTTCAGATAGTCAGATTCTTCCAATCGAATCAATTATGAGTAGTAAAACCGTAATGAGATATGGGTTTCATGCACCTGTTGGTCAATTGAGACCCTCAGAACAGAAGAGGACTATCGTATGAGCATTTCCATATTAAAATACATCAATCTAGCCCTGAATGACCCAATTGTGAGACAAAGAATTGAAATTATTGAAGAACTTAACTTTTGAATATCTTTTTAATCTTTCTCTTTTGATTTTTTGTTTTATTTATTTCTATATGTAATAATAAAATATTAATTTTCTGTGTTTTGGTAAAGTCCCGAACGCCAAGATCCTAAAAGTATTAGAACCCCAAATTCCCGAAAGTCAAAATTCCGAGTCTAAAATCCAGAACGCCAAAATCCTAAAACTTAAAATACCTGTATAGCCAAAATTCCCAAATTCAAAATCCAGAACGCTGAAATCTCCAAAAACCAAAATCCCGAATGGACCGCAATCATGAGAAGATTCAAATCCCGAAAAACTAAAATACCGAACAGGCCGAAATTTCGAAAACCAAAATTCCGACAGCTAAAATTTCGAATGGGACGAAATCCTGAGAAGGTTCAAATCCCAAAAAAATTAAAATCCTTAAATGATCGAAATTTCGAAAGCCAAAATACAGAATGTCGTAATCACCTAAAACCAAAATCCAGTACGCCAAGATTCTGAGACGGTTCTGAGATTCTGAGAAATTTTGAGACGGTTAAAACCCCGAAAAATTAAAATTCCGAAAAGGAAAAAAAATTATAAACCCAATCACCCAAATTTTCAATATCCTGAAAATCAAAATCCAGAACGCCAAAATAACGACAGCTAAAACCCCGAATGGGTAAACGGTTAAAATCCTGGGACGGTTAAAATCCCGGAAAAACTAAAATCCCGAAATGGCCAACATTCCAAAAGCCAAAATCTAGAACGCCAAATTCCCAAAAGCTGAAATCTCGAATGGACCGAAATCCTGAGAGAGTTCAAATCCCAAAAAGGCCAAAATATAGAATGCCAAAATCCCGAAAACCAAAATCCAGAACACCAATTTCCCAAGAGCTGAAATCCCAAATGGACCGAAATACTGAGAGGGTTCAAATCCCGAAAAGGCTAAAATTTAGAAAGCCAAAATCCCGAAAACCAAAATCCAGAACGCCAATATCCAGAAAACTAAAACCCTGAATAGTTACAATCCTGAGACGGTTAAAATCCTGAAAAACTAAAATCCAGAACGCGGAAATCTTCAGAAACCGAAATCCCGAATGGATCGAAATCACGAGAGACCGAAAATCCCGGAACCGAATATCGAGATAGCCAAACCGAATTCTTAGAAGTATCAGAATGTTGGGAACCGACGTTGATATTAACTCAAAGAACAAATCCGGTAATCGTCTGATGGGAGGAGGTTCAGCCTAGAATAAAAATTTCTTTTCTTCCCAGATCTTTCGGTGCTCTACGCAACTTTTTCAGTGGTCGATAATGTTGGGCTTTTCTGGGACTTCGTCTTGATTGGGGACAGGGATGATGTCTTTACTGGATACATTGATAACTGAGTTTACACACTTTTAGATAGCTTTACAGCAATTAACAAAAACTTTCTACAGTAAACAATTTCTTTAACTAAAAACTTTTTTTTTATAATAAATAATTAAATATAATAAATATCTCAGCTAGGGTAAGATGTGGTAATTTTGAATCATGTCTATTTTGAAATTTTGAGATTTAATCACTGTTTCGGATGGACAAAGAGGAATAGAAAACTACGAAGCAGTATAAGACTTTACGTTCAAGTGTACTTTTTCGTTGATTTTTTCCTTTTGCCTTTTAAAACTGATAGGAAATCTCACAGTTGCAAATTAGACATGATTCTAAATTACACCATTTTGCCCTACTGCCACGATTGCACTTTCTGTGTTGAAATTGATTGAAATTTTCTGTTTTGGGAAATTATTCTATACATTCATCTTGGTATAATTTCGTCCCCTTCGGAATTTTGACCATTCGAAATTTTGGCCTTTTCGAAATGCTTTTTGCCACCACGATTTTCAATTTTACTTGAAGACTCTAAACTATCAAACAGAATTTTTAAACACTGTGGAAAAATTGACAGTTATGGCCTCTACGCACTTGAGATAATTATGTCCATATTGGACAGTTTTACTAGACAAGAGTAGACAATTAGCTTCTATGAATCTAAATTGTTTAATTTTGAATTATCTCTGCTTTGAGATCGCAAGAAATTGATAGAAATTTTCGTCAAAAATTATCGTTTTGACAGAATTTTGACATTTCACCCGAAGGTAGTAAAAACGATTTTCCTTATTTTTTGACAAAAGTTCCTCTCAAAGTACAGTGCCCGCTTTGTAATCCGGATGATTGGGAGACAATATGACACATGTCCGCTTCGTAATCCGAATGAATTTTTTGAATGTGTTCAACGTCTTGCAAATATAATACAAGTTTTTTTTATAGAATTAGAATAAAAGTTTTAAAAAAAGATTAAAAAGACATAATTAGAGAATTCTATGCTATTATACCTCATTTATTAAACAAAAATATTACAGGATAATTCATTTTCATTGTTTAACACACATGCATACATGACCTCAAAATTATTTTAAATGTAACCGTCGATAACTCGTCCGGATTACGGCGATCCGGATTAGAGAGTGGGCACTGTATAGCGGTTTTTAGCCTTGATTTCGGACTAAAGGTGTCTACACATTGGAAGCAATTTTCGTCAAAAATTGCGTTTTTGACAGAAATTTGACGTTTCCCCCTACAACGGTGCAGGGAATTTCCTTCAAAAAAGCAATTTTTGTCAAAAATTTCTCCCAATGTGTAGAGGCCATAAGAATTGAGTTTACTGTGCTAAAAAAGACAGAAAGAAATTTTTTAAAATTGTTAATTTCGAGGATGCCGGTATGGTCAGCTGGGACAGACGAAGCCGATGGAATTGGCCTGTGAAAGGCAAATTCTTAGAAATGACTGAATGAGTTCAGCTGAAGAAATCCCTTCTTCAGCATCCACCAGCGATATTTGACGATATCTTATGAGTCCCCTCCTCCATTTCCACCTACTTTTCCACGCACATCCTCCAAAGCCAAAAGTGCCAAAAGTCGATGGAAATAGGAGAAACGTGGCTCAGACGTCGACTCATCCGCCCAGCCATCCAACTGGATAATGTATTTTGTATGTTGATTTTATAGGTGAAAGGGTTTTTGGAAATGGCCAAAATTTTCCAACCCCCGTCCATCCCCCTTGGAAAACCCTCTTCTCTTTTTGTGTCACCATCAACCACCCCAATACCACCACCCCCTGGGCGCTAAAGCATCATGGCAACAGATGACTAAGGCCAAACCACGAGGAAAAGACAACCAGCAAATGATACAAGAGATGAGGCAATTTTGTCAAAATTTCTCTCTATGAAATAAAACGAGGTGTAGTATGATAAGTACCAGATATCATATCATGTGTCAGCCGATTATTATTATAATATAACACTTTCATTCTTCTGAAAGTACTTCTCATCCTCCAGCACCTTCAACCTTACTCCCCCCCAAAAAACATTAAAAATCTTCCCAACCCCATCACCTTCACCAAAAGATAGTCCTTGTCATTTTTCCACCCTCTCCCATCAACCTCTTTCTATTCATTCCGCAAATATAAATTGATATTCTTTACACATTTTCGCGCTCTTTCTGCGCCTCCGAAAATCCCGGAGGTTTCGCCAGAAAAAGGGTTAAAGAAAGTGCGATTCGAGAATTAATTTGAGAGGTATGAGAATTTGGTGGTAATTTTTAGCATAAAAGATATGATATACACACGTGTGTTTCTCACGTGAAATATAATTAGGAATTCTAATCAGGCGATTTAAAATAATTCGCTAATTTAAAGTTTAGCATCCAACACCGACATTATACACAATTTTATATGCATACATATTTATTAATATGAAAAACCACCCTTTCAAAACCTTTTCCCTAACCACACTTTTCACATTTTCTAATTACATGCGTTAAATGTTACAGTCATTTCTATGCCTTATCGCTTTATATGTTCCTCTTTCGTACACGCATTTTCACGTACGCGAAAAATTACTTCAATCTCCGTCAATGTTACAATCTACCATCAAGATTGTGGTATTAATATGAATTTGAAATTATCCCTGAGAAGTGTTAGTGGCGCCATCTAGGAATTTTGGATATTTAAGACTTCTGAAGTATTTTTGTGAGCAATCTCAATTCTAAAATCTGATTTTCTAAATTGATAGCCGTAGATAAGCCAAATGATGAATGTCTAAATTACAAATTAGAATTCCTACTAGCGTTATCTAAGAATAAAACTATACAGCAAAATTTGAAATGCCGGACAACGCACAATTCTAGACGAAACAATTAAGAAGTTCAAACTTTGAGAATCTAGTAATGATAAAATTTTCTAAGACTTCTCTTAAATAATCTTCAAATAGTCCTATAAGGACAAAATTCCGAAAGCCAAACCCTAAAAGTCAGAGTTCCGAAACGTTGGGATTTTGGCAATTTCGGGATTTTGAATGAATTTTTGGATTTTGAATGAAAGCATTTATTGTTTTCTTTCCTTGTGAAAAAAGTATTTTAAATTTAAAGGTTTAGTGATTAGTGCCTTTTTCTTGACACCAGAAAAAGGAAATGTATTGGCCAGGAAAGGTTCACATGTAAAAGTTATTTTGTCGTTTTAATATGCTTGTAAATTGAGTGATCCAATTAAAAGACCATTTGACCCAATTAGCGAGGAGGCGATCCACTTAGTGAACGCTAACTTATTTCAGTATTATCATTATTTTATAAATTTTATTTACATGAGCTTTACTTTGTTTAATTACATGAGCATTACTTTCTTTTTTCTAAACTTTAAAACTTTTCTAAAACTCCGTGAATTTATACTATAATTGCATAGAAGACAGATTGTCCTATTGTTTACCAATAAATTGAATTGAATTGAATTGAATTTTAAATCTTTTTTTATATTATGTTTCTGAATGAAACAGTGAATAATTCTATGGACTTAGAAGAGGTAAAAAAGAATTTCATCAGTCCAAAAAACAAGATTTTAATTAGCACTTTACTGAAAACGATACGGTTACCGCACCTTACTTATTATACCTTTAAACTTAAAGAACTAAATATTAGTTGAGTATAACATTTAGAGAGATTTTTTGGAAATAGTTTTATATTTCATTTTCCGAAACCTCTGAGAAAATTTATTTTGTTTTCTGTATTTGTTATTTTTAATAGAATTTCCCATTAAGGTAAAATACAATTTTACTTATAAAACGAAAAATTCGAACTTAATCGTTTGTTAGTTCAAACATAATCATATGTTATTTTCGAATGTAAAAGTATAGGGTAACGTGTCGTATTTCGGGACACATTTTAGCACTTTTAAATTTCAAACGGCTTAACGACTTCTCAAATAATTTTTTTCTTTGTTGGTACAAACAATATGTTCCTTATGCTATCCACAGAATAAGCAAAAAATGTAAAGAAGGAAGAGTGGTATATTTCGGGATGGTTAGATATTCCGGGACAGACAAAAACCGCTATTATGCTAAATTTCACCAAGTCTGATTATTTACTTTTAAGTAGAAGTTCTAAACTTCACTCTTTCATAGAAATTTTGTTAAAATTTCACTTTTAAAGTGACTTAAATCGAAAAAAAACTAAGCACTGTTTGTGTTGACATCTGCAAAATTGACCATACTGAAGGTCTTGTAAAAAGTGAAATATGACACTCACAATTCACGCGTATTTCCCGCTTTAAATAAAATAAAATTTCAGAAGTCTTGTGTTTATCTGATACGTAAAGAGCTTAATATTTTATATAGAACTTAAAAATAATTAGAACACAAATATTTATAGGATTTTTGATGTGTCCCAAAATGCTCATATTATGTCCCGAAAAGCACCTTGTCCAGAAATACCACACGTTACCCTATATGTGTTACAAAAAGTAAAAACCAATCAATTTTCTCCCTTTTTATTACAACAGAATAAAACAATTACTTAAATTAAGCTTTAGGGAGATAAAAGTACAATATTTATGCTGTTTTCTGAAATATAAGAACTTAAGTTAAATTTTTTTTTATTATGTTGAAAAAAATTTTTAAAGAAAATATGCGTGATCTGTGTAACACCTTAATCATGTTTTATATTATGTTGCCTTTCCAATCAATAATTTATTATTATTTTACATTCCAGAAGCCTAATGACAGTCCCAAGATTATGAATATGTTTACGATTTTAGAAAAGGTTTTGTGGAAATTGTTAGTGGCGCCATCTCAGAATTAAATAATTCCCTCTTTGAAATATCATTCATTTCATTAAGGTCTTTTTATGAATTACGATTTGCTCACCCTGCAGTGTCCTGATTGATCAAAATTTGGTAATTATAAGAAAAGCTTTGACCACTTCTGAGACTTGTTTTCGAATTTCTAGCATTCTATAAAACTAAGGCATAGTTCCAGTTTCAGTTCGATCTCGTTTCGTATTCAAGTAATACCCTTAAATTGCTTCAGAGTGTGTAAAAGCCTACGCTTCGATAGAAGGAGCTTTTTTGTGGTTGCAGTCCAGGAAAAAAAATCTGAAGCAGGGAAGAGATTGGGTGGAACAATATAGGCGGACCTGTTTTAATTTTTAAACGGCTTTCAGATAAAAGTTATACCATTTTAGAATTTCCATCCCACCACTGAGGAATGTATTTTTTTTCTAGGCAACATCTAAAGGGGGTTGTAGGCTGCCACCCAGATGAATTTGTTGCTGAGTGTGATGAAACAAAAGGCCCCTTATGGACTTCGTAACCCTTCGCAGCAGGAGCGCTTTTTAATTCCCCATATTATGTATATTTGTGTGCACAAAGTCAACTTCCTCCTGCAAAAATTGTCCCTGTTTAGTCCACCAGATGACCCATCGCAGTGTCATTCTCGTGTACCTCACATGTGATCTCTGCCATGAGCAGGGTAGTTGGGGGATTTTAAGTGAATGTGACCAACCCCCAGCAATGGAAGACGATGCGGGGGATGATGGCCACAGGGACTTGGTAGTGAAAATGTTTTTTTTTTCTCTAATTTATGAGATGGCATGATTCTAGGACACGAATTTAATTATTATATTTCTGTCGTGATATTTTTCTCATTCATATATTTTTCTCGGTAATTTTTTACACACCCTCTCCACACGATTTTTTTTTCGGTGTATATCTTGCCTTTTTGCTATCTCGAGGGGGTTGGTGATGGTATATCACCATTGGTGTATTGCATTTATAATGGGGACATATAAAAAATATTCTCTAGGAGCTTGTTTCATTTTGATAGAGGGGGGGATGGAGTAAGGTTAAGGGATGGCTGTATGAGCAGAATTTTATACTAACTTTTTTTCGCTACATTTCTCGATAATTTATTGTGATATTACACGAGTGAAGCATTCAGGGAGAGGGAAAAAATGACACGAGGCAAGTAAGAGTGTCCAGAAAATGGGAGATAATTAATTAGTGTCTCACTGTCAGGGATTCCTCTCTATATTTTGCATTAATTTAATTTAATTAAAAAATCATTGAAGTCTTCTGTCTCTTACTTCTGCGGAGTCTTTTTTTCTGTTTTGTTTTGCGACTTCTGTGTAAAAGTACAGGGAACTCTTGCTGAATATTCCCAAAGATCCTAAGAAATTATTTAAATCAAAATTCTCTTACTGTATTTTTTTCATTTCAATTTTGTAATAAACTCGACTTGTGCGTTTTTGACCACGCCCATAGAATTTTTAGCTACGCCCCTTGAAGAGCTATACGGGCTCAAAACCCCCCTCGATTTCCGAGACCGCGGATCAATCGTCTCACAAATGGATATGAATCAAATTTCGTTAGGCAATTAATCTCTAAGAAAGCCCAATTTGTATTTTCACTAAGATTAGTTAGAGGCGCTATCTAGGAATTAGCGCTAGTTGCTTATGAATCCATTTGGCCTCTTCAAATTCCTACTGAAACAATTCATCACTGATTCATTTCAAAGCCTTGAATGACAAGTTCTTCCAATTGATTTTCTGGATTTATTGTTGAATTACGAATAGCGCCATCTAGGAACTAAGCCGTATTAAAGATCTTTTTATCAGAATAACTCTTCAAACTTGTAATATTCTAGTCACTTTTCCGACGCTAAGAAAATTAAAATACAAGTGCTCGAACAAAATTCAATCAATCATATTCATTTGTGCTGAAGATGATTAATTATTCAACTTGATACACCATGAGGGAATAAATGTGTTCGAGAGCTTGTCTTGCATAAATTAAAAAGTAATTAAAAGCAATCAGAAACAGTAGAATACTCTGAAAACTCAAAGAGATATTTTCATCAATTGAAAACCCAAACCACTTCTTCCCTTGTACCTTCAAAGTTTTCAGTTAAATTCACCATCAATTGTCTCATATTCAATAAACCATCAGCCGCATAAATTGAATCTTCAGTACAGAACTGAGAACAACAATCAAAGACATGGAGTTGCAATTAAAATTCAATGGTGGTTTTGGCAAAATTAAATGAAATATTTTCCTCCAATACACCCATCTACTCATTATTCCGTTGGAAAATGGATTTTTGGTACAAGAAGTTGATCTCCCATTGAAATGATATTTTTGCGTAGAAAATGGGAAGAAAATAATTTATAATTTCCATAGAGATTAATTTATTGGTGATGGTTTTGTTGGTGAGACAAAAACAATTGAAAATTCACAAACATTGTACAATGAAGTGAATCGAATTGTTATTTAAAATTTTCCATAGGCAAAACACCCCCCAACTGCCGGATCAATTTTTTGGGCACGAAAGACAGTTTCCCAGTGAAAATGCAAATCAAATTATTCCTGAATATTAATATTCTCCTCTTTGATCCACTGCTCTGTCTACCACCCCAAAAAACGGATGATTTTTCCACCCGAAAACCTTTTTTGGCAGAGACAATGGATGCAAAATCGAGGGAATTATTTGATAAGGGATGACTGATTTTGATTGGATCAGAAATGGTCAAAATTCTCGTATCTTGAATATCAATTTTCCACCTTGAGATTCCGGGATTTTCCAATGGAAAGGAAACACCTCTGGTAAGGAAATCCATAATACATTCTTGTACATCACGGGGTATAACACACACTTCCCAGAAACATTTCGTAGAGATGGGTATAAGGGGTGTAAGCTAAAGAAAAGCCACCCATCTACACCACACGGAAAATTTTATTACATTAACCCTTTGGCTATTATTACTCCAACTTTACTCTGTTTCAGCTGAACGGGTAAACAGCAAATTAAATCGGATTTACTGATGAAAGATGAACTTTATGAGTTATAGATTAATCGCATTGTTTCAGATCGTTGAGCACTAAATGTGATTTGCATCAATTTCTTGCAATGAATATTCATTTTTCTACCATTTCTTGACTCCATGATGGCGACATTAAGACGATGACTTAACTATATTATTCTTATTTCGAAAATAGCTTTCGGAATTCGATAAAATATTTAAAGTATTGCAAAATCGTTACGTTTATATTTGATTAACATTTTAAAAAGAGTTACAATGAATATATGGTTCACACCATTTATTTATCGCTTAATAGATGCACGCTGAAGCAAATACAAAGATTAAGGAAACTTAGTTCTGAGATGGCGCCACTAACAATTTCAACAAAAATATTATTATTATAGGGTGGAATCACCACTTCTCGCCAGTGCCCCACTTCTCGCCACGTATATTGAAATCGCTATTTTTCGCCATTTATGAAATAAATGAGCCGCAAAGTTACTTGTATTTTTATTACTGCTACGTATAGAGTCAAAGAACACTAATTTTATGTTTTGAATTTAAATGTTTGAGCATTTTTTAGAGGAATATTTTAAGCAAGTGCATCGAATCCAATATTTCTTACCAAATATAGTAATTGTCATGAAACTTTTTTCGAACAAAATTTAATTTTTGAATAAGTAATTTGCCTATTAAACATTTAATTACATTCGGCGAATACATAAAATTTGTATTTAGTTAGTTAATATTTCATTTTATATAATTTTTATGTAAAAATGAGCCATGGCAGAAAGTGGTAATATTCTAAAATTGATTCACCACCTGTAGCCATAGCTTTTCAATAGGCGACGCTAACTTCACTTCATAGATTCTCAGTTGTCAAATCTACTTTGTTTACTTTCTGCAATAGTCTAATAATTTGATTTCTCAAATAAAAGTGAAGAATATCATTTAATGTGAGTAATAATAAGGTAATTATGAGGAAAAAGAAATGCTGAATGTATTCTTTGCATATTATTGCTCAAGATAATCGAGTTTGAACTTTTCCAAGTGGGTGGCGGGAAGTGGTTACAGAACTGGCGAAAAGTGGTAAAAAGTGGCGACGAAGTGGTTATTTTTGCATTGTTAATAAGAACCAGTTGTTTAGGTACTCCCGCGTTAAATTGTAGGACAATTGTTTTGACGAATCTAGAGCCAATATATCTAAGTAGCTTTGTGTCAAATTTCAGTTATCTGATAATAAGGGGTCAAAAGTTATAATTCAATTAATTTAACTTTTTCCTAAAAGTGGCGATAAGTGGTTACTCCACCCTATTTATAAATTGACTTGTTTTCTATCTAAGTTTATATTTCTAACTGTTTGACATTTAGCTCGTATAATGTTTAGAGACACGAAGAATGGGCGGAAGGATGAATATACAAATATCTTAACGTTCTTTATCGAAACTGTTCGGTCGCAATCTAAAAATAATGTGATAGTGGCGCCATCGCATTTCTTATAAACATGACAGTCAAATCTATGGCTCATTTCATTATTATTTTTTTCTATTTCATAAAGAGTCATGAAGAGTCTACACTCTGGCGATAGGTTACTATTGCTAAGACAGCGGTGGCCTCAATTACTTAAACACACAATTCTTCATTTATCTGTCAAATTGGCTTTTAAGAATTCTTTTTATCGATTTATTTCAAAAAAATAAATTGAAATAACTTCAAAATGACAATTTCTCCATAGATAGAAGACCACGAAAAAGTATACTGAGAGAAATCCGAAAAAGTTAAAATAACATTACGGAAATGTTAACTGTACCCTGCAGTATTGATCCAAAATCGGTGTAAATATTACCCTTTTTAGGTGTATTGGGGGTTAAAGTTACCCTTTTTAATGTTAATTTTACCCTTAAAAATGTGTAAAATTAACATTAAAAAATGTTGATATATTTTTACACCTAAAAAGTGTTAAAGTTATGAGGAAAAAAAAGTTAATCGCACCCTCTTTTTTTCTCAGTATATAAGCCCTGCACTCAAAGAGTACTTCTTCGTAGTCTTTTACTATTACCCATCTCAAATACTGCACTGGGGGAAATTTCGATGTTTAAAATGAGATTCTGTTCCAAATCACCCCATTGTACCATACCTTGAAAATTAATCAATTCCAGGACAGTCTATAGTACAGATTCCGGTTTATCAATAAACAAAATAAGCCTTGAGAATCTTTAAGTTCCTTGCAATTCAGTCTGAGATTACCAAGAATGAATTCTTCTCAGCACATGGGACTCAATAAAAATTATCTAATTAGCTTCTTGTTTTCTCCTAAGAACTTGCCTTGATGGCCCATTCAACTTGGATTAGGAACAAGAAAAAACGAGTCCTTAATTACTCGAAGGAAATTGATCCATATTTTAATTTTTATTGTCATAAAATTGCAATAAAATGGCAAAATTTGGGGTTGTTTTTTCTCTCTTATTCCATCCCTCTCTATCTCTCCCAGACACAATACAATTCCATTGAGGGTTGATCACACTGACTTTTCTTTTATCTCTCGCCTTAAAAATTCTTCGTATATACGACTAATATCGTCTACCCAGAAATTTGTAAAGGAATGGTTATGTGGCAATGGCGTGGGTTCATTAAATAAAATACACTGTGCAATGGCACTTTGTATTTTATACTAAATGGTTTTTTCGGGAGATTCGTTTTTTTTCTGGTCTTGCTGCCTGATGCTGTTTGTCTGAGGGACTTTTTATGTGACGTCTCTTGTGAAGGCTCATCTTCTAACTACCCTCTTCGCAGCAAAAGGGTGTTTTCTATTATTTTTACAAAAAGGGATTATACATACGTTTCCACAGCTATCCGCGAGGTTTTTTTTTTCGAGGAGTTAGGGAAGAAGTTTAGATGTAAAGGGGTGGAAATTTTTAGTCCGAAAAAAGAGAAAGTATCTCCCTGTTTTCCGGAGGTTTTTCAGGGGGTGTGGGTGTATTAAAAACTCAAATGTGGCATCTACACCACTTGTCCGAGACATAGAATAAAATTTTCCTGGGCTTGAAAATTGCCGAAGAAATAGCTCCCTTATGTGGAAAAAGGGGTTTGAGGCGAAAAAAATATGAAATATTTAGCGAAAAAGGGTTGCCTGTTTTGTTGCTCTGTGGTGTTGATATATGTGAGAGAAGAGTGGGTGGATAAACGATTTAGGGGTGGCATTCATGAGGATTTCTCGGCCATACTTTGAGTCAAAAAGAATGCTTTAAAAAAAAAAGAATTGTAAGAGGCTTTCGTATATAATTTTTTCATTGTCTTGTGCCTCTTTTTTTGCCAGCAACACTTCCCCAACCCCACGCAATATAAAGGGAACACATTTTCTCTGAGACTAACACACATTAAGGAGGATTAATTATTTGTTTTGGGGGTGAATTTTTATGTGGAAAAATAATTTTTGTATTTTAATATCCCACTTTTTGTCATTCATTTCTTTTGCCGTAATTATTTCAATTTTGCAATCCCTTCCTCTTCCATTTTCGAATTTAATGAGAATCTTCGAAGTAAATCCCTCTGAAAGGATTTAGAAGTTTAAGTAGAAATTGGACGATAATAAAAAATACAGGATTGATGACCGAAAATAATTTTCGAAAAGTTAAGTCATGAATTTCGACCCCTATCTAGATATTTCGAAAAGTAATTACTTAAGAATTGCCCTGTATATTTTCAGGTAGTCAATAGTTCAAAAGAAACTAATAGAACATCGTTAGTTTGAACACTGACTTTTGGTAATGAACATCTTAACATTCATCTTTAAATGCTCCCCACCGAAAATTTTATTCAAAAACTTTTCGAACTAAAGGTGCTAACGAGTCTGAAAATCTACAAAAAAGTTTCCACTTATGGCCATACCTAACTTCTGTATTAATTTTTGAAAAATTAATTTGCAATCGATAACAAAATTTAAATTTGTTTATAATAGAAAGATATTTAAGTATTATTGCTTAAAATATTAAGTTTTTAAGTTAAATTTTTTTTAATAAAATTTTAAACCATTTTAATAAATCTTATAAAGAATTTGATGCATTTCTAGTCGTGTCGTTCGCATTAGTGAAATATCCCGGTTAACACAAGGTAAACTTACTAGCACCATGTTTAATTGTGTAGCTCAGAGGCAAAATGGCACATATCCTATGCTTTAGCCATAGGATATGTGCCATTTTGCCTCTGAGCTCCACAATTAAGAGCATTGCCCATGATCCTAAATAATAGCTTAGTACAAGTTCATAAATTAAGTCCTTATTAAGAACTTCTTAAGTCCTCATTAAGTCCTTATTATTAAATACTTAATTAAGGAGTTTTACACTAAATAGAAAGCGATGGAATAATTTGGCATTTCAGAACAACATAACCACAAAATATTAATAATGTAAAAATACATTCACAAAGTTTTTATGATTTTAGTAATAAATTATTACAATTAAATTACTATATTCCCAAATTTCGAAAAAATACCCTTTCTCTCTCTAGGCCTATCAGCGTATTTATAATCCAGAAACCGGGGATGCGTACCTTTCCCTGAGTCCCATATACTCATGTTCCGGGAGTCTACATTTTACAACATTTTCAATCGATTGAAACATTCGATTTTCAATAAAAAAAAATTAAGAAATTAAATCAGACATTAACGTAACTACTTAAAAAGTTCTGAGTCGTAAGCCCTTAATTAAGTCCTTGGTAAAAATACTTTTCATGTTCTTAATACAAACTACTTAATTAAAGACTTTAAGGCTGTCATGCTATATTAGTTTCGCAGCTCGTCACAAAGCACTAGTGTTCTACAACTCCTTAGAAAGAAGCCATTGAATTGGGAAGTTATTAAATATTTAATCAAAGCGAACAGACTGAGATTTTATACATATGGCCATTGCATTTCTACATCTTCATTGCTTTTGTACATGTAGATAAAATATTTAAAAATCACAGCATCAAACCAATTTTGACTCTTATTTTATGTTTTTTTAAGTTCTAATAAGATGATATGATTTAAAAAGGAAAAGGTGTATCAGGAAAATTTACCAAATATTAACATCTTAAAATAGCAATTGATCGGTTAATTGTTCGTTTTTGACAGTTCCATATCACGGTGTTCGTAAATATTCTCATTTTGAATTCAATGTTCGAAAAGCAATGGAAAAAGCTAAAAGCCCAATCTGTTTATTGTGAATAAACATGTGTAAGCATGTGGGCAAGTGTAAGCCGGGATTTCATTTAAAAATAAATAAATTGAAAACAAGAGAGTCCTTTAAATTATTTTCCAATGAGAATGATGATTTCTGCGAAACAGCTATATATATACAACTGACCCAAGCAGCAAAATCAAGCCAGTACTTCGCTCTTTCAAAGTAAAAGTGTTTTAAACTTGGGTCTAATTAGAACTTAGAATACTTATTTTGAGGAGACAAATTGTCTGACCATAGTAACTATTTGAACACCCTAATATCACACTTCCGGCAGGAGGAGTAAGTTCCACGTTATATTGAGGTAATTATTACTATAAAATTACCATATGGTAAGTTTTACTTTATTCTGCCTTTATTTCTTTTTTCTAAGAACTGTTGGCGTTATGAGTCTCCCATTCGAAATTAAATAATTAGTTCCCAATCGTTATCGTATGATTGACATAAAATAATTACTTATAAAGAAATATGATGTTAATCCCTGTTTTTGAAAACGTATAAACTGTCCTTTTTAAATATTTAGAGCGATGAAAATAATTAAAGTCAACCTGGAGAATTAAATTCAACATGGAATTGGGCACTTACGTTTTACTGACGTAAATCTTACTACGAAACGATTGTGCAGCATAATAAGTGAAACTTTCGAAGAACAGACATTATCTTTCTGGTCAGTTCTGACATAGGGAAACTGGGGCACCACCAAACACTGCGATTTTTAATCAGATAGTCGATTTCAGAGGACAAGACTTATAGAAATTTATAGGCATTCTAGGGATGCTTGTCCACTGAATAAATCTTCGAGATAGTCCAAGTAGTATAGAAATAATAATTAGTGATCAGAGCTACTCCGTGTTTGGTGGTGTCCCAGTTTTCCCAAGTTATTTTTGGTAAAAATAACGTAATATTAACGTAAGAAAGTAACTAGGGCTAAATGTAATACTAAGTCATTTCAATGACAAATATTTACCAAGATTCTTGACTTTCTGAATCAATGACAACCAATTCTTAAAAGCTCCTTCCAGAAACAAGAAATTTCTATATGACTGTAATTTTTTATGAAATCTGAATCAAAACCACGAGACGGTCCAAGAAAACCGAAAATGAGTCCAGGAATTTTCTACGGAAAACTCGGAAAGCCACAACCCACCACACTTTCCTCCCTCCAAAAGCTCTCTGTTGCTGGTGTGGATGTTTCTACCGGAAACATTACCTCTCGCATGCCTTCCACGGTGCCAAACAAGAGGATCACAGTGAGACATTTCTTTTGTCCCCATATCTATTTTTCTGCTTTTTCACACCCCCGTAAAAACATCACTATGGATTAATTTGAGCAGTTTTCCCCACTTTTTTTTTCACTATCCTCTATTTCATCCTACTGTGAAAAATGCATTTGAAAAAAAAGTCACAGTGAAAAGTGGTGATTTAAAAGTAATTAGAAATATTTCCATTATGTGGTTAATGGTGTGTAATTTTCATCACGAGAAATTCTCACACTTTCCAAATGATATGGCAAACATTTTCCACCATTGAACTACATGAAAAAAAAAGTCCAACTTTTCCCTAGACTTGTTCTCAGTCCTTTTATCGTGGTGTAGACTCGTGATTTATACCAATAATATTTTTCTATATTAGCACGTAGGAGTAAAAAATCACTGCAAAAAAATAACCAATTTATACGGTGAATTTCTCTCCCATTTTCTCATGTTTTTTTTTTTTTTAAAGCGACGATGTGGAATTTTTTTCACAAGTCTTTGCAAGCTTATTCTCCCCGGTTCTAAACTATACAGGGACAAAATTGTAAAAATTTATTGAAATTAATGTCAGCAAGTGTAGTAATTTTTTACTACACTTTACCATCGTCATTTCACATTTTTAAGTTGAAGATGACTGAATGACAATGCAAGATGTAGCAACTGAACTGACGAATGGTAGTCAAGATTATGGTTAGTGTGATGGAATACACTAACTGATAAAATAGATAAACCAATGATTTAAACCATGATCTCAAACAGCAACGTAAAGGAATTTACACATTGAGAGTAATTTTTGTCAAAAATTGTTTTTTTGAAGGGAATTGCCTACAGTGCTGTAGGTGGAAACGTCAAAATTCTGTCAAAAATGCTGTTTTTGAAGAAAATTGCTGCCAAAGTGTAGAGACCTTAAGTGTCTCGGTTAAAAATTTTATTCAATTTTCGAAATACTGCCATTAAGGTCGAAGTAACACCTTGACAGGAATCTTTTATTGACACTTTTGTCAAAATGTTGAAATTTATTTAAAATGTAAGTAATATTATGTTTTTTTTTCATTAATCAACGTGTACCGATAAAGACATGTGTTCAAATTTCGTATTCCCAATAATGGTTCACAGTAGTAGGGTGTGTTCTTAAAGTGTCAATAGGTGTTCCTTTCACCCCAAGTGAAGCTTGATCCAAAAGCAAAAAGGTAAATCGAATTACATTTCCACAAAATATCGTTGATGTTCGAAATTTTAAACTCGATTTCGAATTCGTAAAATAAAAATTTAGTACAATAATGATGATGATGATAATTTAGACGATCTAAAGTTTTGTAAATAACAATTTCACGATGTTTGTACATAAGTTCGTTTCGTCGATATCAGAGCTAGAGAATACACGATCAAAAATTGCTACTTGGGATTCTCAAGGGATCCCTTCTAATAACTCGTTCTTAAGAGTAGTAACATGAATGAATTTTCCCTGTAACTTAAGAAATTCAAAAAATAGCGTAGTCGATTGGATAACCAAAGATATGACAATGACCTTGACTTATTCTTAACAGTTTTCCAAGTTCAAAGGAGAAAAATAGCCTTAAAATGCATTTTTAAACGGTTTATGCAAATATTGATTCATTTAAAAATGTTTTTGTGTTCCAGATAAACCAATAGGGGAAATTGCCCATTCTTTGCACGGCCCCAAGCTTTACAATGACCGAATTTTTCCTATGTTTCTGAATAAATGCGGCTACGCGATATATTTTAAACACAAGACACTTTCACCTAGTTTTTAAAATATCGGTGCGATGAGTCATATTTATTGGAAAAACATAGGAAAAATTGAGTCATTATAAAGCTTGGGACTCTGCAAAGCATGGGCACTTTCCACTACCAACTTGAACAAATTATTATGATTTTTTCTACTTTACTTTTAAATTATTTTAATCAGATTTCAAGATGATTAGTTATATGAAAAATAATAAAAACAAATAAAGTACCTTAAATAAAATCGTTTTTCAAATTTTAATAGAACGCCTTTAGTTTTTTTTTACAATAGAAAAATTACCAACATCAGCAAGATATTAACAAAATTTTTGTTTAGCTTTTGTTTAACAATTTAGTAAAGTTCTACTGCTGAATTGATATACCGGCAAAATAGGAAATATTCGAATATTATCATTCAGGTACTAATGGGAACCAGTGAACGTCGGGTAAAAAAGGGGACACCTATCAGCTTAGAAAATTCTGGATTTTTCCCAAATCTTTCGACTCAGACTCTAAGCCTTCCTCAGTGGTCAAATCCTGTCAGTCTCACAAAGAAATTAGCCAATATTCATTTTTTAAAATAACAAATTAAGTGCAGTTTCCAAAATTCCATGCCATGTGAAATCCTTGACTTTATGACAAAGCGAGAAAAGACAAGATTTGACCACTGAGGAAGGCTTGGAATCTGAGCCGAAAGCTTTGGGAAAAATCCAAAATTTTCTAAGTTGACCCATTTTTTCCACAACGTTTACCGGTTCCCATTTGTAGTAGATAACCCGTCGGATAACACTTTCATTGTCCTTCAGGTATCAAGCATTAAAAAACAATTTTTCAAAAAGCTGTTATAATTTTTCAAAAAACTTTATAATTTTAGAAATGACAAAAATGTTTGTTAAAATTTATAGTCTCTTTAGAAAAACTTCTGTTCTGAAGGTTTCTCCTGATTCCCTCAGAAGAAATCTTCTGACCAACAATACGGTACCAACAATACAATACTTTTTAATAGTTTTTTTTATAGTAATTATAGAAGTTATTTTTAACAGACTTTGATATAATGACACGAAAAGAACTTCCGATTTAGTGTAAAATGATTTCACTTGTATGTAAAACACTCATAGCTTCAACATGAAAAGGTTAAAATTGCAAATAAAGAACGCACAGTTTCAGAACAAAACGGTTAAAATTGAATATAAAATCCTCACAGCTTTCGAACGAAACTTTAGTAATTTAGATGGTTTTTACTTAGATTTTGTGCATATTTTATTAAAAACCGATATAATATCATAATTTCCGTGTGAAGTTTTGTTTAATACGTAAGTCTCATTTTAATAATAAAGCACTATGGTTTTTAGAATATTACCACAAAATCAGTGTTAGCAAGGAAACATTTATTCTGTACATGAACACTGTTTTCTGGAATGTGATGTCTTGGACAAGATATATAGCAAAATCCCAAAAAAAATTATCGTTATGAAGAGAGCAGGAAATAAATCTTAATTTCAATGATTTTTACAATATTGATGATTAACAGAAACTACAGAACAATTGGAATACTCCCTAAGTATGTAGCTATAGAAGTTCAAAAATTGTTTAGATGATTACTATTACATTGGTATAACCAGGTAGTAGAAAATTTGAATTGGGATTGTTAGTAGATTTCATCATGCATTTTAGACGACAAGCTTTACAGCAAAAAGCCGCAAAATATTTTACGGATTACAAGGAAATCTTTGATTGAGTAAAAATTGAAAAAAAAAAATTGAACTTGATATTTGATGGGTATCAATCAATTTTATATTTTCTACATTTTAACTTTACAAGTTGAAAATGTAGCACATATTAAAGGCTTTTTTTTCGATTCCAAGAGATTTTTTCGATGTTTGAAAGGAACTGAAAATCTCTGACTAAAATGGTATTTTAAAAAGTTAAAAAATTGAAGTCAATTTGTTCAGTGTGTAGGCAAATATTGAAATATTGGTTTCAATATTCGCTTCAATATTGAAGCTTTATTTTAATGTCACTGGTGAAGAACACCATACGCTCTGGCGGAAATTCTCCGAAGGAAGGTTTTAGAACTATGATTTTTTGGAGTGTACTAAAGTGTCTGTCAAGTCATCCGATGGTAAAAACCTCGTGCAGCCAAAAGTGAAGTTGGAATTATTTAATCTTTAAACATCCATTGTTTTTCTTATTATTTTAAAGTCATTAAGTTGTGTTAAGAAAGTAAATTGATTGTTGTGTGAAATAAAGGATCGATATTGGAAATCTGCCTTTTTCGCCGGATATATATTCAGTCTTTTCTATTCAGGTATCTGGATGATTATACTCTGGGAAGTAATCACAGGATTCTTTGCTTATCACAGTCTAATTCTATTCAGGTAATTCATAACCATAAAACTGGTCCCATCGAGCCTTTGGATCAGAAGCAGCAACCTGTACAGTCCTACAGAGGTGGTCCTTCGGAAGTTCTGCCCTGTGAGTTCCCATCTAGTCTCCAGCGAAAGATTCAGCGCAGTTATTGGCTCTGTATTCGGTACATCTGGTACACCTGGTCAGTGGAATACAGAGAAAACTCCTGGTATCACCTGGTCAGTGGGTTACAGACAGTCTTGAAGCATCCTAATCAGCAGGATTCACAGAAGACGCGTGTATCCGGACAGCGCGGCTCAGCACGTGGCTTTTAAGACATAACCTCAACTGACAATGACAGCAATTCAAGAGCGAGACTTTCTTTACACAACTATCGAAGGCATTTATCAATATGTTTGCACGTCATCTCATGAGACTGTCGCAAAGGAGAAGGTCATTCCGGAAGTCAAGGCGAAGTTACTTTTTGCAGAAAAGACCAAGGAAAGATTTCTGGCTCTCCACCACGACATCAACAAGAAAGCCAAACCCAAAGAGATTGAAGACAGCGAAGCAGCAATTCTCCGGGACTTTCTGAAGATGTGTTCAGCGATAGATCTGCAGCTCTCAGAGGTTTTAATTCAGCATGAACAGATTACCCCGAAACCGGAGCCAAAGATGACAGAAAATTCCACTTCACTCGAACAGCTGATTGAGGTTATGACGAGAACACTCGAGTCGCAGACAAAATCCAAAAAGCCGCTGAAGCTCCCTCCACTGGAAATTCCTCAGTTTTCCGGAGAATTTACAGATTGGCAAGAATTCCATGACATGTTTGTCTCCACCATTCACAGCAATGAGAATCTTCAGCCAGTAGAAAAGTTCAAGTATCTGAAGTCACACCTGGTGGGACAGGCAGCATCGGCCATCAAAAGTTTTCCTGTCACTGATGTGAATTACAGTGAAGCTTGGGATTATTTGGTCAATCGATACAACAAGCCTAAGAACATTGTGTTTGACCATATCAAGACATTTATTAGCAGTGCAAAAGGGAATGTCGGGAATCCCAATGATCTGAGGCAGCTGACCACAGTTCTTGAGGAGACTGTACGTGCTCTGGATGCTATGAAGAACTCCCAACGGGATCCATGGTTAGTTTACATCGCTCAGGAGGCTCTGGATGCAGAGAGCAAGAACCTTTGGTCACGTGAACCTCTTGAGGGGAACATACCTACCTGGAGGGAATTTGTTGTCTTTCTTGAAAAAAGATATGACTCATGGTTTTCTTGCTGGGATAAGAAGCAGGACAACAATCTCTGGAAAACTTCAAGTACCAGTGGCAGGCAGACTTCCACACAGAAACCATGCCCGGCTGGACAGATGAGCTCATCCCACAGCAAATCTACACTTTCAACCTTTGTCACAACAGTCAGTGGAGGAAACAAGTGCTACATTTGTGCTGGTGGGGATCATTTTATTGCGACTTGCCGACAGTTTATTGATGCTCAACCCGAACATCGTTTAAAACTAGCCAATTCAGCAGAGTTGTGCCTGAACTGTTTGCGTCCTGGCCATCAGGAGCAACAGTGCAATGGTGGGAGGTGCAGGCAGTGTTCAGGAAGGCACAACACACTCCTGCATGAGAGCCAGACCCAGAGGTTACAGAAGCAGCTCTCGTTGCAGATACAGAAAAACCAGACTAAAGATGGACAAGACAGCCAAGACAGACAAGATCTTCACAGCAGACAAGACAGTCAAGCCAGACAAGATATTCACAATAGCCAAGACAGCCTAGACAAGAAGATTCCAGTCCCCATTCCAGAAGGGGAGTCTTCCAGCAGCTCGCTGGTCAATGCTACAGAATTGACTATACGAGACTCAAAACAAAATCTATTGCCCTCTGTTCAGCTTCAGGTCAGTGGCCAAGGGGGAGTAAGACTACAGTGTCGCGCTCTCCTGGACTCGTGTTCTCAGACGAACATCATGACTTGCCACCTGGCTGAACAACTTAACCTCCCCATGGTAAGTTCTACAGTGAGCTCTATCAAGGGACTTGGATCGATTCCAATGAATGCGCTTCGAGCATTGACAACAGAAGTTCACTCAAGAGACGATACGGAGTCCATGGCGCTGGATTTCTTGGTAATCGACCACATCACAGATGAACAGCCAGTCTCTCCAGTGAAAGTGGCTCCTCACACTGTGCCACCAGACATTCTAGCTGATCCAGAATACCACAAGCCAGGCAGAGTAGATATGCTTCTTGGAGCAGATGTCTTCATGCGGGTACTACGATCCCGTCGAGTCACTGGGTCTCCAATTCTGCAGGAGACCTCTTTGGGATTCATCGCAGCAGGTTTATGTGACGTGGAGGCACCCACAGGAGTGGTGTCACTCATTACAACTGGTGCATGTTTCCAACCACAGATAGAGCCTCTTACTTCAGAGACAGGAAGGTTCTGGAATGTCCAAGAAGTCAAGAATTCTCAACTAATAGGCTCAGAAAATCGGACAAAGCAGAAAGATCTCCGGGATGAAACACTTCAAGTGACAATTCAGACGTTATTGGAAACAGTCATCTCCAGGACAGCCTGTGATTCATTTCCTCCACTCAGAAGTCTCCATCAACAATTCATGGAAGCAAAACAGACATTTCCATTGGACACTGTCGCAGTACAAAGAGAATTCTGTGTTCCTCGAAGCTTGTGACAGCTCAGGAATCTTATCAACAGCACCTCGATGTCATGCTACAGAGCCTACAGAGTGATTGTTGTAAGCTGAAGAAGGTAGCTTCTAACACAGCAGAAACTCAGGAACAAATTTCTGTGAATGACCTGGAGACCATCTCATCTTTCGACATGAACAGTGAGGGTATAATCAACACATCTGGGATGCATAAAAATCCATCAGTCACAGAAGAATTTCACCTTACCATAATTGAGGTTAATTCAACACAAACATTCAGTCACAGCACCTTGTCTGACACGTCCAGGATTTACAATCCAAGAGGGCTTTCTTCAGGACAGACGATTTCAGCAAGAACTTTGCTTCAATCTCCATGGAACCCATGGAAGGTCAATGTGGGTTCTGACACCGAATTGAGCTCAGAAATTCAGGAAGGGTGGCAGCAGGATCAAGTAAATGTTTACAGTGCAGTGTTCCAAATGGTGATTCCCCGAAAAGTGACAATTTGCCAATCAGTAGTGAATGAGATGCAACTTAATTCATTCTGTGCAGATTTAGATGAATCATATGCCGCAAGTGTGTTTGTGTGTGCTGTGAATAATCAGCGACAGTGGTGCTTTTCTTTGACAGTATCACCCCAAAATCAAGTGACAATTTCACAGTTGCAATTGTGCTCACTTCCAGTGCTTTCTAGATTTCCCAGAAATGTGAAAGGCGCTCTATCAGTTAAAGACTCAGATAAATTCGCATTCAAATGTACGATGTCAGTGCTAAATTGGATGTTTCGAGATCCCTCACAGTGGAAATATCCCTTGGAAAACCGTGTAATTGTGATTCAGAGTGTTGTTGCATTATCAAAGCGGTATTCGGTCATGTCACAAAATAGCCCAGCAGATTTGGCATTTCGTGGAGTTCAAACAGGTGAACTTACAAGGCATTCGATTTGGTGGCAGGATCTTCCATGGATTACAGACAATGACTTCAATTCCCAGCCAGTGGACATTGCTTGGACAATGTTGTCACGGATTCCTCGAAGCTTGTGACAGCTCAGGAATCTTATCAACAGCACCTCGATGTCATGCTACAGAGCCTACAGAGTGATTGTTGTAAGCTGAAGAAGGTAGCTTCTAACACAGCAGAAACTCAGGAACAAATTTCTGTGAATGACCTGGAGACCATCTCATCTTTCGACATGAACAGTGAGGGTATAATCAACACATCTGGGATGCATAAAAATCCATCAGTCACAGAAGAATTTCACCTTACCATAATTGAGGTTAATTCAACACAAACATTCAGTCACAGCACCTTGTCTGACACGTCCAGGATTTACAATCCAAGAGGGCTTTCTTCAGGACAGACGATTTCAGCAAGAACTTTGCTTCAATCTCCATGGAACCCATGGAAGGTCAATGTGGGTTCTGACACCGAATTGAGCTCAGAAATTCAGGAAGGGTGGCAGCAGGATCAAGTAAATGTTTACAGTGCAGTGTTCCAAATGGTGATTCCCCGAAAAGTGACAATTTGCCAATCAGTAGTGAATGAGATGCAACTTAATTCATTCTGTGCAGATTTAGATGAATCATATGCCGCAAGTGTGTTTGTGTGTGCTGTGAATAATCAGCGACAGTGGTGCTTTTCTTTGACAGTATCACCCCAAAATCAAGTGACAATTTCACAGTTGCAATTGTGCTCACTTCCAGTGCTTTCTAGATTTCCCAGAAATGTGAAAGGCGCTCTATCAGTTAAAGACTCAGATAAATTCGCATTCAAATGTACGATGTCAGTGCTAAATTGGATGTTTCGAGATCCCTCACAGTGGAAATATCCCTTGGAAAACCGTGTAATTGTGATTCAGAGTGTTGTTGCATTATCAAAGCGGTATTCGGTCATGTCACAAAATAGCCCAGCAGATTTGGCATTTCGTGGAGTTCAAACAGGTGAACTTACAAGGCATTCGATTTGGTGGCAGGATCTTCCATGGATTACAGACAATGACTTCAATTCCCAGCCAGTGGACATTGCTTTAGTCAATTCTGATGACCTCAGATTCCGCATCAGTGCTGTATTGCAGCCAGAATTGCTATTTCGCGGACAGATACAGGCCAAGTCTGGTCCAGAGGAACCAGGAATATCAGTGCCACATCAGTCACGCCATGCTACTGATGAGATGATCAAGACAACGCAGCGGTGTCTTCGTGTTGGAAGTGTCCAGAAAGTATTAGCACAATTTTGTCATTTTTTCTGGACAGTTGGAGGACTTGAGGTGTGCAAAAGAGTTATCAGACATTGCACCAACTGGTTTAGAGGCAAAACAGTGACGACAAAGCAGTTCTTGGATGATTGTCATCCATTCAGATTCAGATTGAAGTTCCAGAGTAGCTACAGTCCGCACAGTCTTGGATGCAAACAAGGAAGCCATGATCTAGCGTGATTTGTGTCTTCAGTCCAGTGAGAAGTCCAGAAACAAGTTTCTGCCTGGTCAGAAATGGTGAAGAACACCATACGCTCTGGCGGAAATTCTCCGAAGGAAGGTTTTAGAACTATGATTTTTTGGAGTGTACTAAAGTGTCTGTCAAGTCATCCGATGGTAAAAACCTCGTGCAGCCAAAAGTGAAGTTGGAATTATTTAATCTTTAAACATCCATTGTTTTTCTTATTATTTTAAAGTCATTAAGTTGTGTTAAGAAAGTATCTGGATGATTATACTCTGGGAAGTAATCACAGGATTCTTTGCTTATCACAGTCTAATTCTATTCAGGTAATTCATAACCAGTCACTTTGAAATGTTATTATTGCAATAATTTGCCAAGTGTGTAGACTTCTTTAGACTAGTTAAACTAGCTAAAATATAAAGTATTGGAAGCCAGAATGTGTGCGAAAAAGCCTTCTCCTAGCCTTTTAACAAACTTTTACAGTTTTTTTTTGTAATTTTTAAATCTCGTTTTCCTCAGTGTCCTAAATGTCGCTTCAATAGGTGGTCCCTGTGCTAAAACTCCCGTGTGAGTTGGAGCCATAGAAGCGCAATAAGCAATTTTTTTGCCATACAGAGAAACATTACCAACGAATGCAGATTAGAACGAGATTTTGAATGTTCATACATGGACTAATTCTCATGATGCCATCAATGGGTGGTAGGATTTGGGAGTTCTCTTTTTTTCTCCTACAACCCCACTCCCTTGTTCTACTCATACCTCCTGGATAGTCCATGAGTTGAAAAAAAAAGCTCAGGAACATCGTACATAATTTGCATAAAAGCGGAAAAGAGCGCGAGAGAGGGCGGAAAGTGGCATAATAGGCCAATTTTGGTGATTTTCCCCAACGTCAAAATGAATAGTTTATGATTTCGGTTGGTTCTAAAAAATTAAATTAACCGTTTAGTGTTGCTCTTGGATGGTTCGCGCACTAAAAAAAAAACACAGAGTGGCTTTTTTAGAGAGCGAATCACATGCGGAACATTGATAATCTTGTTGGTGAAATGAAAATAAAATGAAGGTGTAAAAAATTGCTAAAGTCGCGTTTTTGTGACCTAATCAACAATGCTCTCTTAAGCCCCATACCAATCTGCTTTTCGTACATCATCAGCCCTTCCGTCATTCTTCCGGGGCAGTCCAGGATCCAACCACAGAATAACGTCCAAAGAGGCCCATTTCATTGGCCAGCCCATAAACTTTAAATAAACAATTTTAATCACCTCGCAGGTTTTCACGAGTACCGCCTGGAGGGTGAAAGGGTTGCGCAGGGGACCAGGTAAGGGGTTGGCATAAAAAAGAAAGACTTTTTTTGCGTGATCGTGATGATGCATAAGGGAATGGCAAATTGGACAAAATTGCCAAATGCTTCTCGCACTAAATTTCAAAACCCAAAACACCTATAACCGCGTGCAAATAGCCACCCTTTCATACCCCAAACCCCAAATAAGGGAACTTGTGGAAAAAAAAAACGAAGAGGGCACCTCCACCGTGTCTATAAAACCAGAAAACCAAAATTGCTACTTGCTGATAACGTCAAGTGAAAAAATATTAAAATGCGCTTCACAACCCTTTATGTCACCCCCCTATCCATGCATTGAGAAAAAAAGTATCTCCTCCTACATCCTTGCAATAAACCACTGTCTCTCTTGCTCTTAATTCAACAATCCCACTCCAAGAACAAGGTTCTAATAAATTTTATCAGTTCCAACTTGTGTTAATTACTTGCTCCTTCAAGACATTCCAAACCCCTTCCTTTCCACGGATGATGCCCCCTCCAAGGGGTTATCTATTGATTTATTGGCAGACGACTCTACCGAAAAAAGGCGTACGTGTCTCACTCAAACCCTTCCCTCAGCCTTCAGAACAAGTAGATCTAAAAAGGGTTAACCACGCCATGTCGTTGGTGAGATAACAACGAAAAAAAAATCAAGGAAAAATTTGCGAGGGAAGATTTTTTTTTGTCAGAGCGAATTGGAATGAGTAGTATGTAGGAACACGTTTTTATGAACTAAAGCACCGCCCATGGAAAACAAGAGGGGTTCAATTTACTTCTTTTTTTCCGCGATTTACCTCAATCCTCCCACAGTTTGTAGACTTTGGTGAAATATTAGCAAAAGACAAGGCTGTTTGGTCCAGAAGGATTAATTACACAAGGGATACATTGAAGTAGAAAATTCATTGACGAACATATGGGGGGGGGGTCATTGAAAATTAAAAGCTGATATCTCACATCTTTTGAAATAAGACAAGATATGATAAAATTTTTATTATCTCAAAATTCTGTTTTGTGGTTGTGTCTGCTGCCGTCTTACCATTATCGGCCTCATCAGATAAATGGCAGAAACCCTGGGTCAGTAGGCCGTATGTCGTCGGTTGGATCAGCAACTGTGCTAACTTCATTTGCTTCACTAAGAGAAATCCGAAAAAGTTAAAATAACATTTCGGAAATGTTAATTTAACCCTGCAGTATTGATCCGAAATCGGTGTAAATATTATGCTTTTTAGGTGTATTCAGGGTTAAAGTTATGCTTCTTCATGTTAATTTTACCCTTAAAAAGGTGTAAAATTAACATTAAGAAATGTTGATATATTTTTACACCTAAAAATTGTTAAAGTTATGAGGAAAACAAGTTAATCGCACCCTCTTGTGTTTGAGTCTGCATTCGTTAGAAACGCGGCGCATGAATACGAATGCAGACATAAAGCGAATGTAGTTAGCAAAGTTGCTGATCCGACCGACGATATACGGCCTACTGACTCAGGATTTCTGCCGTTTATGAGGTCGATAATGGTAAGACGGCGGCAGACACAACCACAAAACAGAATTTTGGGACAATAAAAATTTTATCTTATTTTGTCTTTGCATACAAACGAGTGCAGATAAAACTATCTGAAACTATGGTCCAATCTGGACCAATTCGCCTACTGGGCCTACTGCCCGTGAAAAGTTTTACTTTACTCTGAAGATCCAAGATCATTGGGACCGTTTAAAACTCAAAAAACTTAGATTGAATGAACATAAAAGGGGAAGGAAAACCGGCTCTGGAAAGTACAGACTTATAGAGGGACCCTGTAGACCTAATCTGGATATCTCTTACCGTTTGACCCCTAGGCCGGTAATGATCATGCAGAATAATCAAAAAGCAATACTAGATCAAAATTATTAAATTATGGGTACTTTACAGATATGGGTTTGTCAAAAGATTTAAAAAAGGTTAACTAATACCGCAGAACTTGGTCTAACCTAGTCGGAAAATTTTTAAGGAATTCGGAGGAGCCGGAAATTAATAAAAAGTTTCAGGTAATGTCGGAAATCCATACGTTTTACCAAGAAACCCGAAAAGCAACTTTATTCAGGGAGCTTGAGAAAAGCATACGCTTTTGTTATAGGGAACCAGGGGAACTCATACAGTTTCCAAGGAAATCTAGGAACCTATAAAATTTTTCAGGAAGCCCGGGGAATTCATACAATTTTGGGAACCTGAGGAACTCATACACTTTTCAAGGAACCCGGGGAACTCATAAACTTTTCAAGGAACCCGGGGAACTCATACACTTTTCAAGGAATCCGGTGAACTCATACACTTGTCAAGAAACCCGGGGAACTCATACACTTTTCAAGGACCCAGGGGAACTCATACACTTGTCAAGAAACCCGGGGAACTCATACACCTTTCAAGGACCCAGGGGAACTCATACACTTTTCAAGGAACCTGGGGAACTCATACACTTTCCAAGGGGCCCGGGGAACTTATACGCTATTTAAGGAACCCGGGGAACTCATACACTTTTCAAGGAACCCGGGAAACTCATACACTTTTCAAGGACTCCGGGAACTCATACACTTTTCAAGGGACCCAGTGAACTTGTACGCTTTTCAAGGAACTCATACACTTTTGAAGGAACTCGGGAAACTTATACGCTTTTCAAGGAACCCGGAGAACTCATACTCTTTTCAAGGAACCCGGGGAACTCATACACTTTTCAAGGGAACCCGGGAACTCATACACTTTTCAAGGAACCCGGGGAACTCATACTTTTCAAGGAACCCAGAGAACTCATACACTTTTCAAGGAACACGGGGAACTCTTTAACTTTTCAAGGAACCCGGGGAACTCATACGCTTTTTAAGAGACCCGGGGAACTTATACGCTTTTCAAGGGACCCAGGGAACTCATACACTTTCCAAGGAACCCGGAGAGCTCATACAATTCTGAAAGAACCCGGGGAATTTATACGCTTTTCAAGGAACCCAGGGAACTCATACGCTTTTCAAGGGACCCGGGGAACTTATACGCTTTTCAAGGACCCCGGAGAACTCATACACTTTTCAAGGAACCCGGGGAATTCATACACTTTTCAAGGACCCCGGGGAACGTATACGCTTTTCAAGGACCCCGGGGAACTCAACACTTTTCAAGGACCCCGGGGAACTCATACACTTTTCAAGGAACCCGGGGAACTCATACACTTTTCAAGGACCCCGGGGAACTTATACGCTTTTCAAGGACCCCGGGAACTCATACACTTTTCAAGGGACCCGGGGAACGTATACGCTTTTCAAGGACCCCGGGGAACTCATACACTTTTCAAGGAACCCGGGGAACTCATACACTTTTCAAGGACCCCGGGGAACTTATACGCTTTTCAAGGACCCCGGGAACTCATACACTTTTCAAGGGACCCGGGGAACGTATACGCTTTCCAAGGACCCCGGGGAACTCATACACTTTTCAAGGAACCCGGAGAACTCATACACTTTTCAAGGAACCCGGGGAACTCATACACTTCTCAAGGAACTCGGGGAACTCATAAGTTTTGAGGGCACCTACAAAATCAAAATAGTACGATTTGAATGAAAAAAGGCCCACAGCTCCCAATCATTTAACCTATAATTTTCTCAATTTATACCATGTCTCAAGAAAGCCAATACAATTTCCTACGCGTAATTAAACCCTCCCAGTACAAGATGTAAGTACGAATTAATACCGCATTGAGTTTCTGAAAAAAAAACAGCATTTGCCTCAACCACCATCTCTGGGGAAACAGTGAAAATTTATAATTCAAGAAAGAGTTTAAGAGAGAAAGAAAGTGGTTGGATAACCTTAAGAGATTGATGCTGTAAAATTTTTGTTCTTCACCCTCGCAATTCTTTTATTCTACCCCTATATATATTTTTGTTCTTCATCCACCCAAAAAAGTGTTGGATAAAATGTGGATATAGCATAAATTATTCGTTTAATTAAGGACAAATAAAATATAAAATTCCCATTTTATCGTGCACACAGCTAAAAGAAGAAAAAATTGTCCTTTAGCAAATGAAAATTCTTTTGCACCTGGCCTCCCTTAGACTTTGTCTTTTTGGAGGTGTTGGAGGAAAATTGGAGTTTATCGCATATATTGTCGAACAATGACGCGAGAGAGATAAATTTCATCTTATTCGTTGGGTAAATATTTAAAGAAAAGCACGATGAGATTTTTCCGAGGTATAAGAAAAACAAACTTCCCGATTTTGAAGATGATGATGGGGTTGAAAATGAGTGTATGACAGAGATTTGCCATTTCTCTGCAAATGATACTTCCCCACTTCTGATGAGGTGTGGGACAACATCAGCAGGTGGTATGGGTTTTCCCTCAGAAAATTTTCTGATGATGGAAAAAGCTCAGCATGAAAATTGCTGCGAAAAGTCGAATGGTCGAGGGATGGCGGGGCTGTATTGGTCAAGGGCTAATTTGCTGGCTGGTTTTTTTCTGGTATATTTTATAAAATCTTCAGCGGTATTTTCGCAATTAGGAAATTTTGTTGAAATAATTTATCATTTATTTGTGACCATTTTCTATTTGAATCGACACATGAGAATGTCCGCTGATGACAAGAAAGCAAGGATTCAGAAGCCATGTTCTTTCTTCTGCAGATAGGTTTGCGTTTAGAGCTGCTTATCTAGACTATTCTCCAGATAATTGGTCCTTCGATCCGGATAGGTTTGTTATTGAAGTTGCTTATCTCAGAATATACCCAACAATTCGAATAGTTTGAATAAATTTTCAACACTTTTCAATTTTAGATATATATTTTTAAGATTATCTAGGGGAACAATTCGACCATTATGAGAAGAAAATTTATAGATATGATGTTAATCGTTCTAAGCTGTGCAATTTTTAATCGAGCCCAGTACAAATTCTTCCACATTTTATACGGAAAAGCTTTTTAAAATTTAAATCTTTCTAAAGAGATTTAAAAAAATATTTCTATTTTGTTATCAATTACTTTTCAGACTTGCCTTATCAAAATAAACCAAAAGATTTAATTTAAGAGCAGAGCTAGAGAAAACCAGTTGCTGTTTCTTCAAGAGTAAACCATTTTGGTCGGAAAAATAGCTCTCTGATAGATAAAAAATTAAGAATGCAAGCTTCGGACAATTCAATATTTGTCACATGCTTCAATATGCTCAATCATAGCTTAGGTGTCTTACGTCTTACCTTCTTGAACAAGAACTATGTCCAAGTGTGTAAAGTAAGTCCTTAATAAGTACTTATTAAGTCCTTAATTAAGGTTTTTCTATGTGGTACTAGTGACATATTGTTGCAGAGTGGAAATCGCATGTTAACCATTGGATCAACATGACATGTCAGAAAAACATAACCTTTATATGCAATCAAATGCTTATTTTCTCTACAAAAATTTTAATCATTTACTAACAAATCAGTTAAGAGTAAAAATTAGTGGAACTTAAAGTCTATTACGATTTAGTAAGTTTAAGTAAATGCCCTCCATGTAGTTCCACTAGCAGCATTAGCAGGATTTCCGAAAAAATATTATAACCAAAAGAGTAACTACTTAAAAACCGCTTAGTCGAAAGTCCTCAATTAAGTACTTCAGATAAGATTAAAATAAGATTTTGCCATGGACTGTACTACATTTAGGATTAGACCGTCTTCAGACCAGAGGTTTAGCCTAGTTTCTGAAGGTCTCAAAATCCTAAATAATATCCAATTTAATTTGATCTTCTGATTCAAAAAGATTAATTCCCCTTAATAGTCTATTTCTAAGTCAAAATTATCAAAAAATTGTCGACTGATAAGAATATAGAGAAGTTAAGCCTTATGGCTAAGCCTTAGGTCTGAAGCCCGTATTACCCATGCGTCCAAGTCACAATTGGGTCCCTTATGATTCCCTACTCCTACTCTATCTTATCCCCTGATATGGGTATTCGTTCTGTATCACACACACAGCTCTGTGTTCGGCCGTCTCACACACAGTTCCGCTCAAGCATGACCCCATTAGATTGAGAAATAGACTCTTAAGGACCTTTTTACCTTTTGTCCTTGAAAATGACCTTGAAAGAATTAATTCAAATGTATTTTTGTATATAGACGAAATTTTCCCCTAAGACAACATTTTACCAAGGAAGGGTCAGATCTCAATTTCGGATTACTGATGTATTCAGATCACAATTAAGCCGCTTATGCTACCCCATTCCCATATCTTATCCCTCGATATGGGTAAGCGATCTGTATCACACTCTGAATGCACTGCAGTACCGCTTTTATATCACAGCAGCTCGTCCCGGTGTGTGTTTGGATCAGTGACAGTGAATATGTTGTGACGCATTTTGTGCATCATAACTCGGTTCTCAAATATTCATGATCGCATTGGTTCTTTCGTGGAATATCAAGAAAAGACATGATAGATCTTTTGCTAATGTGCGCCATTGAGATAACTATCCATTCACTCATTATTGGAAGGGGTTAATAAGTGGCTCTTAGAGTGAACTGTGAGCGGCGATCAGCAAAATTGGCTAGTCCTGGAGCTAAAAATTGACATATCGGCACAATTTGGCCAGAAATCAACAGATCGGCATGTTACTTGGCAAAAATCGGCAGATCGGCACGATATTAGAGAATGACTCGGCAGTTTTAAATGTCAGTTTGTTCTTATGAAGTATAGCGTTCGTTTAAACTCGTGTGGATCGTTAAAATCCTGTGATTCGTTTAAATTCATGTTACGGAATTTTTGCCAAATCGCCATACCGGCACGAGATCGATAAATTCATGCGAAATAAGCAAATCGGCACATCAGCATTCGAGTGAACCGCGAGCGGCAGAGTTTTTAAATATTTTCATTAATATTTCTAATAATCTAATAATGGGAAATATTTTTCTGCTGCTGCTCAGCTTTGAACCCAAGGCCTAACAGTAATAGAGACAATAGAGACACTATTTTATCCACTGATTCATTTGAAGCCAGGGGGGTGACATTAGCTCTGAAAAATGCGACCAGTTTTAGTGTAATTTTTCCCCTATTTTCGTACACATTTCATGAGATATCTCCAAAAGTACGTAGATTGCTAATATAGGGTTTTCGGTTGCCTCTTCGTTACTAAATTGGCTTTTATTTTCTATTAGTATTTTTTACTAATTCATTCTACAATGACAGAAAACATCTAATAAACTCAAACATTTTTTCGGATCGCTAGAAACATATGGGAAACATAGGAAATGTCACGCCCCTGTTTGAAGCTATAAAATAATTAATAAAAATACTTTTCTACTCTTTAATATAAACCACTTAACTAAGGACTTCTACAAAGGCCTTAACTAAGTACTTAGCGTTAAGGCAGAGTCTTGCCATAAAATTTTCAAAGTTCGCTACAAAGCGCTGACGTCTGACTCTTTTTTATATATTTTTTTAAAAGTAGTTAGATGCCCTACAACTCCTTAAAATGAGATCTTTGAGTTGTCTAAAGATTGGATCGTCCAAATTACCGAACTTTTCCCGGTTGACCAAATTATTAAAAAAAAATAATTGACTAAAATATTAATTTAAAAAAATATCCCGAAGTTGTAGTAAAACATGTGACTAAAATAGCCCCAGCCTCCTTTAATGCTATTTGGAAAAAAGGTACGCACACATAACCTCACCAGCAGCTTATGCAAGATGGGAAAATGGATGGAAAATGTGTGCAAATATAGAAGCGTGTCAGTGAGTGAAAGGGTTTCATGTCACCGTTTCTCACCATCATCCACCACCCCCCAACCCCCAGCTCAACCCTTTCAAAGAGTCACTTTTAATTTAATATTATGCCTATACCCCAAAATTTGCTTATAAATTGTCAATTATTTATATACTTTTATGACAGTTTACTTTAATGCTAATCATATTTCTCCCATACCCTTCACCCATTTTAATATTAAAATGATGTTTTATCTAACACTAACAGGAACTTCCCAGTGATACATTCATCCTAACCCAGAGAGAGGCCCCTCTCAAAAAAGCCACGCGCCTCTTTTTGGGGAATTTTGGTAAAGTGCGGGTTTTATGTTGTTAAACGGCGAAATGATTTTCAAAAGGCATATCTTGCATGTTAGAAAATGTTAAACACCTCACACATATCTCCCAAAAGTATTGTCATCTCCATTCTCATCGTTAAAGTGGATGACAGTGAATATCAAAAATCATTTTATACCATATCAAAATATACCCCATACATCATGGGATGTTAAATGTAGGAGACTTACCCAGAGCAAGAGAGAGAATATCATTATCATTCAAATACAATTTTTGGTACATGATGATGGTTATTAGCCATGAAATTTAATTACAAAACAAAATTATATCCAATGAACAAACCATCGCGTTTGTACATAGTTTTTGGGGAGTTTGGGCTTTGAGTGGCAAAGAAATAGGAGATACCAGTCAGAGTATGAGGAAAACATTGAAGATTCGCACTCCTCTTCAACTTATGATGGAGTTTTGGCATTTCAACCCCATCATCATTTAACTAAAATTACATTTCATTGACAGAGGAACCTGGGGGATGTGAAACTTTGTGTTGGAGCAAAAGAGATGAAAACTTTTCATAGTAATATATTTCAATGATGGGTAATAGTATCCCTCTCAGAATAAGACTCTCTTATGCTGAATTTATTGCAAATGCTACCATTTACTGAATTCCTGGCCCTACTGAATTTCAATCGACGCTACATATTTCGGATCAAATGGGTTTCTGCAGCCTTAATTTAATTTAATTTGCACGAAAAATTTCACTAAAAGTTTGAGAACTCAAAATTGAGAACAGATGAAAGGAAAACCATTTTTTCCCTCTTTTAAAGGTTGTATTCAAGAAAAAATATTTTTCCTGAAAATAACAGTAATGAGGCCTTTTCCTTTGCGTTAGAATACTGTTACCTTCCGCAAGTGGCGCTGGCGACTGTTCCCATTTTTTTTCTTAACTGTCATTAGAGACTGTTCTCAAATACAGTAAACTCTCTCAAATTCGGGCATTTGGGACTGAAATGTCAACTGAATTAGAGAGAAATTCGGGCTACAAACTGTTTGAAATGCAACGATCTTTTGTTCATTTGTATAGTCACATTAAGTTTATGTACTCATATTGATTATAAATCTCATGAAAACTTCTTAATAATGCAAAATCATATCACAACTAAGACAAACCGTGGCAAATTCAAGCATATTTGCTTCATTCGATAATCAGAATCAAATGTTGAAGATATTAACAAACTTTTTTCAAATTTAACTGCTGCCCGAATTAAAAAGTATCCCGACCTTAAAAGAGCCGAATTAGCGAGAGTCTACTGTAATCCCAGGTGAGTGGCAGTCGTATGGAATTCGCGAGATATTTCAAAATTGAGGCATCCCTTATATACAGGACTTTAGAAGGAAAAAGAAATATAGGGTAAAGTGATACAAGTTGGACATAGTGTTACAAGTTGGACAATTCGCCGGTACAAGTTGGACAGGGATTTTTTCTTGATAAATACAGTACTAAATTTGTTTTTAAGCACAAGGAACCAAATTATAAAACTAAAGCACTAAAAATATACAAATAAAAATGAAGTACTAAATTTATCAAGAAAAAAGCCCTGTCCAACTTGTACCATGGTCCAACTTGTACCAATTTACCCTAGTATATTTCTATTTAAATACCTATTGAATCTGCGAAGTATAAGTTGAGTTTGAAATCAATTTATGAGTTGGCTTCAAACTTCTAACAATTCAAAAACAAAAATATTTTCATACTTTGATGAATAATCGCATGAATCGCAGAGGATTTACATGGAAAAAGATAGGTTATTTACGGGCACTTTAGCCATTCATCGTCGATTGTGATTCCAAAATTAATCAAATCGGTTGCAGAACAGGTCCTCTATACAGATTAAACTTTGTCCTTCAAAAATTAAAGTCAGAGATTTTTTTAGGTCATAGATGTAGTAGGACTGTTGAGCCTAGAGGAGCCCGAGGGAGAAAACCCATTCTGACGAAGACTCTTTTGAGCCAACAACGGTACCAATCACTGTTCAGCTGGGGTGGTAACTCTGAGGGGTGCTATAACGGCTAACTTCAGAGGCACTATATTACTAGTCTCCGCGTAAGACTGCTCTGGAGTAAGAGCAGCCGATGGATATATTCCGAAGGCGTATACGCATCTACTTCCTCAGTCGACCTCGAGGAAGAGCAATTGAGGCTATATTCCGGGAGACTATGATGCAGGACGATCTATCATGTTCCGGTGTTCGATCTGTGGCCTTATTACTACATAGGTATGTTTAGACAAAATGTCCACCTGGACTACCTCCAAAACATATTCCAAAATAAAAGACATGGTAGAAGCCGTTTTGGAAATAAACCAAAAAATACGGTTTTGGTGGTGATGGAAAAGGGTAGGAGAGAAATAAAAATCACAATGTTGATGCTTGGGTCGATTTATGGGGGGGGGTCACCGAAAACCGGAAGTTCGTATCTTTTACCGTTTGGTCTCTAGTTGGGTAAAAAGTTTACGAACAGAAAATGAAAATATTAATAAAAAAACCACTCTTACACTTACAAAAAATTGAAATATCTCTTTAGGATGTCTTAGTTTTAATTTTGTTTTGAAATTATTAAATGTTTTGAATTGTTTAATATGCAATTTTAAGCATTGGAAGGGATATTAGAGGGGAAGAAATCATTGCTAACCCTTTAAAACATTTTTTGAACATATTTGTCCGATCCTCTTCTGATACTTTGTCCCCTTTTACAGTAAGCCGGTGTTCTGGCCAATTTGTATCCAAGATACAGGAATTACGTCTCCCTGAACGTACAGCCTTTTTCACGGCGAGATTTTTACTTTAAAATATTTCCATGTGTTATCAAAGTAATTATTTTGATGGAAATTTGCTCAGCTTGCAAACTCACTGGCATGCCACTATCAGAAGAAAACTCAACTAAATTGAGTAGAAATCTATGAAAATTTTCATAACCTCTGTTTTAGTGAAGTTGTTTTTTAATATATAGGGTAAGATGGGGTAATTTGGAATCATGTCTAATTCGGAATTTTGAGATTTTCTAACAGTTTTAGATGGTAAAAGGGAAAAACAACGAAGAAGCACTTTAGAATGTAAAGTTTTATGCTATTAGTGGCATTGCTTTTCTCTTAACCTATCAGACACAGTGAGAAAATCTCAAAATTCCAAAATAGACATGATCCCGAATTACCCCATCTTACCCTAAAAATGAAATGAAGAATGAAGAATCGAAATAAAGAATTTAGGAACAGTCCTGGTAAAAATGGGAACAGTGACGCTCGAAAAGGCAAACTAGGATACAGAATATCCAAGTATAGTCCTCAATTTGTATCGTCCTTTGCACAATTATTATTATTTCTAAATAAATCCGGGATATTCAAAAAATAAATAAATAAATAGAGCCGAATTTTCAGCTTTGATTCAGATTGAGAGATCTTTCAGTACAGTAAAGTGAGGTAAGAAGCTATGGTTTTTACTCTCTATTATGAAGCATTATAGCGCTATTCCAATGAAAAAAAGGACATGTATTTTTAGCACCTTACTGTTCTCAAGTGGTTCTGCATAATCCTCTTTGAGTTGGTTTCTGTCGCGACTGTTTTCCGCAGTCCTCGCCGTGTTCTAAAACCACCAATTAGTCATGATTTAAACTAAGACAAATAAAAATCGATAAAGCAGAAGCACTTAAGAATATTATAGTGATAAAAGAAAACGTTCATTTTTCATTGGAATAGCACCATTATTTCCCAAAAAATATATCGCTTGACTTTTATTGAAAATGTCTTAAGCATTCTCTTTCTGCAGATAATCAAACAAGTTATCATTCGATGAATGGAAAACTTCATGAAACACACTTTATCATCTCTGATTATTTTAGTATGTTCCCAAATATGTTAAAATTTTTATTGATTTCTCAAGTTTTCTATTCTAAAGTTATTTAATTTCAAAATTGCTAATGACAAAGTCAAATATCTCATGTTTTGTTTTTAAAAATTTCAGACCAAGTTGTTAAGTCATAATTTTTATTTCATCTAATATTCACCAAATTTAGTTTTTTACTGCCCAAATAAACATATCTTCTATGCGTAAATCGGGTAAATCCTAATCAAACATTTTAATTGAAGACGGTCTTTAAAATAATAAATATTTCTGTTATCTCATTGTGCCTCAAAACAATTCAATGAGATTATTAATGAGAGTGCGTTATCTTTAGCTTACATAATATCGCAATGATCACAATGACCCTACAGATAAGTTGCAGACGCTTATATAAGCGCATATTTGCTTTATCTACGATAAGGAAAACCAAATTGTTTACTTTTCTTAACCCTTCGCTTCAAGAACACATTGAATATTTTTCTTTTTCTTTAAGGAAAACCCTTTTATTCCCACACATTTCTATAAACTTTTGAAAAATTGAACTTTTAAAAAATAACTATTATGGACAATATCAAGTTCATTCGATAGAACTTTCCGTATTTAGGATTTTATAGAAGTGTACTAGCATATACTCGGAACTTGGCATCCCATCGACAAGGAACAAATTCTGGACAGCATCAAAATCATCTAAGAGACCTTCAAAATCCCAAACTATTTTACGGATGGAAGACCTGGAGATGCTTGGCTCAGGGATTTCTTAAGCGTCATCCAGAGCTCAGCATGCGCAAGCCAAGATCCTTTCCATTGGAAAGGGCTATGGTTACTGCTGAAGATCTCACGGTATGGTTTCAGAATTGTCGAGAATATTCTTGTAAATTGAGTGATCCAATTAAAAGACCATTTGATCCAATTAGCAAACAGGCGATCCACTTAGTGAACGCTAACTCATTTCATTTTTATCATTATTTTATAGATTTTCTTTAATATTTTAGATATTTTTTTTATATTATGTTTCTGAATGAAACAGTGAATAATTCTATGGATGTAGCCCAATGAGCATTTATCGCTATAAATGAATGGAGATGTCTGACATAATAACAAAAACGATGGCGACGACTTTACATATTTCTTCTATATAACCGCATAAAAGAAGTCCATATTTGAGTGAATGGGGAATTTTTACATCCAAAATATAGCGATTATTTATTTAAGATATAATCACGTCATCTTGTACGGTAAAATGTATCGATTATGACTAAATAAAATATAATCACTATACAATATCAATTTTATGACTACTGATCGTAGAATTGTCATTTCTTTTCTATTTTCATTTAAGACTTGTTTAAACATTTTCCATAAATGAATAATTATATCCTCAACGATTCAATCAAATCTCCTGTGACTCGTGCACTTTTATTGCGTATGAAGATTTAATGCAACGACTGTTTTGCGTTAGGGGGCACAATATTAGTGAACAAAATTTTCTTCCCGACCTGAAATGCTTAAGGTAAAGCTGGGAAATTAAAGAAAATGAAATTGAATAAATTTATTGTATTTTCCATCGTTTTTACTGCGTGTATTCATAGAACATCACTTTAAACACAATTGTGGACAAATATTGGTACACACAAATATTTTTTTTACAATTTTTCAATTAAATTGGGGTTAGTATCGCCAATTTTCTATAATTTTCCACGCCATAATTTTCATTTTATTCCGATAAAATAAATTCAAGATATTATAACCTGAATAAATAAGAAATATAGAAGAAAATACGTTTTTACATATTTTTGTGATTATATTTACATTATGTCGTACAATATTTTTACATTACACATCCCTTTTATCAATAATATCACTTCACAATAAACAATGTCAAAACACTGAAATTTTATGCATCTGATAGACATTTTCTGCACTCTGGACACTCTTTCTGCAATTTAGTTTCACGACAGAATATCAGGAAGCTGTTTTTAATGCTTGTACTTTCGCTACACTGCAATTAAAGAAACAAAATGTTAGCTCTCACGAATACAGTATTAATTCACTATTTTTCTATTAATTATCCTTACTTTGTCAAATTTGATCTCTTCGATGTGTGTGCTCGACTTTACTGTACACGCTAGTGCACCTCAAGACTTTAATTTATAATAAATATCACTTTTTATCACAAGTTTTCACTTAGAAATGAACCTCTGCTTAATAAACAAAGCAGATTTTGAGAATCTGACAGCGTCATACAAAAAGAAGACAAGTTGTATATAACTTGTGTCTTTTATGGAGCAAATGTAACTAAAATATACCACAACATGATGTTCATACAATTTCACGACATTATGTGAACATAATGGCATGAATATGTAAGATAAATATACTTTAGAAATTTTTGACATAGTTTTATACATTTTCACTCAAAAATAGATTATATAATGACTGTTTATAGATCTAAAAATGTTTAGTCGCAATTTTAAGGGAAAATAACAATATTTCAACTGGAATTTATTAAACGAAATGTATTATATGTATTAATAGAAAATAACTGATATTTTCTATACATTTTTTAGTCAAGTTATTATACTGGCATTCAACGCACATAATTTTCAGATAATATACATCCATTGCGTTCATACATTATATTTTTAAGAAATAGCTCGATTACGTTGAAAATAAGTTGGTCACATTTGACACATAGATTATTTGGATATCAAATGCCCCTTGGGAGAAGAAGTAAAAAAGAAGTTTATCAGTGCAAAAACATTTAAGTAGCACTCTACGGAAAACGATCCTTACTATATACGATTTACGACTATTTCGTAAGTCTCCAATAGGAATTATAGGATAGGATAGGTCTCCAATAGGATGTATTCTCTTAATTGGAAGGCCTGCAACAAAACACTTTGCTAATAATAATAAAATTCAGCCATTGAAGCTCTCAAAATTTGAAAAGTCAAGTTGATAATCATCACTTTTTGCCACTCAACAGACTAATTAATAAAATTCGCTTTAATTATTGGCACATGGCTTTTCTCCAGCAACAAAATCATTCCCAAGACCACACAGAATTTGCTCCATTGAGGGAGAATTTAATTAAATTGAAAATAATAGAATTGAAGCCATCCCCGAGGAGGGACTATACACAAAGAGATGATTTTCTTTCATCCAAAGTGTTAAAACTCTTTCACCAGAATGCCTCTGCCATCTAACTGAAAATTGGTCTTTGGCCACAGATAATTTCCTCTCTTGCAACATAATATTCCAAGCAGCAAACATTGCAACTGGAAAAATGTTTATGGTGAGATACAAAATTGTAGATGTCCAGTAGAGCATAAATTTTACCGGTAATTTTATTTTGAAACATTTTCACGGATGCTCTGTTTTCATATTATTGCAGAAGAGAGCATCATCGTCATCTCTACACACCCCCATTCCTTCCCGAAAAAGCCTAGAATTACCACCCTACCACTCCCCCCTCGGAAAATGGCATGAGGACTATAGAAGGGAGGTTTGGGGTAAGCAAATGTTGAGAGTAGAAAGACAAGAAGAGCATTCACTAAAGAGAAATTTGTAAACACGCGCAAAATGCCGGAGAGGGAAAACTATAACTCTGGGCAAATAGAATCAAGAATAAACATTCAGAAGTACCAGAAGTCAGCTAACAAATTTCCTTGTTAAATTAATTGTAAATTTCACAATTATTATCTTGTGGCTTTCTGCAAATTAAATGCGGGGAATGTTTGCATGTCTACTATTTAATACACCAAAAGCTATTCAACCCTCAATCCCATCCCCTTTAATTCACTCACCCATCTCACCAGTTGCAGTTGAATTTTGAATTTTCCGCGTTGGATTTTCACTAACATTTGCCCCCCTTGCAAGTCCCACCTTTCCCACTGATTTTCTTTTATCATCCTCGGCCTTGTTACACTTTGTGAGAGAGCAACCACCCCCTTAACATGCATTCCAAAAAGCATCACTGACATTTTCACATCCAAAGCTCTCCCCTAGCTTTCCCCCCACACCCCCCAAAAATTTCCACCTAACTTCTCAAATGAAACTTGCAAGTTTATCTAATATGTATCCTTTTCTGCTCTCCACGCGCGCGTCTAAAACTGAATGAATTCAACAACACATTGAATTCCGGAGGATATTTCAACCCAGAACCACCCCACTATATTTACTCATACCACCCTACACCTCAACTCACCCACTCTCAAAGTACATTGGATTAGTTTCACCGTTTGTTTAGTGCACCATGTTAGCGGTAGAGTCATATTTTGTTGAAAGTTCAACGTTGAACTTACACCCTAGTCACTCCTTTTCATAACTCTCATTCAGCTCATACTACAACCCCCATCCACCCCAAAAATACAAACATCTTCCAGCTCCACAAACCCCCCCTTCTTTAGCCCTTTGCGCCTTTCATCGCCCCTCACAAAAAGCAATGGAATTCAATGAAAACTTCTAATGCAGATGAGAAGATGCACTGTGTTAGGAAACATTTATCCAAGATATAGTTTGTTACATTAGAATATTCGTCCTTTGAAGGTTCACTCAATAGGTAACTAACTTTTGGAAATTTTCACTTAAAAAGCAACTAGTCAAGGTAAGAATTTTCTTTAGAAATGTACGCTATTGGATTGTTTAATAATAAATTAAATTCATTTCTTCCATTAGAAAATGATTAGCGAAGACACCTATGGAATTTAGCTGAGACACCACACCATTTTCCTCAAGTGAAAGTGACTGCTAGACTATTCATAGTGAGAAATGAATGGGAAAAATGAAATAAAGGCTGACATTCTTTTCAGGAAGAACCAACTTATAATGTTACCTATGTGTATTAGCAATTTCAGAAAAAATCTATGGAATGTGTCTCGGCTAATTTCATAATTTTCTGCAATACCGGGTTCAATAATGCAATGTGTTAAGAAACATTTATCCAAGATATAGTTTGTTACATTAGAATATTCGTCCTTTGAAGGTTCACTCAATAGGTAACTAACTTCTGGAAATTTTCACTTGAAAAAGCAACTAGTCAAGGTAGGAATTTTCTTTAGAAATGTACGCTATTGGAATGTTAAGCGAAGACACCTATGGAATTTAGCTAAGACACCACATCATTTTCCTCAAGTGAAAGCGACTGCAAAACTATTCGTAGTCAGAAATAAATAGGAAACATTAAATAAAGGCTGACATTCTTTACAGGAAAAACAAACTCATAAAGTTGCCTTTGTGTAGTAGTAATTTCAAAAAAAATCTATGGAATGTGTCTCGGCTAATTTCATAATTTTCCACAATACGGATTCAGTAATATAAAAGGCTTCTGCAGCTTTCTACACCTCACTATTTCTTTATTCAAGACGTTACAACACCATATCGATGCTTGAATCAACAATAATTCTCATAACTTACTCGTTACCTAAATCAACTTCTCGTTTATAAAAATGAATTTAAACGAACAAAAGGGAGAAGTGGGGCACCTTTGAATTGGGTCAGATTTGAAATTGGGCTTTTCTCTCCTATTTGTAAATGAAACTAAACCTTATCATGATATAATTTTTTAAAACTATGTAGTTGCAAAGATAAAGGCTTAGACAGACCTGGGCCCGTATCCTCCACTTTGTGAGAGAAGATTTTATGCGAGCTTCTCTCCGTGACGTTTTCTCCTATTTTTCCCACCTGCCTGCCCTCCGTATCCACGAATATCGGAGAGAAGCTGGTGAGATTTTCGTGTGGAACTTTTTGTGGAAATCGTTTTTTGACATTCCGCGCGTTGTTTTTGATCACAAAAAGAACTGAATACTGAAGTAATTATAAATAAAATGAATGAATAAACAATTAAATAACATTGTTATAAGCTTTAATTTATTCATCGCGACTCCTCTTAACACTTAAATGACTGCACCGGAATTTTTGCCAAATTTCCCTTTTTAATATTTTACTACAGTAAAAAAATCACATAATGCTAAAAATTTTCAGAGATTTTTGTAATAAAAAGCCAATTACCATTTAATTTTTCTTTTTTTAAGTAATTTGACAAGGATTATCTTCAATATTTTCTCATTTTCTTGTATTTTTTGTGATTTTTCAAGCCAATTTTCGAACGATAAGGCATATTAAATGTTATGAAGGTTACGAATTTTCGCCAAGGAAAGTTTTCTTAGTGGCTAATTAGGTATTGTTTTCGGATTTGACGAGTATTTTTGTAACGAGAACCTCCAGAAATATTCATGATAGTTTTGCAATGTTTGATAATCATTTCGAACTTCCGCTATTTTAATGAGAGTTTGAGGATTTTTTGATTTTTCAATTATTACAGAATTATTTAAGAATTCGGTTTTATCTCTATAGGAATACATATAAGAACTACAGTCAATTTGAGAAAAATAGAAAGATCGTTGAAAATTTGAAATTTATAAGATACTGATATACATACAATCACTCAAGAGTAAAATTCAAAATTGATATATGTTTTTCACGGAAAATTCTAGACATTATCCGTTTTATTTTCTATTTTACATGGAGTATTTGAAGGAATTTTCTCGAATAAAAACTTTACTAACCTATAGAAAAGAGTTTCAAATATTGTAATTAGTTTTTCAATAGAGAAGTAACAATTTTTCTTAGATTGTATGTCGAATAAAAAAGGATAATATAGATGCAAATTTCAAGATTCTCACTCAATATATTTTTTTCTAATTTCAGGAGGAACACGTACATATAAAAAATAAAAAAAAATATTTGTTAAAAATATTTGTTTTGTTGACTATTGAGATCTAAAAATTTCAACTTACTAAAAAAGACCTTTCTCCTGATAAACTCACTATAAATTATGCGATCTTTTTTCTCCAGTTTTAGTTAAAACAAAAATTAAGAGTTTTAAAGGCCAAGTAAACTGTTAAAAATCTTTTTAATTTCGTATTTATTAAGAATATAAATAGATTTCAAAGATCTAATCATTAAATGGCCACAAGCGTTTTCATATTCACGAGACCTGAAACAAAATAAAACTAAAATAATAAACAATTTGGAAAATGATTGGTATCAAACTCAAAAAAATTAGACAAATAAAAACAGATAATAAAAAAAAGTTCGAAATGCCTGCCCAGTTTAAAAAGAAAAACAAAAATTAATTGAAATTTATTATAAATATACGGAAATTGTATTTAATAATTGAAATAATCATTTAAAAACCATTTAAAACTTTAAAAAAACGCGATATTTTAATTTATTTGCTTATTTTCTATGTAAATTAATCAAACTCCCACCGGGAATACCACTCGAGAATTCTCTCCGGTTTTTCATGAGAAAATTTCCAATCGAAAATTTCGTGGATACCAAATAGGCGAGTTCCACACGGAGAGTTGGCTTTTCCCACAAGATCAAACTCTCACATCTGGAGGATACGGCCCCTGATTATATATACTGCTCTTTCCGTTAAATTCAAGCAGTAATAAACAAATAAGAATCAAGATAAACTTATCTTTGTACTTGTCTCAGTTGACACAAATATGTTGTGAGTAATAAGTTTATGATAAAACATCTTCTATCGTGATAACTGTGCGTACGACCTTTAAAGAGACACTGCACTGTTGAACCTTTCATAGTGCCAAATAAGATCCATTTATCCATTGAATTTGGAATAAGTAAAATTGCCAATAGTTTTTCAAAATCACAAACTTTTTATATTGGGGGCGTGGCCAATTTTTCAAAAAAATATTTCATCTTCTTAACCTCTGAATCGTAAGTTTAAGCATTTTTTTTGTGATGAAAATCAAAAATTTCAATTTAAAATAGCTAAATGACTAAAGAGACTTTTGCAGCAGGAATCTTCTAGTCCCTTCCATTAATATCTTACGACAATTGGCCCCTAATGCGTCCACCTAATACACAAATTACTAATTTCTCGCATCTGTTCTTTTCTACAAAATTTTCAAAAGATTCACAGTTGAAATGCAACTAGCATTGAGCCTTTTAAAACTTTCCCATCCAACTCCTTGTTTTCAGCCACTCATTTTCACACACTAACAAGCTTGGGGAAAAGATGAAACATTCTGTCAATGAAACGGAATCTTGAAATGCACGAGAGTTTGTTTGATGAAGATATAGGGAGTGCTGGGAATTAAAATTCATGCTGCTTTTCTCATCTTCACGTGCAAAAGAAGTCAACATGAGTGAGAAGAACAAGTTTTTGAAAATGGTGTTCACATTAACTTTGTGTATTCGTCATTAAAATTATAGGTATGATACATTATTCTTCAGTCTATACTTTATATAACTAACATAGCACTCTTTCTCCACTTTCCCATACACCAATCCACATATATACATAGTTTTATCCATAAAGTCAAATAATACACGTCAAAGCTCTCTCTGCACCCCCTACCCCAACCCTTTACCCCTTTCAAGCTAAACTATCCCACGTTGGGGCTGTTAGTCATGGTGAAAAGTGAAGGAAACAGTACAAGTATGACACAAGGGGTCTTTTTAGAACACTGCATGGGAAGCTAAGAAGTATGGGGACTATGTGAATATTGTCAAAGAACAAAAGGTTATTAAGAAATTTATAATTTTGAAATTTCAACTTGTATTTCACCTTTCTCATTCACACTCAACTTAAATACAATTTTACTCCTATTCAGTGCCATTGCACAACTAACAATGCACTCTTTTCCAAGTCCCTTTTTGCACATATTCACACAATTTTATCTCTCATCGACTGTAATTTTCTGGTAGCTTCCAAAATGAGATTCCTAAGTGACATCAAAAAGCAATTTTAATTGAATGTTGCAGCTTTCTGCATTTAAAAATCCTGCAATCAGTCAAAAAGGCGGTCAAGACCAGAAAATGTTAGCACAGACACACACCAGCTTAGTTTTAAATAGACTACACTCACTACACTAATAAGCCTAATTCAGAGCGTATAATCCTACATGGCACTTCAGGGAATATTATCTGTCTTGCTTTACTCCTGTTCATCTTGAAGAAAACTATCTTAGATCCAGATGAAATTATCCTGTCATTCTTGATGGTGTGTGTCTCGACTAATTCCCAAAACTTCACGTCTGACGTTTTATTATTAATAAAACTTTCCATTGTAAGGAATACAGCAAAACCAATTCTCGGTCGTATTCAGAAAACCTAGTATATTTTTTTAAAATACTTATTTTTTATAATAATTTATGAGTGATATCTATTATAAACTATTCTTATTTTAATCATAATTGTATTAAGAAGACCAAAAACGTCTATGACATTAACGATTATAAATTTCTAATAATGACAGTTATAATTTTGATAAACGAAAAAAATTTACTTCAAGCGCACAAATTTATTACTTTAGCCAAGACGTATACCACTTAACCGTAAAACCATTTTGAGCACTTGTTCACAATCGCACAGTAAATGCTTTTCAAGATTCTCAAATATATTGAATCGTTTTCTGACATATTCACAATTTGTAGCATTCTTATTAAAATACAAGAAGGTAAAAATCCAGTTCTTTAGCCTAGACACACACCATTTTACCGTGAAACCAACACGATCATTAATTCGCAACCCTACTGTATATGTTTAAGAAGATTAAAAAATACATCGTACCGTTTTCAAGTTTATTCACAATTCCTTGCATTTGAATTATAAAAAAAAGATAAAAATTCAGTTATTTAACCTAGACACAGACCATTGACCTGTAAAACTACTACGAGCATTAGTTCACAACTCTACTGTTTATGCTTATGAAGATTATTAAATACATTGAATTGTTTTCAGGCTTAATAACAATTCATCGCATTTTTATTAAAAAACAAGAAGTTAAAAATTTTGTTCTTTAGCCAAGATATTTATAGACCGTTTAATAGTAAAACTACAACGAGCATTAGTTCACAATCCTCCTGTAATTTTTTTCAGATTTTCATTGAATTATTTTCAGGGTTATTCACAATTTGTCGCACTTTTATTAAAAAAAAAAGAAAATAAAAATGTTGTTCTTTAGTCAAGACACAAACCATTAAACCGTAAAACCACTTTGAGCATTAGTTCACAATGCTCCTGTAATTTTTTCACATTATTATACATATTGAATCGATTTCAGGCTTATTCAAAATTTATCGCACTTTTATTAAAAAACAATAAGATAAAAATTTTGTTCTTATCCAAGACACACACCATTAAGCCATAAAACCGCTATGAGCATTAGTTTACAACCCTACCGTTTATGCTTATGTGGATTATTAAATACATTGAATCGTTTTCAGGTTTACTCACAATTTTTTGGCACTTTTTAACAAAAACAACAATGTAAAAGTTCAAGGATTCAGCTAAGACAGGGACCATTTACCCGTGAAACTACCATAAACATTCAGAACCCTACTGGAAATGGTTTTCATCTTTATTAGATATATAATGTATCCTTTAAAGATTTGTTCCCAATTTTTCGCATTTTAACAAAAAACCAACACGATAAAAATTTTATTCTTTAGTCAAGACACAGAGCATTTAGCAACGAAATCACCATGAGCCTAGTTTCAAGAACTTCTACTAATTATTGTAATGATTAGAAAAACGGTGATTCAATAGCTTTCTTGCTTTTTTTTAAACTACTTTTTACCTTTTTAAGGAAAAATAGGTAACCTAAGACATACACCATTTAGACCCATCCCGATTTTTTTAAAAATATTTTTCCATAATTCTCTTTCCGTTTATTTAATTTTAGCATAACAGACTTTTGTTATTTTTGATAGAAAAGCAAGACAGAAAAAAACGAAAAATAAATTTTTCGATATTATCAGAATGACAGATAATTTTAGCTCACAATTTGTAACCTAGGTGTCGCTCAATCGCAATATATATAAATGAATTTTTCAACATAACCTTAAAAACACAAACATTACTTTCATAAAAATGACAATTGACACTTAACAGTCCAATTCGATGTAAACGCAATAGAATAAATTCGAATTTTGGCATAATTCAATCTCAATCTATTTTTGCGATGCAAATAGCTTCAATTTTTGACTTAAATTGGATTACGTCAAGACGAAAAAAATGACTAGCATTATAACATAAAAATTTTCAACATAACCTCAAAAACAAAAATTGACTGTTTTTTGAATTTTGGTGTGAAAGCGAACTCATCAATTAAAGTAAACGATATCAATCAATAAAAGCGTTACCAATAACCTTTAAATGACCTCTGACCAATAACTAATATAAATTTCAAAATTCTCCGTTGAGTTCGTCTTGTAATCTTGCATCCCTTGCACTCATTTCGACTAGGAAAATTCTCAAGTCCCATGTTAATATGACACGGTGCCCTGTCTCTCATTTATGAACCAACCTTCAAACCCAATTCACTATAGGTACATTATGTTTTCCAAAGCAAAACTGTTTTATTATAAACGAATACACAAAAGTGAACGAAATACACACAACAGAGGCCCTTGGAAAATGAATAAAATTGTGTAAAAGAGAGAAAATGCTGTGCATTGTATTCCCTGGTATTTTAATGCTTACATACGTTTTCATTTGATTTAGAATTAATTACAGAATGTGTAATAAACAGGGAGATTATTTGACTTTTGTGAAAATTTGTAACTTCTTAATAACTTTGCATATATGGCATTTTGTTTCATCCCCTCTCTTTTAACTCCATATTCCTTTTAATAGTGAACACAAGAGACCTCCCCCAACCCCTCAGTACCCCCCAGCAGCCCCCTTTTGAACCTCAACACTCACTTTCATATGAAAAGAGAGAAAATATTTGCTAGCAATTGTAATAAACTGAAATATTGTAGCTATGTTGGTGGTGAAATTTAGTGGAGAAAATTTCAATCATGATAATTAAATTTCATGCAAAGAGCTCTCTCACCAACATTTTACCCTTCCTTCTCACTTTCTCTCTGCCAATTTGCTGGGATAGAAAGGTAGTTTCACGGAAGGAATCATCGAGATTGAAATTTTAATCCTAATTGCTTGGTTTCCCCATATGAAGGCCAGCAAAAAAAATTAAACAGATAATAATAGACCAAAGATTCAAAATCAACCCTTTTCTGCATGACAGAGTTCACGTGGGGTTATTTCTGAAAATTTTTGCAGCTAATCCCTTTGCATTAGACTAAGAACATTCCTTGGTGTTTTGCATTTAAATCAAGGAAACCGTTGAAACGGGGCAAGAATCGGTTGGCCCTAAAACACAACGCTATTATCAATTAGGGCAAGATGGGGTAATTTGGAACCAAGTCTGATTTGGAACTGTAAGATTTCCTACCAGTTTCAGACAAAAGGGTAGATCACTGTAGCGCTCACGGTTTACTCGAGAACCGATCTGTCGATTTATGCCAAAAATCGCGCCGATTTGCCAAATCTTGCGTCAATCTACCGATCTAATACCGATCAGCCGATGTCGTGTCTATCTACACTCTGAGAGCCACTGAGAGCTACAAAAAAGCTAAAAAATCCTCTTGAGTGTAAAGTTTTGTACTTTTTCGTGATTCTTCTTTTCATTTTGACCATCTGAAACTGTGAGAAAACCTCAAAATTCCGAAATAGACATTGTTCCAAATTACCCCATGATATCCCATTCACGAAGATTAGTTGAGACCGTTGAGACACGATTTGTGCTAAGCCGTCCTATCACTTATTCTTAGACAAATGAAGTTAGGTCAGTTTACGTGAAAGAATCAGTAGGTAGAGTAGCGTCTCTACGACTGTGTGGTCTCGGATTTCTCGGTTTCGATACTCGATAGCTGCCGTACCAATCTCGAATTAAGCTAGTGAATGAATGTATCATTGGAACTGATCCAATAAAAACTGGTCTACCGTGATATAGTAAAGGCACTGTGTATTCCCAATTGGCACACAGAAGCCGAGATATAGACCTGGAGGACCACTTTAGGGTTTAAGATCGAGTAGAGGAATGGGGAGTGAATAATGGGCCTGGATGCAGTGGATCCGAAAATAAAGGATCTTTCATCGGAATTAAATCGGTGCTCCTGGACAGTCCCCAGGGACTGTCTGATCCTTCCACTACGAAGCTTAAATTGAGTGTCGAAAGACACTGTTGGTTTAATCGGTCTCAAAGACCGATTAAACCAACACAGAAGAAGCGTATCCCAACAACAACAAAACACAGAGGAGCAACAAGACACTACAGCACTGGTCACACATGCGAGGCAAGGAACAATATCAATTTCAATTTAACGCACCCGAAATTCTGGACAAGTGTGACCATATTAGAAAACTGGAATTTTTAGAAATGTTGCACATACACATAAACAAAACACAGACTGTGAACCGATACCCAAGGAGTGAACACTACGTATAATTGGATACTACAACAAGTTAAATTGAGACAAAAAAAACCACAGAAGAACAACAGATGAGGAATTTCACACCTGTGATGAGAGCCGATAAAAAAATTGCCGTATCATTCTGTGTCTATCCATTGCATGGAGATGAGCTCCCGACCCTGTTTTGTCCAAAGATCCCAGTGTAAGCACAGTGTACGAATTCAAACCTTACGTGTTTCTTCCCCATTGTTTTATGTAAGTTTCTGAAGCTGCATGACAAAAAAGTATCCTAAGTATCCTATTCAAAAAATTGTTAATTAATGTTTTGTAGACCTGATGAAGGGGACATAGATTCCCGAACCGTCGTATGGAATAAAAATTGAAAGAGATAAGACAGGTCTTTTCCGTTCACCACTTGTTATACCCAATTGGACCGTACCTCATCAAAAGTAATGTTTTGGTACCGAGGAAACGTTGTTGCTGGCGGCAGCAGGAATTGTAAGGACCATGTACCGCTGAGGAGCCAACATAACCTGTTAATTACCCTACCATTAGCCGCCTAAAGCTATTCTCCAGCATTAAAACCACCAACTTGAACTCACACAAGAGTACAGCCCAATGCTCAAGGCTATTGGACATCTTCCGAGGTAAATCGGTTTCTCCGAATCCCAGAAACTCAACCGTCGATGGAGTGCCCTTACCGAAGCGTACAGGGAGTGTGGGACATAGTCCCTGCCCCGACGAAAGGACCGAACGAAGGCAGGATCGGAGTTAGGGAGAGGAAGTTGACTATAATTAGGGATAGTGCTGTTCTTTAGTGATTTTTTTCTTTAACCATATACTTCATGTGAGCAACACATTCACCATGAATTAAATCACTGTGTTCAGATACTCTTTTCAGAGCAGACATTTCTTAAAGTAGCTTGAACTATTGGCCCGTAAAATGACTTTAGTCCCTAAACAGTACTAAATCAGATTAAATCTTTCCTTATAATTCAGACACTTCACATGAGGAACCCTTCCACAAAAAAAAAAACAACACCAAAAATTGCCATTGTAAAATTGCTCAGACAACCGCTTATAACGTTAATTTTATCCACCCTCAGACCTCAAAAAAAAAAGAAAGAGGATAGAGGCACCCTCAGAGACTGACCATCGTCATTTTGGATTATTTATTGCCACGGAAAGTGGAAAATTGTATTATTAATGTTTTTCAGTCGACATGCTACTTATTTTTCTCTTTTTTTCCCCCATCCACCTCAAACCCCTTTGCAACCCAACAAGTTGCTGAAGAGATTTCATTCTCGACACATAGAAACCACCCAACGAAAAAAGGTTTATGTCTCTCTGAGGGTTGATATGCAGAACAACTCATTCCTTTGGAAAAATTTACCAACGAATTTAGAGGCAAATTGCAAAAATAAAAATTGTTTTATTTTAAAGAAGGTTTTTTGGTTGCGATTGCTAGATTATTCACATCAAAACTTTGAAAATTTTTCGAAATTAGAGTTTATAAAAGCTCTCGCTATAGCGAGGGTATTTCTTAACCGATTAAAATGAGTTTGGTTTCATTGGAAAGGCCTTGGAATTCCTGACAAATCTGAATCGGTTTTAATCGGTTATGAACCGGTAATGAATCGGTTATTAAATAATAATATAATTATATCCAGAATTTAATTATTATTACTGCTCTGCAAAACGGATGTTTCTCCTCCTCATTTCAGTATCCCTTTTCCACGGATTTCAGGTAAAATCAAGTTGGAAAAATGATTTGAAAAATGATGAAATTTCCGTAAATTTTAACCAACAAAATTATTCAATGGTGCGGTATTTATGCTGAACTAATGAGAAATTAATAAAATCTCCCTCCTGTTTCACATATAACACATTTTAACCTTTTCGTCCATTCATTTAATAATTATAAATAATTATTCATATTTGAACCGTATAGCATTGTATGTCCATATAATATTTTCGGACCATGTTAAGCAACAAAACACCTATCCCCGCACTCTCAAAAATTAAAAGTGATGCGTGAAAGGAAAATTTACCATTCCATCCCAGGACAAGAATGAAAATATCCTACCTACAGTCATTTTATTATTAGGAAAAGTGGGCCAATGGTCAGTTTTAGGCCTCCCCTCTCTCAAAAGTATTTGCTGTATGACCAAAATCTCCTGGCAATGAGGGTGCAAAAGGGTGTAGTGTACAAGTTGAAGACCACCCACCCTCCCAACCTCTAACCACTATCATTTTCAGTGGTACAACAGACACCCATTATATTGTTCACCTTTTTGGCGCGTTTTCCTTTTCCCTTAAACAAAATCCACCACCCACGTATGGATATTCCACGCGGACATTCATTTGGATCCCAACCTTACAACCCATCATCAATTTTATACGCATACAAGTGATTCCACCCCTTCATATGGATATTTAATGCCTTTGGAGCGGACCAGTGTATTGGCCAAAAACCTCTGACTTTATATTCAACATATTATGAATAATAATATCTGGACGAAAAGCATTTTCCACCCTTGAACGAAAAAAGAAGCTCTGGGTGTGAGGGATCAGAGATGGTAAATCCAAGGGGAGAGGGTGTGAGAGTGGACAGAGTTCACGACATATGATTGCCAACATTTTACAGGCACGTGCAGAAAAGTCACGTGGAAAATTATCAAACTATTTTTATTTTCTTCTTACACTTCAATTAATATCATTTCTGTACTAAAAAGTGAACGGTTTTTAAGTGTTGATTTTAGTACAAATACTGATTTATGTAACAAATGGGACCATTCCACTGAAAAAAGTAAATCTGTCCTCTGAACATTTTTTTTAGTACACGACTGTTTTCCTGTACTTCTGCATTATCGACTTTTCTTTATTTTGGTTCCTGCTGCGGTTATTTTCCCCAGTCCTCGTCATGTTAAAAAAAAAAAACTACTAAACAGTCGTGACAAGAAGTCGATTGTGGAGAAACACATGAAAACAGCCAAGTACTAAAAAATGATCAGGAGAAAGATTTTCTCTTTTTACTTTTCAATAGAACAACACCATAAGATAAGATCTGCAATGAAACTCCTAAAAAAAACATATGTATTTAGATCAATCTATCATTTAGCACATGCCTGTACTAAAACGTACATCAAATGTATTTCTCACTTTCGAATTTTTAGAACCTGTATATTTTTCAAAGCAAATTTTGTAACGTAAATGTAATGTAGGAGTTCGCAGCACTGCCAAATATCAATCTAGTAAATGCGTTGCTTGAAGTAAGCCATTCTCTGTGTCTTTGCAAAGCATTACAGTAAAGCTTATAGGATCTCTTTTAAATTATGTACTAAATTTCAAACTTTTAATTGACTTATTTGTTGCTATTATTATTTGTTGCTGTTGCTGTCCTTTTAAATAGTTAAGAAATGATGATAAATAATTACAGACATACTTAACAAATAAAAATCACATATTTGTTTAGTACATGAATGTACTAAATTATGAAACAATAAATTATGTAGGAGAAAACTGTGAAACTCATGTTTATAAAATCTCTTTTTAAGTACTAAATTTCCAATTTTATAGCAAAAAACATATTTTAACTCAGCAGAATATTGAAATACCTGTTGCTGTTTGTCTTTTTTTTTAAGTTAAGAAATATTGATAAATAATTACATATAATCTGAATAATTAAGCTTAAAAAATTAAACTTCAAATTTATTTAGTACATGTATGTACTAAACACAAGGGGATACTTTTAGGAACCAACCTTGTATTGACCATTAGTTTTAAATAAAGTAACCGATGCAAAATTGCTAGCAACTTGTAAAATTAGTTTTAGAACAAGAGGGTTCGTGGTGCAATCGGTAAGAGCGTTCGGCTCTTGGGTGGTGTGATCCCTGGCTTGACAGTCACAGTTATGAGTTCGAGTCCCGCTCATCTGAACCATCAGAAGAGACATATTTCTCATAGACATTGTAAACCGAATAAAAAATTGTAAACTAAACAATGTGCAAAATTGCAGTAAAGGCCCGGTGCATCCAAATAAATAAATAACACTCCCTCTGTCCCGAAATAAGTCGTACATTCTTTCATATAAAATGTACTAGGAAACGTACGACTTATTTCGGAACAGAGGGAGTAATATTTTAGTACAAGTTTGAGTGGTCTGGTACTTCGGAGTTAATGCAACTCAGAAGACCGGAAATACTTGTGGTTTATTCATTAATATTGTCCATTACTGATTGAACATTGAATCGTAATGGAAAAGAAATTGTGCACCATGCCCCGTCCAAGAAGTTTGTAATAAATCCTTTATGTACTAAATGACTTATTCATTTTCAAATGGTTATCGCTATCAAGATCATGAGCTAAGTAGTAAATCTAAAGTATTTTAAATGTTCACAGCGAAACTACAAGACTTGCAATTTGTTTTAGTACTAAACGATTTCATCAAAGATCCATGGAAAACTGATAAAATCTTTTGCTTCTCTTTTAGTACATATATGTACCAAATACAAAGTTCTACTTTTTCGTAATGACTTAGTAAGACTACAAAGATCTTGTGCTATTTGCTTGAACAAAATTTCCATTGGTATCTTAATTGTTATGGGAAATGGTGCTATTTCAATGAAAAAAGGAAATCATTCTTCTGAACAGATTTTTAGCACTTTATCGTTCTCAAGTGCTTTTGCAATACAAATTTTTCTTTGTTTTTGTTCCTGTCGCGACTGTTTACCCCAGTCTTCGTCGTATCCCAATAAGACCACACAGTAGTGATAGAGGCCGACAGTGAAAAGTCAATTATATAGAAGCACTTGATAACATTGAAGTACTAAAAAAAAATTTTCAGGAAAGGAATTTCCCGATTTTCCCTTTCCATTTTTCACTAGAATAGCACCATAGCGGTCAGATGCTTAAATACTTTCAGAGTGTTCAAGAAAGATCGCTAAATTCGATTAAGACCATATTTAGTACATGCATGTACTAAACGTAAGTGTAATTTCTTTTCATTATTGCCATTTGCTTTTTGTAAAAAAATATTATTCTCGAAGAAAACCCGATGTGTAGGCCTCATTATCAAGTTTTTAGTTAAATTTTGAACATTTTAAGCAAATTCTTTCGCACATGCCTGTAAACTCGATGGTGAAAAGCGAAGAAAGAGGTGAAATGGTCACAGGATGTACAACCTCAATTCAATCTAAAACATGAGTAAAAAAGCCAACCCACTAAATGGACGGTCAAACTCCGACCCAAAATAATGTATTAAATTGTAAATAAAATATGGTCCAACGAATGGAATATTCTTCTTTTCACTCCTCATAAATACTATAATACCAACATCATTCATTTTCACATTTTATTTCCATACCGAACATTTTACGGCAGTATATTATGTGTATAGTCATAAAATTAATATACATTACAAAATACCTTCAGCAACAAAAATAATGAAATCTTTTTCTGTTTGTGTGTATAATCATCTGGAAAAGTAAACCTCGGCGTAATTCAATCTAACGTGCTGACTTGTAAAATATGTAAACACAAGTTAATTATAATCATCAGCATCGGAACAGAATGTCCATAATGTTAACGATGTTAACTGATCGAACTTAAAAAAAAAACTGTATGATAATTTGTTCTGTCTGGAAAATTACTTCCTTGAGATATACACACAACGGAACAATTCAATAGTGTTTGGAGTTGATGGAAAAGTGGAAGTAGTTTGCTGATTAAGAATTTCTTCAATTTTATGACACTTTAGCGCTTGAACTCAAAGAAAAAGCAATCTAAAATTAATTCCTCGTTTTTCTTCAAGTTTTCTCTTAAGTTTCTATCTTATAAAAATAGAGAGAAGAATTCCAAAAGACAATATTTATTTAAAGTCTGTCAAAAGGATATTTAAAAAAAATGTTTCAATTAAATAAAACTTTAAAGCTTTTCAAAATTTTAGCAAAATTTAAAAAAAATGACTACTGAGAGAAGGTTAATTGAGTTAATTGAATTGTTCGTAAAATTCTCACAATAACCTGCACTAATTTGTTTTCGAAAGATTTCAAGGTCAAAAAACCGGCTAGAGGTTGCTTTCCTAAAACGGTTTACAAAACGTTTAGGTTTAACCTACTTCCTAAAGCTTTCAAAACCCTAAATACTAAGCAAGTATCAAGAATAGAAAGAATAAATCTTGACTTGAGATAGGGGAAGTGCTTATAATTTTGGACAGTCTGCATATAAGCATCGATATCCTAAGTTTGAAGTGCCATATTTTCAATACTAATTGACTTTTCTTGTTACTCTCTTTTCAGAAGGATTGTTTAGAAACTTGGCAAGCTATTTATCATCTCATTTTTACTAAAATTAGTTTTAATACGTTTAAAAATGAATTGATATGTAGAGGTGAATTTGACTCTTATTTTGGACAACTTGGTTATTAATTTTTACAACTTGTCTGTAAATTTGGACAGATAATCCGCCTCAACAGGATGCCCATTGTTCTTCATTTTATGAACCAATCTTACCAAGTCCTCTTCCTGGTCATGTAAGGGAAACGTGGAATGTCACAAGAAGCCCAGAAACTTTCCATATCATTCATTAAAGTGAGTTGACTTCGGTACTCCAAGTACGTGCGGATTCGCTCATTCCCTGCCCTTTCCGGGAGCCTTTCAAGGCATTTCTCACTGCATCTCTTTCGTAGAGATGATGCTCCTTCATTTCTCCAGGCATTTGTCCAACCTAGTCATCACAAAAGCTAAAACTTCACGAAATTTCGTGAGAAAAACACCTGTCCAAAATAAGAATCATCACCTCACTGGTGAATGTCTTAAAAAATTTCCCATTTTTCACACGAAAAATATAATTCACAAGGCAAATCTCACTTCAGGTCAAATGTACAAATCATCAGTAACGTGAATCAACACAATATTCAATGAATATTCAATAATATCACTCAAAAACAGCGAACAAACATTGTTAGTACTTCACCAAAACTAAATAAGACTGAAGTAAGCCACGAAGTTCTGTCATATTTCTCGTAAGCAATTGCTCACACTGAATTTTCAACAAAGCAATTTCAACTCAAATCATATTCAAATTTTAACGTATTTAGTGTTAAAATCTTCCAAAAAGAACAAATATTTAGATAGAATTCATTATTCATCAAATATTGGAATAAAAATCCATCATTTTAATCAATTTATTTTTAGTGTCCAATGTTATCCTCAAAGTGTCCAAAATAAGAAACTGGACAAAATTAGAAGCATTTCCCCTATTAGCGTTCAGTAAAATTAAGCCTTATGGCTAAGCCTAGGTCCGATGCCCGTTTGAAATAGTTCCGCTAGTGTCAGATTCATCAAACTGGTGCCGGCCAAAATCCCAAATGGGCCGAAATTCCGAAAGGCAAAATACCGAAATGCTATGTCCCGAATATAAAAATACCGAAAGGGTCAAAATTCCGAATGGACCGAAATCCCGCAAACCAAAATTCCGAGAGTCAAAATACCGAACGCCAAATTTCGAAAGGGACAAGATACCGGAAGCCCAAATCTCGAATGGTTAAAATCCTTAAAGGACGAACTTATACGAAGGATAATGTGTAAAATAATTTACCAAAACTTTTGGCTATTTCGGAATTTTATTTTCCGGAATTTTGGCCTATCCGAAACTTTGGTTTTCGAGATTTTCACCCATTCGGAATTTTGGTTTTCAGAATTTTGTATTTTTCGGAATTTACTTTTTCAGGAATTTAATCCATTCGGAATTTTGGCTTTCGCGATTTTCACCATTTTGTGAGTTTCGATAATAAAAAATAAAAGTAAAAACAATTTATAAAAAACAATATTTAAAAAATTGTGCTTATAAGCTTTGCCTTCAAAATTAATTAAGTGAAATTAAAGTAAAATAGGGTAAAGTGGTGCAAGTTGGACAATGGTATAAGTTGGACAGGGCTTTTTTTCTTGATAAATTTAGTACTTCATTTATATTTGTATATTTTTAGTGCTTTAGTTTTATAATTTGGTTCCTTGTGCTTAAAACAAAAATTAGTACTGTATTTATTAAGAAAAAATCACTGTCCAACTAGTACCGGCGATTTATCCAACTTGTAACACTATGTCCAACTTGTATCACTTTACTCTAATTTAGTTTTGCTTTTAAATCAAAATCACGCAACCTATTTCATTTTGAAAAATGACTCAGTTTGAAAATATATTTTTGTAATCTTGTGCACAAGATTTAATAAAATATGTTTAAAATTATATTTTATAGATAAATCATATAAAAAACCATGGAAAGTCTTAAAGTATTGATTTTTTTTATATTTCAAGGTCAAAAGTAAAATCCCACTAGATGGCGCAAACCTAAAACGTTCTTGTCAGTTTTGAATTCACTGGAATAGCTTTGAGTAAGCCTACAAATCAATTTTGAACAGATATCGGATTTTCCTACCAAAAAAAAATAAAATATCAAAAATATTTTAGGATAGATCCGCTTTGAATCAGTTTTAGATCTGTCACTTAATATTCAAATAGTTCAAACTCTTGTACGTTCGAGCATTTCGCGAACTTTTCATTATCATTCACTTTTTTTTTTGCTTTTCATCTCATCAGTTGGACACGAACTTCCAAATGACTAAGAAAAAACGTGATTTCCGAAGGTTCTCACCGATACACTATAAAAGTGAGTCAGTGAGACGTTCATCTCATCAGTTAATATCAACTTCGTAAGTGTTACGGTATAATTTGTAAAGCACCAAGAGTGCAATCATGAAGGTGCCGCAGTGCTTAGACACAAACTTCTTCGAGACAGTCATTCACAATGGCTTCAATTTAACCAACTTCCAAATATCTAAAGTGCAAATTGAAATTGGGACATCAGCTGGTGATAACTACTGCAGTACGATATATCGAGTGTTTTTAGATGTGACTGATACTGAGAAAAATGTGCAAAAACTGCAAGTTCTCGTTAAGCATTTGCTTAATTCCGAAACTGGTGGAAGTATCATGGAGTTCATGAACGTTTTTGACAAAGAGATTGATATGTTCAAAAATATCCTACCTATGTTAACTAAAATCTCAGGCGGGATACAATTTGGTGCAAGGTACCTCCGATCAAGTGTAACATGCTTCTAATTGGTACAAGTGATTCAAGATAACCTTTTTAGATTCTACCATTCCGTGTCCGAGCCTCAATCGAAGTTAATTGTCGTACAAGACCTCAAGGAGATGCAATACCGAATGGCTGAGAGGAAAGAAGCTCTAGATTTCGATCATTGCTGCATTGCTCTCAAGAAACTCGGCCAAATGCACGCATCTTCAGTGATCTTAGCCAAAGAAAATCCATCACTCATGAATAAATATTCCTTCGGCATTCTTCACGGTTCAGAAAACAATCCAGGACTTATGCAACAGTGACTCACATATAGTTTTCCGGCATTATGCGACGTTACAAAGAATTGGGAAGGTTTTGAAGAGATATCCAAGAAGTTGGACAACATGAAAGATCAATTCTGGGCCATTGCTTACGACAGTGCATCCCGAAAGAGAGATGGGTACAGAGTACTAAATCACGGTGATTTCTGGATTAATAACATTCTCTTCAAGTACGACGAGATTGGAAAACCAATTGACACAATCTTTGTAAGTTTATTGAACTTGAAATACAAGGGGCTGATAATTTGCACGTCCGTGGGCTTTAAGATCATGAATTTGCCTTCTCCGTTACTTGTGTTATTTACGTTCCGGCATTATACCGATTAAAACCAATTCAAATAATTCACCTTTAGCAAGAAGCGACCTCTAGCGGGATTGTATTTTTGACCTTGAAAAACTTTCAGAAAAAAATTAATGAAGGTCATTACAATAAATTTAATAAACTGATAGACTGGATTTGAATATTTTCAGTAATTTTAGGACCTCCCAAAAAAGAATTCAACTTTCATTCAGAGCAAGTCAAACAGGTCTTACTGTTCCATCAATTCTCCTAACTGCTTAATTCAAAGCTGCTCAAAAATTGATTCCGGAAGCCAAAGAACAGACATTTATATTTCTCGTTTAAAAAAAAAACAAAGCAATGATAATATTCATATTATTCCTGTTCCATCATGCCCTTGCTTGTCCATAAAATCACTCAGTAATTCTTTTAGGAGCTTTTTAAATCGGTTTTTCATTTTTTTCTCTAAGCATGTTCGAAAATTTCAGTTTTCGGTTTCGAAAGCTCGACACTATGTACCTCTTATCCAAGAGACTTAGAGAATCAATCAAACAAGAAACTCACACTTTGCATCGCAAAATCCAAAAAACCCAAAAATTTCATCACGAAATGCACTCATTGCACAGAGAAATCCAAGAAATTCATTTTTCAATTATCTCAATTACCACGCTGGGTCCTGATCAGAATGCGGAAAGTCAAAATTCCAAAAAGTCTGATATCTTAAAAGCCAAAATCGAAATACCTAAAATCCCGTAATGTCTGAAATCCCGGAATCCAAGATCCCAAAACCGAAAATCTTGAAATTCCGAAATCCAAAACCCAGAAATGTCTGAAATCGCGAAACTCGAGATTCCAAAACCGAAAATCCTGAAATTCCGAAATCTAAAATCCAAAAACCTAAAATCCAGAAATATCTGAAATCCCGAAATCCAAGATCACAAAACCGAAAATCTTGAAATTCCGAAATCCAAAATCCCAAAACTCAAAATCTCGAAATGTCTGAATCTGAAATCTTGAAGCTCAAGATTCCAAAACCGAAAATCCTGTAATTCCGAAACCCAAAATCCCAAAACCCAAAATCTCGAGATGTTTGAAATCCCGAAATATCCTAAAACCCGAAAGCCGAGATCTTAAAACAGAAAACCCAGAATTCTAAAATCCCAAAACTCAAAATCCCGAAATGTCTGAAATCCCGAAAGTGAAGATTCTAAAAACGAAAATCCCAAAATTCCGAAATCCAAAATCCCAAAACCCAAAATCTCGAAATTTCTGAAATCCAAAAAGCGAAGATCCCAAAACCGAAAATATTGAAATTTCGTATTTTAAAATCCCAAAACTCAAAATTCCGAAATATAAAGAATCCTGAAAGGCAAGGTCTCAAAACCAAAATGTCTGAAATCCTGAAAGAGAAGATCCCAAAACCGAAAATCCCGAAATCCAAAATCCCAAAATTCAAAATCCCAAAATGTAAAAAGTCCTGAAAGCCAAAATCACAAAACCTAAAATCCCGATTCGGATTAGATCCCTATAAGTCAAACTTTGGAAAATTATTAATTTCGCTTTTAGAGGCAAGGAAAAATTTACTGTGTATGAGGAAGGGAAATTATTGGCTATTCGAGATTTTGTCGGTTTCGGGATTTTGAATTCCGGGACTACGGCCCTTTCGGAATTGAGGCTTCTCATTGTTCCTCAGTTTTATATAATCCATTAAAGGACTAAGTGTACAAACGGTTCGATGTTAATGATTTGAATGGATGCGTAACTTGGAGCTTAAATGACTTCAAGTTGATCCGCGATAAGACGTCATCATATAGCCTCAGGCTTACGATCATGGATCAGAGGTCCTTTACATAAATTTTCTTGACCTAGTCCATTAATGACAAATTCAGCTCTCTTAAGGGGTTACGTGGGTCGAAATAAATAAAAAAAAACAGTGTACTTCTCTCTATTTTTTAACATAATAAAAAGAATATTTAATTCAGCTATTAGAATTATATAAATACAAGATTTAAACTGTGTTTTCTGATTTTTTCATTAAAAGTTTTAAAAATTCAGCCTCTGGGACATGATCTTCGGAGACCTTTTTAAAATAAACATACTATAAGGCTGAATTTTTAAGATTTTTGAATGAAAATTTCCGAAAATATGGTTTAAAAGTTGTACTTTTATATACGTAAAAACTTAAATGAAAATAAAAATTTATTATGTTGAAAAGAAAAAATAGAGAAAATGGTGTTTTCCAGCCTTTTTGACATACTTAACCGACTTAACCCCTTAACTATATTTCGGTATGTCTTATATCTTTTCCAATTTTCTTGTAAAAGTAACTGCGTCGAATAAAATAGTTACCTTACTTAGAGATATAATTATGCATAAAGAAGCTATGATAGGGGTCTATGCTTTAGGGTGATATTCCAAAGAGTCTGTAATTTGGCTTCTAACGCCATAAGTGAAAAAAAAACGGTTAAACGGTTAAGCAGTCACTCTTTTTCATTTAAAGTTTTTGTATCTCTTACTCATCAACCTCTTTTTAACCAGGTTGACCTTCAGATGACGTACTACACATCGCCAGCACATGACTTGCAATATTTCATAAATACCAGTCCACAAACGATTGTGCGGGAAAACCAACGCGAAGATCTGCTTCAGGTTTATTACCAGTCTTTCGCAAAGACACTAAAAGACCTGAATCACAATACAATTCCCACTTTTGACGATCTCTTGGAAGAAATCAGAAAGAGGGAGATGTTTGGCTTTATGACGGCAGTTTTTGTCCTCCCAATCGTTCTGATGGAAGAACAATCATCCGAAGGAAGTGGAATTGATGGATTAGTCGATCCACAAGTTGCTCAAGACATGACTCGGATCATGTTCTCAGGAAAACGCTACACCGAAGCCATGAAATGCATTTTGCGACGATGTGATCAATTGAAACTGTTCGATTTGTTGTGATTGAGGAAGTTACAAAGCAATACAATGCGGAAGGAAGGTCAGTAAATACCTCAAAACCAGCTGATCGAGTTAACAATATTCTCACATACTAAACAAGAGACGAATATTACATAGAAACAGTAATAGGTATATAATGTAAAAAGCCTTGCTGAGGTAATAAAAAGAACCTACAAGAAACGTATAAATCAAAATAGCTTTTTATGTGTCGGAGTGACCAAATATTACAATGAACTTGATAAACAAACCACTAACAACTGTGTAAAAAATTCAAGTTGTGTATAGTTGCGCACACAAATATTGTAATACTATTTGATTATTGTCATGTCAATAAGCAATAATCGTAAGGGATAAATTATCAAAATTTTATATTTTATTTTACTTTTAGATATAAGATCTTAGTCGGTAGAACTTTGTAGATTGTATCAGTAATTGTTCCATAGATCATAGTTTTTATAGATAATCTAGGAAAATTACTTATTAATTAGAATAAAATAGTAAAATTATCGTAATTAAAAAAACAAGATATACAACTTGTGATTTTATTTCTTCTTTTAGTTTTTCAGAGGAATATTCATAGAAAATCATGACGAGAATATTCATAGAAAATATGACGAGAGAATAATTATCGAAGGCAGTTTTTCAACGTTTGCCGGTATATATATTAGCTTTAGACCTAAGACTTATCTACTTGGCTTAATTTCTTTAATGTCTTATCAGGCAAAATTTTTGAAAGATTTTAGACTTAAGGGGGCAACCTGAATCAGAAGGACAAAATTTAGCGGTTTTCCGAGACTTTTTCTTTATAGGAACGAAACGTTCAAGCGCTACTTCTTTCATAAATGTTTATTAAAATAAGAAACGTAAAAATTAAAGTGTTTAATTTAAAAACAAATCATAAAAAAACGGACATATGAGGTTATTGGAGCGTCTAGTGCTCAGCACAAAACATACAGTTCGTAATTCTTGTGTAAAAGACACAATTTAAAAAATATTTTTAATTTTTATAACTGTATTTCATAAGTTAAACCAAGGGGGTGGCATTATCTCTGAAAAATGCGACCAGTGTTAGAGGAAAGTTTTCCTGTTTTCGTACACATTTCACGAGATATATCTAAAACTACGTAGGTTGCCAATTTAGGGTTTTCGGTTGCCTCTTCGCTCTTAAATTGGCTTTTATTTTGTATTAGTATTTTTTGCAAATTCATTCTATAATGATAGAAAACAGCTAATAAACTCAAAAGTTTTTTGGGATCGCTAGAAACATATGGGAAACATAAGAAATGTCATGCTCCTGAGTTAAACCATGAAAATCCGTTTTTTTCGATTTAAGCAATCATAAAAAATCGATTTTTTATACCATCGAATTCAGGCTCCCCCCTTAAGATTGAACATTAAGGGAAAATGATCCATTAAAATTTGTAAAGGCATTAAAATTAGTCTTCTGTTTAGGATTTTAAGACCTTCAGGAACTGGGATTATCCTCAGACTGAAATCTGAGTTACAATCGACTTGAAGCTATAAAATCTCCCAAAATATAGAGCTAAATTTCATATAAAAATTATTTATCCATTTTCAACCTGTTCACACTTCTTAAATATTTCAAGACCTTTCCAATGACACCAGACTCCCCCGAATCGCTTAATAAATAAGCTTTATAAAGCCTTTTTTCAAATAAAAATTTGGAAAACTTTGAAAAAGAGAGCTACAATTTCAATAGTCTTCTTGTTAAATCTGGTTGTTCAAAAATTTTTAAATTTTAGATGTTTAAGAATGTTTATGAAGGCTATACATAGAGGAGGCCGGGGAGATTTGGGACAGAGGGTAGTCTAGGACCAGATGATTTTTAAATTGACTAAAGAATAGATATTCTCCTTTTTATCCTTTAAATTCTACAAACAATTCTTTAAAACTTGATCAAATGACGATGTTTATGATTCATATTTTCTGTTTTTATTCAATAGTGACTATAAATAATCAAAATTTTGCTTTATCACCGATTTGCAGAGTATTTTGGGAAAATATTTTCATAAATTTTTTACAGAAATTATGCTATGTTATTTTTTATTTAAATATTTTAAGTAGAAAGACTACACACGGGGATGTTTGGGCCATTTGACAGGCGATGAATGAGAAGCAGAATTTCGATGGAATTATAGGTGGCGCGCATATCGTTTTACTGTCAAAACAAGAGCAACAAAGATATTTAAACCGTATTAAACTTTCTTTAAAGTCTAAACATAACAAATAAAACCGATTTTAACTGGGAATGGACGGAAAAACTTGGACTTTTCTTGATTTTTTCTATTTTATTCTTCTACAACGTTTCGAGGATTGTCGAATTCGCAGGAAATATCACATATATCTGGGAAATGTTTGCACTGCACTTGGACTAGATCACTGATCGAGAACATTAAAATCACCATTCAAATCAAACGACTGATACAGAACTACTATCAGTCACATCTCATCAGACCGAAAGATTTTTAGAGAAACGGAAAAAGAAAATATTATAGTACGCCGAAAGTAACCTTATGGAAGGTAGCTTTCATTTTTGTTTTTATGCAACCGAAGACCTAGTCGGGAAAGCTCTTCTATGTATTCAATTCCCCAGAGGTATTAGCGGTCCTGCTGGATCCCATTTCCACGATGAAGTATCAGACCACCTGAGTATCAGACCACCTAACAGGTATGTTTAACAGGTTATGCAATAAGTTCGTAGAATAAGTTTAAAAAAAATCTTATTTGTCGAATCTGATTTTGTTTATCAAGAAACTGCCGATAGTAGTTGAAATCGATATAGAATTTATAACAATTATCTCCGGTCCAAAAACGTTTTTGTTTTTCGAAAAAGCTCTAAAGTAGGCCATCCTTTCAGATATTAATTCGCCATTTGCGTAAAATCGCTAGTCGTTGAGCCACCGTTTCGAATAAAATTCGCTTGGGTCCAGCTAAAGAACCAGTTCTAATCCAATTTAGGTCCAATTTTCTTCCTTTTATGCTTTTTCGATTTTGGTTCAAAACGGCCAAATGTGACAAGTATCATGTTAAGAGCCTTTTAATACCCAAAATATCATGATGTTGAACATACGACATCTTATAAAACCTTAACAAACTTCCTTAATTTCACATTGGGGTCGTTCAATACACTTTAAATGATTTTTCGGGTTTTCTTGCAATATTGACAACTTTTAGGGGTCCAGTTTAGTTTTCTATTAAAAACCAGTGAGGTTACACTATCTCTGAAAAATGCGACCAGTTTTAGTGTAATTTTTTTCCTGTTTTCATACACATTTCACGAGATATATCCAAAACTACGTAGGTTGCCAATTTCGGGTTTTCGGTTGCCTCTTCGTTATTAAATTGGCTTTTATTTTGTATTAGTATTTCTTGCTAATTTATTCTACAATGATAGAAAACAGCTAATAATCTCAAAAGGTTTCTCGGCGTGCTAGAAACATTTGAGACACATACGAAATGTCATGCCCCTGTTAAAAACACTAAGGTTAATATTACTTCTCACTGCTTGAAAATCAATGGTCCGTTTTCTGTAAAATTTTGACAAGTGTCATTCGAAGATGGTTAATTCAAGAGACATCAAAGATTTTTTTGAGAGTAGCGCCATCTACGTGTTACCCTTCAGGATTATTGAATAACCTGTTGGAATTTTTTCTACTTCTATGCAAATTCTGTGTAGAAAATGACGCACGGAAAGTTTGACATCGCACCGATTTTGATAATATTCTCCCTCTGTCTCTTTCCTGTTCTGAGTTCTGAGTGACAAAATCTATTCTTAGGCAGTTGCACTACATAAATCAATAGTTCTTAAGAGAATTTGATGTAAGGAATTTAAATTCAATGACCGTTATGATACGTGTTTGATAGCGTTTTCCCGTGCCTCCTGAAGATTATCATTTTTCCGTTTTTACAACAAGCTGAGAAGATAATTCTCCATCTAGTATTTCTAGTACATTCTTCTAATGGGTTAATTTTCAAACAGTTCCTAAAAACAAATTTAAATATTACGATGATATTTAACGAAAGCGTCACTTTTGTCGAATGCTGAAAATTTAATTTACAGCGAATAAAACCGAGACAGTATCTTGCTTAGAATTCTATGCCAACGTATCTCTGCGAAATATTATCTCTCTCCCCAAAAGAGTTATAGCGAAATAGTATAAAAGCCAAACTTACATTTTTTCCCAAATCACTCACTCGAAGATTTTGACCAAGTGTGCATCCAAAAATAAACACAAGAACCATGTCAGTGCCGGAGAATCTAAATAGGAATTTCTTTGAAAATGTTCTAAAGTGCGGTTTCAAATTGAAAAATTTTGAACTTATCAGTTATGATATGCAATTAGCATCATCACCTGGTGACAATTACTGCAGTACGATTTATCGTGTGGTGATTAGTTACCGTGGTGAAAATGGGAAAGATGATAAAGTTCAGTGCATTGTAAAACACATTGAAAACAGTGGAGCGAGTAAGGTTTTACTCGACAACAATAATGTTTATAAAAAGGAAGTTGAGATGCTTAAGAATATCATGCCGAGATTGTCAGAATTAGCCGGAGGAACCGTTTTTGCGCCAAAGTATGTGAATTTTTCTTCGTTTTTTTATTTGGAAAAAGTTGTAAGCATTACTTTCCTCAATATCCATCAGACTCTACTACACAGTTGACCTGGAAGATGCAAAAATAGTAGCAATGGAGGATCTTGGAACTAACCATAAGATGGTTGATCGGAAACTCCTCTTGGATTTCGATCATTGTGAGATCGTTCTGAAGAAACTTGGTCAACTTCATGGAGCTTCCATGGTTCTAGCTGAGGAAACTCCATCAAAAATGGATCTCTTTACTTCTGGATTAATCACAGGTTCCGTGGAAAATCCAGGACTTGCTCAAGCTGCCTTAAGTGGAAATTTTCCAATGCTCTGTGAAACGGTCAAAACCTGGCCAGGCTTTGAAAAAATATCAGAGAAATTGGAAAAATTGAAGCCTAGAATTTGGACAATGTTCTATGAATACGCCCAAATGAAAAATGAAAAATATCGAGTACTGAATCACGGTGATTTCTGGATCAATAATTTCCTCTTCAAATACGATGAAAAAACCGGAAAACCCATCCATTGTATTCCTGTAAGTCCATTAAAATTTAACAAAAACCAACTCGCCCAAATTGCTCAATTTAAAACACAATTCTCTTCTCTCTTTAGATTGATCTTCAATTCTCATACTACACTTCGCCAGCTCATGACCTTCAGTATTTCTTAAACTCCAGTCCCAAACTCGAAGTCCGCGAGAATTATCGTGAAAAGCTATTGCGCATCTATTATGAAGCATTCACAGAGACACTTGAAAATGTAAAACACAAAAATATTCCAACATTCGATGATCTATTGGAAGAGATGAGAAAACGAGAAATCTATGGTTTCTTCACAATGGCCAATGTACTTCCAGTCGTCCTCATGGAACGTCAATCTGACAAAGGATCAGGACTCGATGGACTGACCAATGAGGAATCAGCAAAAGACATGATCAAAATTATGTTTACAGGAAAAAGATACACTGAATCATGCAAAAGAAGCTTAAAGTGGTTCGATAGTGTAAAATTTTTTGATGTTTGATTCGAACGATTGATACCCAGCTACCACCAAATGGGCACTGTCATTTCCATTTAGTTAGCACTTTTTGTTCGAGAACTGCTGACCGGTCAGCATATTTTTGCTGACCAACCGAGTAAAAACATGATGAAACCGCTAGTTTTTTCAGCTATCCGTGCTCGGTGGGTACTAACAATTTTACAAAATTGATTTTAAAAATTTAAACATGAAATTCAACTTTAATTTTTTCTCAAAATTTTTATTGTTCTACTCAAACTAATACTCAAATTAAATTAAAGAATCCGATTGTCATGCCATATTCTGAAATTGATTGATTACGAATAAAGTTCGATTTAAACTTTTAGTTTCTTTAAAAAAGTTGCAAGGGAAGGGCGTCCAAATAAGAGATTTACACACAAGGCTATAATTCATGCGAGCAACACTGATAGCAATTAGAGACCTTTAGATACGGTGCGTTACAATGTCCTCTGAAATTCTTTAAAAAAATATCAAAAACGGTCAATAAGGAATCAATGCATTTAAATATATGTGTAATCAAGGTGCAGGTAACTATGCCGCTCAAGGTTCACTCGAGTGCCGATCTGTAAATCTCGTGCCAATCTTCCGCAAGTTTACCAAATTTGTGTTTCTAGTACAGTACATTAAAATTTACCATTTTGAATTGTCTGTGGAAAATTTATAATGTTAAACGAGCTGAAACGAAGACTATACTTCATAAAAGGAAGTAGGGGAAAGTGACCATGCTTGATACGATCCAAGCTTGATAATAACTATTTTTTTCCTACGTTAATCAATAATTATGACTCACAGCAATATATTTTAATAGCTGGTGCTAAGCCTCACATTTCCTAAAAAAAATAGGATCCTAGCTCTTTTTTCCTAGTTTCAGGAAGCAAAAATCAAAAATAGGCCCAAAACTGTAATTTCGATACATGATATTTCATAAGTATTTATTAATTAATGTCGCTGTTCACGAAAACTACTATCATAGGCACATAGAGGGGTCATCAGTATTAATATTTATGTAAAAATATTTTCACTTGGTGGACACTGTTTTTGTGGGTGGTAATAACATAAATTCTACATGTGTCCATCCTATATTTTAAGAAGGGTCCATGAATGATAATTTTAATGTGGCAACTATATCATTAGATGTGATTATTTCATGATTACACATATTGCAATCCGCCAATTTTATCGACAATTGACATAATCTTCAACCCTGTTGCCTGAATTTTAAGGTTGCAGAATGACATTTTCATGGACTCAAAGTGAAAAAATGGTTTTCGCTAGCGCCCTAATGTCATAAAAACATGGCTTAGGAAAATTACATAAAAGTGATTTTAAAACTAATAACCAGTTATATAAACGATTTAAGCAGATAGATTAGAGTTCCGTTTAAATATTGATGTGCAATTTTTTGTATCCGGTGAATTTTTTGCAGTGAAAATGGGCCTCCGAATTGTCGAATCAATTATTATACAGGAAGGCCCCGGACCCAACTTGTATAAAAATCGCTACTGAATTTCCATTTTCTTCTTGAGGAAAATCTAAGGATTTCCAGGAACTATTTGAGGTTGGATTATGAACCTAATAAGTGAGACATTTTTTTATCATAGTGCAAGAATCGCTTCGGTTTGTGTGTTAATCAGAAAATAATCACAAACCTTGGACATCATTTTACAGTATCAAGCATGGTCACTTTCCCCTACCCATTGAATTTGCCGATTTTTCGCTAAAGTCGTGCCGATCTACCGATTTTTGTGAATCAACATGGCATATTCAACATGCGGATCTGTCGATTTCTTAGAAAAATTGTGCCAATTACGGTTGAATTTGAGAGCCACTTATTCACACCTTGTGTCTAATAAGAAGAGTTTTTTCTCATTAACTCTTTAGGGTCCAAATAGGTTCAGGTTGATCCTTGCAAATATTTAGACTATAAAGTTTGCATGTAGGAGATATGGTAAAGGAAATTTATGTAAAGGACCTCTGATCGATAAACCGAAACCCTCAGTATATTACAGCTTCTCGAGGATCAGCCTGAGTCCATGTGGGCACTTCCCTGTAGCCGATCGGCCGCAAAGTTTCAGAGTAACAGAAAATTCCCTGGATTTTGTCTTCTATTTTACCGCGAGAGTTTCCGTGGAAATGAACGCTAATATTCCACTTGGAGAAAAAAACTCCGAGGAAACTTCCTGGAAAAAACTCCGAGGAATTTTCTTGCAACATATCTGAGAGCATTCCCTGGAAATTGATTCAAAATTTCCATTGAATATTCAGAGCATATTCTCTGATATCTTTCCGACCAAGACTCCATGGCAGTAAACGCGAAAATACTGCAATTATTTTTCGCCCTGCTATAATTCTTCCGAACTAGACATACTCAAATGAACGATATGGTAGCAATATTTTCAATTCAAAAGTAGAACAATTGAGTGTTCGTCTGATAGATGAACACTCTCCAAGTTCTAAGCTGCCAATTGGCACTGATCGTCCATATTTGTGGATTTTTTTCTGGAAATTCTCTATGAAAGTTCCACGAAATTTATAATCAATTTTTTTAAATTTTTTTTGAAGAAAAATATATTTAAAAAATCCGCGGGAAAAGTCGTGGAATTCCGTAATATTAAACCACGGAAGCCACTAAGGCCGTTGCATGGAAATTTCCACGGAGGATTTCGTGGAAATAAAGAGGATTTTTCAAAATTTTTAAAAGGGCTGACTGCCGATTATACGCTAATAATCCATAGGAAAAGCCGTGGAAATATTCGTCAAAGAAAAGTCCATGGAAACTTGCGGATATTTCTTATTAGACGGTCCTATACAGAGTTCCGCAAACGTCCATGGAACGCTAGGAAGAAATTTAGCGCCAAATTCCACCTCGGAAGCTTATGCGGATTTTGAGCGGTAAATTTCGGGGAATTCCACGCGGATTTTTAGCGGTAAAATCAGCGGACATGGCAGAAAAGGCTGCTGGAAATCCAGTGGAATCGCTGCGGCCGTTGGCTATAGAGGCTATAGGGTTACGTTGATGTACTCAATTTAAATGTTTAACGGAAGATAAGGATTTCTGGGTTGAACCATGGACTGTATTAGCAATTCTCAAAGAAGTTGCATGTTGTACACTCGGGAAAATTCCAATTGCTAAAATTGAGACCCACCGATTTCAAAATATTGAGCAACGTAGACTTCCCAGAGGAACTTCATAACTCTTCAGAAAGTCATGACCGAATTTTAGCCTGATTTGTCAATCTTTTCTAATGTCCATTCGATATCTGCGAATATCTGAGTTCGACCAAGTTAAAATTTACTTCCTCAGCATAGAGATCCAAGAATCTCAATCCAGGAAAACTGTCTTCCAATCCGCACAGTATGGTGACATTAAAAACTCATTGGACACCCACGAGGCATTAAGGTGTTGTAATTATTCAATAGGAGGTCATTAGGCGTTGTCTCTCATCCATTCCCACCCCATCTATAGTATTTCATTCACATTATACACATTATAATGGGGTGTGTTTGCAACAAAATCGAACTGACACCGGATGGTGGTGACACCGGTTGTGTTTTATGGCTCTATCCTCTGACTTCTTTTTTATACTCATACCCAACCACCCCCCTTGTGACTTCCAGAAGAAAAATAGAAAAAAAAGTCTCTGATATAGCGCAAAAAATGTCCTTTTCTAATAGTATTTTCATCACCATCATCCTCATCAAGCTCGCAACATAACTCACTTGTGCACTTTGAGAAAGTAAGTGGCAGGGTGCTGGGTTTGAAATAAGTGTAAGAAAGAGGTTTGGATTTACACCTAGGGAGTGAACATCTGAACTTTGTACAAGTGTACTTTTAATACAGGCAGAGGTTAGGAACGAGTTTAAAAACTACACTTCTTTACCTAGAGTGTTGTAAAGAAATTCAGTTAAGTCTTACTATTTTGTTATTAAGGAGATAAACCCTCAACGTATTTTTAAGGCTCAAAGAACTTTCGAAGCATGGCGTCAACAGTGACAGAAATCCGAAAAAGTTAAAATAACATTCCGGAAATGTTAATTTTACCCTGCAGTATTGATCCGAAATCGGTGAAAATTATTATTCTTCTTAGGTGTATTAGGGGTTAAAGTTACCCTTTTCATGTTAATTTTACCCTTAAAAAGGTGTAAAATTAACATTTAAAAATGTTGATATATTTTTACACTTAAAAAGTGTTAAAATTATGAGGAAAAAAAGTAAATCGCACCCTCGTTTTTTTCTCAGTGAAGCTGTTTGCCCGTTAATTATCCGAATTACAGGCCAAACAATTTGATATACGGAGTTGTGGCATTCAAATAACTACCTTGAAAGTCGACCTTCGTATCATTAAACTAACCTTGATTTTCTTTTAAGAAACCTAAAAAATCAACCCAAGAAACTACTTTTTCTTTATAATACTCTAAGGCGTTATAGAACGAAAATTCTTATAGCCAGCTTATAGCGCTCTTGGTTCCGTCATTGAGACCACTTAAAGTGAAGCAATGTATTGAAAAGCCCGCTACCTTCGGACGATCATTGCTTCGCACAAATCATTTTTTTCAATGTGTTATAAATGAATTTGGCCCTTTATAATATTGTATTTAATTAGCTAGTCCAATGCGTCAAATTTTAAGAAAAGAACTGTGGCTGAAATCCATAAGGAACATAGAGAAAAAAATTAATTGCCCGAAGCTTGAGTTGTCCGAATGTAGTAAGCTTTCCCCTACTATTAAACGGCTTAAGAGTTTCTACAGGAATTAAGGTACTCTGCTTCTTGGGTAACCTTTAAAGAAATTCTCGGGACCGAAAAAAAGCCTACGTATTCACTCCATTGTATAGCCACAGGAGAGGTCTTTGGAATAGGCTATGGAAACGCCATGATGTATGTAAAAAAATTTCAACACCAATTTTTCAGCTCATTGTCAGCGCCAACGGTTTACAAGAAATCTACTTCAAAATTCAAAAATTATTTTATAAATGAGCTCTCAAAAGTAGGTAAGTCATATCAAATTCGTTCAAACCGTTTTCACTCAAGCCGGAACTCCTTGTACTTAAACCTGCTGGGAGTAAAATCAAGCCTCGACATTGGTTCGATCTTACAATTTCATGCTAAAACCAAACCCTGTTTTGCCCATATTTTACAACAAAATTTTTCTAAGTGCACCTTTTCCGCAAAAGGTGAATCCTGGTACACTGGGTTGTCTTTTGAATAAGTTAATTTCAATCCAAAAACTTCTCTAGAATAATTTAAAATTCAGTCAAAGAATAATTTAAGCAAAAGACATAGGTATTACTTGAAGACTCTCTGTCTCAACACTTTCTTGTATATAACTTGTCTTTTGGAAGCTTTTTATCCCAATGTCACACAGGTACACCCACGCAAAAACACCCTCTTTATGCCAAAAAGACAATCCACCACCATTCCCAAAAATGAAAATATGAGATTTGTTGTTATGCTTAAAAGGCTAAAGAGAAAAAACCCATTAGTTATAAGAAGTTTTCCCATCCCCTTCCCCCCTCAAAACTCTCATCGTCTCACAGGTACATTCAACATCTTAAATTATAATACAAAATAATTTATGGTGAAAATATAGAAACAAAAGTACTCATAAAGACAAATCTGCATTTACTTCACCATCCTCAAAAATATTCTCTACCCGGTAAAAGAGCAATTTCTTCTCTCTCACCTCCAAATGTCTCTTAACTCTGAAAATCGCAAAATTCAGCCCATTTTAAACTTCTTCAGAGCGCCAAAAAGGACACCGTTTGTGCTTAATTGCGCGTTCAACATTGTAAATATGTGTATTTCTTTGCAAAAAAAATAAATATTTACGATACTTTTGGTCTTGGATGGTAAATAAAATACGAATTTCTTGCGTAAAAGAAGAACCATTATCAGAAAACTCAACCAGACACTCGAACAAGAACTAAGATACGGGACCTTCTCTTTCCACACTGAACAAAAGGCATTGCTTTGAGATAATATTTTATAGTCTCTAATTTTAATTACAATTACTTCACAAATTTATCCACACCGGTTCTAAAAACATAAAATTCACAATTTGGCTATTAATGGCAACATTATCACTTCTAAATTGTGTTTTGTTGGCAGCAATAAATAAGTCGTTTTTTAAAGATACTTCAAATATATGCCTAAACGGTTCTAATGGGGTACGCGTAAATATTTTCATTTTGAAAAACACATATTTTTCATTTCTTTATAATTGAGTCTCTCACAACAAAAAGAAGCTATTTAGGGTAAGTGTGCCAAATTCCGGCCAGCTTGCAATTTCGGCCATATTTTTTGTTCCTCGAATTTCCATGAATTTTTAGTTTTTGGATACTCTTGAAATTGTACAATGCAAAAAAATAGCAAAAAACATAGCTTCTATAAACAAGATGATCTGAAAAAGATATTTAAAGAATTCCGGAAGGACAAGGAACTATGAGAATGAAGGTGGCCGAAATAGGCAACCAATGCTATGTCTACATTTTTATTCATTTTAAAATGTATTAAGAATAATTTTGAGAAAATAAAGATCATAAATTGTCTGCAAGGTTCCAAGCAACATTCCTTATAAAAGAGTAACAAAAATATTCAATTTTTATTAAAAATATTACATTTCAAACTTGAGACTTTGTCGCTTGGATGCAACTATGCCGAAATTTGGCACACTTACCCTATACGAGCACAAACTACTATTCACAGTAATTACCTTCCTCTCTATTAATTGAAATATTTCTTAATCTGATTTAAACAAGTTCTTCAGAAATTATAAAAACGGAAAAATACACTTGTTGGCTGATCTACCCCGGTCTTCCCTACGATATGCTCTTTCACTTTGACCAACTCAATTATTAAAGATCTTATACAGTTCTACAGATCTAAGCACATGATATATATTATTATATGCATATTTCAATAAATAAATAAATAAAAAAATAAACATGAAATATTACCTTAGTTCACGACCGAAAATTTTTAAGCAGTAGGGTGGAATCACCAGTTCTCGCCAGTGCCCCACTTCTCGCCACTTACATTGAAATCGCTATTTTTCGCAATTTATGAAATAAATGAGTCGCAATTTTTTTGTATTGTTTCTGCTTCTACGTATAGAATCGAAAAATAATAATTATTCGTTTTGGATTCACGATTTTGATCACTTTTTAGAGCAATATTTTAAGCAAGTGCATCGAATCCAATATCTTACCAAATGTACTAAGTGTCGTCAAATTTTCATCAGGCCAAAAATACCTATTTGGGTAAATAATTTGTCTATTGAATATTTAATTGCACTTGTGGAATACATAAAATTTGTATTTAGTCAATTAATATTTCATTTTATATTATTTTTGTATAAAAATGAGGCATGGCGAGAAGTGGTAATATTCTGGAATTGATTTTACCACCTGTCGCCATATCTTTTCAATAGGCGACGCTAACTTCACTTCGTACATTCTCAGTTGTCAAATCTGCATTGTTTACTTTCTGCAAAAGCCCCATAATTTGATTTCTCAAATAAAAGTGAAGAAAAATCATTTAAAGAGAGTAATAATAAAGTGATCATAAGGAAAGAGAAATGGTGAATGTATTCTTTTCATAGCATTGCCTAAAATAACCGAGTGTGGTTCTTTTCAAATGGGTGGCGAGAAGTGGTTACAAATTTTACAAAACTGGCGAAAAGTGGTAAAAAGTGGCGACGAAATGGTTATTTTTGCATTATTAATAAAAATCAGTTTTTTAAGTAGTCCAGCGTTATGTTCTAGGATTATTGTTTTCACGTATCTAGAGCCAATACATCTAAGTAACTTTGTGTCAAATTTGACTTATCTTGTAACAAGGATTCAAAAGTTATGATTAAATAAATTTATTTTTTTCCTAAACATGGCGATAGCCGGTTATTCCACCCTATTTAGGAGACTGTAGGCATGATTCGTACACAGTGAACCCGCAAAGCATCTAGTTTACCATTTCTCATCTCGTTTTGGCACTCATAACAACTATTCTTCTCTCTCTATTTCTAAATACGTCTCTTTCTTTCATTTCGCCTCTTTTTATATGAAATGTGTAAGTGAGAGTGCAAAAGAGAATGCTCTTCAGTAGGTTAGACAAAGATACCAAATAATTATATATAATAAGAGATTTTATTTTTATAATAATGCATTTTATTTTCAATAAATTATTGTGAATAAACGAATTAGGATAGAAAATTTAAACCAAAAAGATATGAAAGAATATTAAATTCTCTAACTTTTAGGCATAGTTATTTGACATATAAAATGCTCTATTAAAGTGGGAAAATTACTAGAAGATGGAAAAAACACAGAAAAATGCAACATTTTGGGTGCTCTTTTTCAAAAAATCTTTAAAAAATATACTTCATTTTCATCGTAGATGCTTGATATGTTCACAAGAGTTATAGAGGATGAAATTACACGTCAGTTTACCTTTGTGTGACTACCACCGAATAATTAGAACCGGAGATATGAATTTTTGAATTTTATAAAACATCAAAAAACTAAATATGCTTTTTCAAAAAAATCTAGAGGTGACCCGGACAAACGGATTGCAGATTTGAGGTCCTTAAATGACCCTCTAACAAGTTTTGGCACTCTCGTCAAAGACACCCACAAAAAGGTAAATTTTGTCGCACCGTGTAACAATATTGAATATTCTTAAATTAAAAAAAAATCACAGATGTCAAACTGATAAAAAAAAAATAATTTTCTATTAAATTTAGTTTTTGTTTATAAATTTAAGTACACTCACAGTCCCGGCATTAAGTCCTTCGGGACTTCGGGATTATGCATCTGATGGAATTATGAGCATACAATTATGCAAGTTTGCTTACCATTGGGAGTCAATTTATGAAATCATTTTTGAAATACGCCTGAATGTATACAACGTTGCGACGCGGGAAATTTGAAAATACTGTGCTTCTTTTTCAGAATAAAACTTTAATTTCTTTTATTAAGGTAAAGTTTTTAAATATTCTAACCATTTATTGAAGAACTCTGGCCAAAACGTACTGTTTGTTAATGCATTTCTATTAAACTGTTGAATCTTTTTGTTTGAACTACTTTTACTCCGCGTGAAATTCGTTCTACGGCCGATTTACTTAAAAATAAAGGCCCCTGCTGGTATGCAAATTTTCTCGATGCGTAATGCCATTTCGCGCGTTTTTTTTCGGTCCCAAAAATGTGCATAAATACCGGGATTGAGTGTAATGCTTTCTTTGCAAACGAAATATCCCGTCTGACCAGATAAGCGTGGACTATAGCCTGAATTAACCCCGATCTATCACACCTTACTTTTAAGAAGGTCCCATACAAAATACCCCTTACCAAATATATGTGAAGAACACTGTTTTGCGTTCATTAATTCGGGCCTACCACTTGGATCTTGCCGATGAGGGCTAAAATGGTTCCTAAAGCTGAGTGTTAATTATTGGCTCAACGCTGGCCCCCTTATCCTCTGTCAGACGGGATCATCAAATTAACGCTTTATCATTAACGGCACGGTTTTATGTTTAGAAAACATGTGAAACCTCTACTAAGCACTTTAAGTATATATTACCCTCAAAATTAAAAATCCTAGTAGAATAAAGAATAAAAAATTAAAAAACAATTGAAAAAAATTGGAATGAGTCGAGATTTGATCAAGAGAATTTGCGTTGTAAGTTTATTGAAAAGAGCCAGACATTGTTTTTTTTTTATGATGCGCCGGAACTACTTTTGGACGTGTTTATTATCTTACTATCATGTTTCGAACCGTAAGTCAAAAATTTTGAAATTAAACGCAATATTAAATTTTATTTATTAAAAGATATTGACTTGTTTAATTTATTTCACTTTCATGTACTCTTCAAAAAGCAATTTTCTTATAAAAGACAAGTGCAACCTGAACTACAATTTCTTGAAAACAAAAGAAAATTTTTTTTTTGACAGTTGAACATTTGTTTTTCTGTATGACAATATTTAAGTCGATCGATAATCCCTGACCCGAGCTATAGGGGGTCAAAGTTCGGAAATTGACCGCTCTATATCTCCGGTTTTAATTAACATTTTGCCCTAAATTCTTGGTTTTTGATTTCGTCTCGATGAGCACTTTCTGATGGAAGTTTAAAAAGTCACCACAGGTGGCGCTGCGATAGCGTCAATTTATACTCATTTTTCTCAAAAACTCTATTGCGCATATTGATCAAATTTTAGAGAGTTCTAGTCTAGTCTATGACTTGTCCAAAAAGTGGCGTGGATTCGCTGTGGTTACTATAGAACCGGAGATACGAGTAGTCAAACTTCACGAAATTCAAACCGCTATATCTCCGGTTCTGTTTGACAGATTTTAACAAGTGAGGGCGCAAATTAAAGGTCTCGTATAGCGCTACAACTTTCTATGACATTTTAAGTTCATAGGACCAACGCTAGGGGCACCACAGACAAAAAACCAATTTTCGTAAGGCTGGTTTCAGACTAGAGGTTTAGCCCAGTTTCCGAATGTCTTAAAATCTTAATAATCCAATCCTAAGTTAAATTTTTCCAAAAAATCATAATTGATTAAAAATTAGAGTAGTTAAGCCATATAGGTAAACCTTAGGTTTGAAGCCCGTATAACACATAACCACAATTATTTCGATACTTGCTTTACCGATTTTTATGATTACTTCGCCATTATTGTAGAGGACATTATAATCTATATTTTGTCTAAACATTATTTTTTGTTCAGGCAATGCGAGCTGTCCGATTTTGTAATTTTAGTGTAAAAAAGTGATTTTATTTAAAATAAAGTTTAAATTAATAAATCAATTCAATCATTCTTGGATATTGCTGTAGTTCGTCATATGGAAAAAATGCCCGCTGTGGTCAAAAAACGCGTTCCAAATCAAAAAAAAAATTTTTTTCTCGGCTACCGTGCAACTGATAAGATCAAGTTTTGGGACAAAATTATAGAGGAGATTCTGGTCTATATTCCAAATCGAATTTTCATGCAATCCGAGTTTTCTCACGTTAAGAATCTCACCTACAATAAACTGATCTAGGTTTATCTGTCTATTTCCTTTACGATCTTTTTATATTTTGGTGTAGTAAAATTTAAGACAAGAGAGTCAATTAACGAAATCTGTGAAATATCATTGATAATAGCACAGATATTCCAGTTAGTGAACACACTATTGAACTCTTGAAAAACTCACTACTTGAAATCATTAAAGCTTATTATTGTCTTGGCATAGGAAGGAATTCCCCCAAAAGGTAGAGAGATTTCTCATCGCAGAGATAACACGAAAGTCAGCATTACGTAAAGATAACACGAACAATTAAATAAATGACGAATTTTCCAATAAGACAGCTGATTTTGGAGCAGATTTTTTAACATAAAACACTGCAAACAAGAACGATTTTATGTGCCGAAAGGTAGGCAAAACATGGACTGAAAGTCGGTTATTTATTTCGGAAGTGAGATTTCGAATCAAAATAATCAACTGAGATACCTAAAAACATTTTATTCTTTTAATTTGACTGTAAATAAATTAATTTGCTTGACAAAAATACTTGTGCGCTGCCTATAATTTCAATTCCTGCGACCAGGGGCAAATAGAACAAATCTACCCAAATAACAAAACAGGACAAAAAAAAACAAATCATAATTGCATTTTTTCCAAAGTTCCTCGTGGAAAGAAAGGGAAGAAAGCATGAGGATAATGGCATTCAGCAAATTTATAAATATACTGACATGTCAAAAATTGTATCAAAATAATGAATAAAAAAAACAACAATAGGAAAAGTAAATGATTTAACCAAGAATACCTTCTTCGCAACGTAAGACAAATTTTCTTCCAACCACTCATCTCTCCCACAAAGAACTCCATCCACATTTATTCTTTTTTTTTGTAAAATAAACAACTTCTGCAGTGCACCGAAAAACCCTGAGAAAAGCCATTATAGCAAATACAGAATTCAACCAATCTTGCTTATTTTATTTAATGGCCAAACTTTAGACAATGTATCAAGGAAAATTTTAAAATATATTTTCATCATATATGGCACAATGAGAAATACACACACATTCACTTCTTCCTCTCTTTCTCTTTTCCCAAAGAAAATGTTCAACAAACAACAAGTCATTAAAAAGTTGAAAGAGAGACAGCAATAAGAACATTCAGAGATTTTACTCCTAGAATCTTCCTTCCTTCATCTCTTCCTGCAAATTCTTTGTCAATTCATTGTTACAGCATCGTACCACTCTCAAATCAAAATTGTCCTGCAGTGAATTTTCCTCTATGGAAAATGCAAAATAAATAAATAAAAAAAGACACTTCGAGAAAGCCCGCAAAATCCAGCTGACAATATAAATTATACACAACACTTAATGGATTTCCGTGAAAGATCTAAATTTACAAATAAATTGTCCTATTTGCAAATAACTTCAAACATTTCAGCGAAAGAGGCAAAAGTTCAAGTGAGAATTGAGTCCTTTTCAGCATTTTTTCTTCCTTCTTCTTCCATTCATAATTTGGCATGTAGAATATTCGTTGAATTAATGTTATTGCCATTGTATGCAAATTTATGAAAAACATTTCATACCTCTTTAATCCTCAGCATGATTAGTGAAAATGTTTCGGGAAAACTTGCAAATATTGCCATGGCTTGGTGGAAACAAGACAAAGAGATCAAATGCAAAATTGGTGAGAACTTTTATGCTCGGAATGCGAGAAAATTTCACGAAAAATTGTTTTGAACTTCAAAAATTTCTCTTTTTTCATCTTTTGCGGTTTTCCAACTAAACTACCCATCCGATTTACTCAAATTGAGATTTTTTGGAAAGGTATTGGATTTACTTGGAACTTCTCTGAACATTTCAAGTTCCTAACATTGCCGCGAGAGGCGCTTTTAGGCCAATTTCAAGAGAATACCCAAAAAGCATTTTCTGACCAATTCGAAAATTTAACCCAGTAGTTTCAGGGAGTTAGATATTTTGAATTCTCTTCGTCACTCTAACCAAGTCTCTCACTTTTTCTACAAATTCAGCTTTGATAAATCAGTTTGATATTTCTTCAGAATATACAGAGTATAAAGGAACCTTTTATTATTATTACTTATTATTTTGCAATAAGGAGCGTGGCTTATTCTACAAGCAACAAATAAGCAGTGATAAGTTAGAACAGTACTAATTGAATATTGTTTCTAGAATCTGGTTTTTTTTTTAAACTTAAACTTCTGTTACCATACCTTTTGGTATGCTTGATATTTTGCCAAATTGATATTACTTATTGTTCACTATTCGAATTTAATAAAGATTTTGCAAGTATATTAACAACAATTGAGAAAATATTTTTCATGATACGCAATAAAAGTCAAGGGGTAACTAATTCCATCTCGAGTCAATCTGGCAAGAAAACATATTGAGAACCCAGGAAACCTTCGAGGAATCCGGGGATTCAGTACATTTTTTAAGGAAAGTCACTGAGAACCAAAATGGAACCCCACAGGAAAACCGGGGAACTCATAAATTTTTCAGGGAACCTGGGAAATTCTTCCATTTTTCAGGACACTCATTAAAAACTCACACTAGAAACCGGCGAATATTTTAGGGAATCTTGAGAACCATTTTTCCTTCAGGGAACTGACGGGGAGGACGGGGAATTCAGACCTAGGAGAACGCACACATTCTTTTTTTTTTTAGGAAACTCACAGGAAGCTCGGGAAACCTCGGGAACCTTTACTAGAATAGGGTTAGAAATAAGTTGTAAACCCATCATTTCGATCTCAAAAATCGAGCAGTTTTTTTCAATGACTTTTAGAAGCCAAATCTTATAATCTTGGTCATATTCTGGTGAACACTGAACTTAATTTTCTTTTTTTTCTCCAAATTTTGTTTGCAGTTTAGGTTTTAAAAGTACGACTTTCGTCATTTTCACTAACGATATTTAACGATATTTTGCTTATATTACTAAACCTTTACAATAGCAATTGCTGGATAAAACCTAGTCATATTTTGGTCATATCCTGATCTTCCTTCAATTTTTCATTTTCGCGACAAAGTGATAGATCCACAGAGGGATCTCTTTAACTTTATATCAACTACTTTTGTATAACTTTTCGTTACATCGTCGGTTGTTTCAGCAAGTGTGATAAATGCATTTGCATTGTGCCTGTATTCGTTGTAAATGACGCATAGGTGCATGACGTTAACAATGAATGCAGAGCGAAACAAATGCAGTTTGCACAGTTGCTGATCCAACCGACAATATATAGGCGTTGGTTAGAATATTAACCTCACTATGTTCTTTGATAAATTTTAGTTATATTTTGGTTATTTCATAAATATTACTTTAAATGTCCCATTTTACAAAAATTTTGCTATTCGAGATCAATAGCCGGATTGTAAAGCTTTCTATGGGCTAAAACGAACAATAGTGTTCTAATAATCTGTTCCATCTCTGCAATATCTAAAGCGATATAACTATAGTCATATCTTGGTCATGCTATGATCTTACTTTAAAATAGTGTATTTTTAGGAAAACTTGATAGCTAGTATATGAACAAGAGGAAGTGTCTTATTTTGTATGGTTTATGTATACCACAGATACAGGTGGCTTTGGGCTGCAGGGATTCTCCTCTGCTTTTTAAAGCTGTTCTTTAATTCTGACATTTATAGATAGTCTGCACCGCCCCGATTTAGCATGTACCATCGTTAAGGGCCCTTCTTAAGTGCTATAATATAAAGCGGCCTTCAAACTAGAGGTTTAGTCCAGTTCCCGAAGCTCTCAAAATTCTAAATAACGAGCAATTTCATTGCATTTTGAAAGCCTAGTAGCTCATTCATCTTTAATAATCCAAACTTAAGTTATTTTTTTTGAAAAAAATCGTAATCGATAAGAAATTAGAGCAGTTAATCCATTTGGCTAAGGCTTAAGTCTGAAACTCGTATAAGAAAAGCTTACGAACAGCATCGGCTTTTCATTTTTATCTCCTGTTTTATAAATTTTAGTCATATTTTGGCCATGTTCAAGTAAGATCGTCAACTTTAAACATTTTTTTCTCAGAATTTGGTTTCTACTTTAGATTTCTATAGTGAAATTTTCATTTTTTGCATCTTCATAAAACCCTAATGGAAATTTTGGTCATATTTTAGTCATTTTGGTCACAACAACTATTTTCTAAAATAAACTAACTGAAAAGGGATTACATGTAAAAGCCTAATCTCAAAGAAATCTTTCAATTCTTCCCACTCCAATTCTTCTATCATAAATGACTTGATTTCACGAAAATCTTCCTTGGTTGCATAAATTCAAAGAAGCACTAGAGACAAAAGGGAGAAAATACCACCCAATGATGACACAGTGGGTGAGAATATCTATGCTATCCACACAACTTTCAACTTTTGCTGGACAATTGTAATGCTGGATTATAATATTGTGTTTTAATGTGCGACAAGCACATTAAGAGCCATTAAAAGAATTGTTAATCTACAAGGATCTTACTCTCTCTCTACATACAGTTGTATGGGCAATTTTCCCATTCCCAATTCCAACCTTCCCGCCAAAAAACTACTCTTGAGGCATTAATAATAGTAAAAGTACCTCATAGTTTTTGTGGAAAGTCCAGGGTGTATTTTTGGGAGCTTTCTGCTCACTTATTTCCACATTTTGCCACTTTTTAAATATTTCCCTCTTACTGTTTTTTTGGAAAAGAAGAAAGAGAAAACTAAATTATGTTAAACAACAATAGTGAGCAAATTCATTTTTGACTCGCAACTGCAGGGAAAAAAATGCACTTGACTTTTTGCAAAAGATGTGAAAAAAGGGTTAAAATGGAGAAAAGTGGGGGTTTATGGGGAGGTTTGAGGGTGTAAAATTCATCTCCAACGAGTGTTACTACCTATATATTGCAATTTTGAGTAAAGAGAATGCGGGGACAATAGAGAAATAATTCTATAAATTACAAAAGTTACTCCTTTGCATTTTCCTCTGTACTTATAAATGCTCCTCCCCTTTCCCCCTCTACCCCCACATCTATATCCACCCCCAGCACATAATTTTGTATTATAGTCAACTCTTTTGCTTTCAACTTTTCCCTACTACATACCTGCATATAATATTTTCCTTTCCATCGCCACGGTATAGTCCATTTGTGCCCCATCTCCTTGGTAATTCAACCAAGGAAACTCCACGATTTCCACTCACTGCCACAAAATTTCCATCCACCGAAGGTGCAATTCTGTCCACAGTAAATGGCAAAGTTGCTGATGGAATCAATGTCTGCAAATGGCAAGCACACAAAAAAAAATATAAAATTCAAATAGGGAAAATGGAGGAAAAATGCTGAGTGAAAAATCAAATCACAAATTTTCTATATACAGCACTATGGGAGCTAAAAAGCGTGGGAAATGGAGAAAAATGAATTTAGTGGGACACATTGGGAAAACTTGGAGGTGCGAGAAAAATTGCCAACACAAACCCCTTTTTTTCCCTTTCCCCACTCTCAATGGGAATTTTCTCCATTGGGCCCACCAAGAGGAGACATCCCCAATGTGACTCCTTCGTGCGCAATTTTCCACACAATCTACAACACCAGGACAAATGTTATCAATTTTTTCCTGTTATGTCAACGTGTCACGTTCATATTTTCCATTCTTGGAGCTAGCTTTCTTTATTTTTTTCTTGTCTTTGCCTCGCTAGAAGTTACCTGATCTGCCTAGAAAATGGCATTTATTTAAATCTTGTGGTTGATTCATCAATTCCTATTATGTAAATAACTACCTAGAAGTGACAGGAGCAATGTTTTTCTATTTCTAAAAATCACGCAAGAACAATGTAATTTATGTTGTATGGGTTTGTGTACTAGAAAATGCTACATGGGTAGCGAACACACTAAGAAGTCATTATAGATTTTGACACTTTAAACACAGAAAAGGAATCAATTGAAGTTAAGATTATTGAAAAGTCAATTGAAATCAACAATGTCAATATGGATTATAAGGAATTTAAGAACTTTAAGGAAGTTAGGAAGTTACTTCTTTCAATTTTTTAGACAACTCAAGAGGTATCAGATGAATAGAGCGATGACAAAAGGTCATGACGACATCATTTGTACGTTTTTAACACTATGTCAGCAATATGACTAAAATTTTACCAGTTTGACAGCCATTATAATTGACGTAAGTTTGGTGACCTCTTGCTGACTTAATTATAACCTTCAGGTTAATTATCTGACGGATTCTCTTTGTTTCTGCGAACTTCCATGTTTGTCAGAGATAGTTTCTTTCCTCTCAAATTAAACGAACTCTGGCTTTCTCCAGAGATATCAAACCACCTAAAATGGGTCTCTCAGTGAACCATTAGAATCTTTCAAATATGCACCCAATAAGTAATATCCTTATTAAGCATCAAAACCTTTTGTTTTTCAATTTAAAAAAAAACAAAAAAAAATGTTTCTGACGAACTCAGGAAGATATGAAAGACATCTGAAGATGTGTTTTGCTCTAAGAAGTCATAAAAATTATTGTGTAAGTCTGTCAAGGGCATAAGTCCATCAAATCAAGCGAACACCAGACTACAAATTGACCATTGATGATGAATACCAGCTCAAAGAGTTGAATATTTCTTCTTCAATTATCTCTATTCCTTAGGTTTCCACATTTTCTAACTTGCTGATCAAAAAAGCAATAAGAAAGAAGTGCTGAAGAGAAAATTGAAAGACAACTGATTCTTTACGCAATATAGGGCTCTGTGTTGAAGAGAAGCATGACGACTTTGTAATGCAACACTGAAGTTCAAAATAAATACATTCGAGATAATAACAACATTGCCCGAGTCACATAAACTTTTAACAAGATTGACAGTTTGGATTGACAAAAAAAGATCATTGGCAACATTCTGATTACAATCTGTATTCATAGTATTTCTTCTTGAGGGTTTCTCTTTGATAGTCATGATTTCAACAATCATATTTGTGACTAAGCCAATAAGTCACTCATACTAAAATGTGTGTTATTAAAATTAGATTTTGCTACTTGGGATTTTTTTTTCAAAATTTAAAAATCATTTCTTTTATTATTATAAATTCTTGTTCTTTATTTTGTTTTTATTAAATTATTACGTTAGTCTTACTAAAAATTGCATCCTAAGGTCTGGTTTATAATTACACTCAGAAAAATAATCGAGTAAAACTTACTCGAATCGATGTTAAATTAACTTTTTTCGTTGTGATTTTCTATTTAACTGTATTTTACAGTTGATTTTACTTGTATTTAGGTGTAATATTCGGAAGTTATTTTAACTTTTTTTCCTAAAATTCACGACAAAATAGTGTAAATAACTCTTTATAACACTGAAAATAACTCGTTTTAAGAGTTAAAGTAACTCGTTTCAAGAGTTAAAAAAAAAATTTTAGAGTTAAAATAACTCTTTCAAAACCCTAAATGAATAGGATTTTGCAATTTTATGTTTTTTTTTTTTAATTTTATCATTTTCTTTGTTAATATTGTCTTGAAATCACGTTCCCTATGTTCCGAGCGAACCTTAGAGCGAACTATCACGTATGATGCTCGCACATGTCTTCATGAAACATTGTTAGGCATATTTCTAGTTCATGTTCCCTATGACCTTTGTCACACGAAAATCATCTTGACTGAAATATATTCTTAAAACGAAAACACTTATGCATATACTTCAGTCGAGATGAAATTTTACATAGAAAAAGAATAATAATTAGGTATTTAATAATTTTTAGGTTTTTTTTAGTGCAGTAATTTGGAAAGATTTATTAAGTTTACTAAGTACAAGGTTGTCAGTTCCTGGCTTTCAGTCCTACATCTGAAAAAGTTAAAATAACATTACGGAAATGTTAATTGATATTGATAATTGATTACTGCATTATTGATCCGAAGTCGGTGTAAATATGATGCTTTTTGGGTATATTACGGGTTAAAGTTACCCTTTTCATGATAATTTTACATTTAAAAAGGTGTAAAATTAACATTAAAAAATGTTGATATATTTTTACACCTAAAAAGTGTTAAAGATACGAAGAAAAAAGTTAATCGCACCGCCTTTTTTTCTCAGTGTATGATTTCAAGGTCTCATATATGACTAAGTTTAATGTCAGATTGACTACAGTTTAGGTCATGATGACTACATTTTCCTTCTTCAGAAGTTGTTCAAAGTTAAAAGGGTCATTGATTTACTTATTTTATTATTCACGTTTTTTTTTTACTAGTACTGTCTTACTAAATCATTATACGTGAGACTTACAAAACTTTTCTTTCTGTATGCCAGTTTTTGCTACTTGGGTATTTTAACTACTAAGCGAATTATTTTGGATCTTTTTGTTAAATAACCTTAAATATCGATGATTTAATGCAAATTTACGAAATATTTTTACTCTTTTGAATCTTCTAAATCGGTTTAGCAGTATTGAGGAGATTTTTTGCAAACTAACAAACTTTATATATTTTTCTGGGATATTTCTTATCATTTTTGTACGATGCAGAAGAATGAAATGATGAAAGAACAAGATATTGTCTTATGATTCAATTTAATTTTAAGTATACAGATTCAGTCATATCAATTTTTTTGTGTTCTCAAGAGGATGCAAAGGTTTGTGGGAGGGATGTAAAAATTCTGACAAAAATCGCGAAAGATAGCTGAAGATTGTGGAGAAGAAAAGGTGGTTTGTCGGAGGAGGGTACAAGAGAAAGATGATCCAGGAAGACACTACAAAATGAATGATATGCGTGTTTGTGGCTCAAGGCGATGAAAACAGACGTTTAATTTCAGGTTAATAGGTATTTTCATGGTGTTTTTGTAGCGCATCTCCATCGAGGATGGGAAAATTTCCTTTCCGTTTCATTATTTGCGATTGTAATGATAAGAAAACATAATAAAGAAAAATCGCGTGGTTTTATAATAAAAGCAAATATTAGCGCTGGAGCCAAGAAGAAAAAAAAATGTACATATATAAATGTATTATAAAAATCGTATAATAAAAAAAGTACACGATAGAAGAGTGTCTGGTGGCGAAGTGGGTGGTTTTTGGTGGGTGGAGGCTGAAGAGACATACCACAAGGCGGAACAAGTCTTAGGAGATGTTTGAAGGGAGAGAGGGATGAAAAATAAAACAAATACCAAAGATATATCTCCGTGTTGTCATGCGGTGAGTTTCTGATTGCATTTTCCTTTAATGAAAAATCTTTTTTTTTCTCTCTCCTGGTACCATCTACGTCCAGGTGGGAGGAAAAATATCCCGAACTGAAGGATGGTATGGGAAAAGAATGATATTAACGCGAGAGAAGAGGCTAAGGTGGTGAATTTTTTTTCTGGGGTTTGGGTTGTGTTTTCTTTTCTTCGAGAGAATACAACTTTTTTTCTTGTTGTATGTCTTGTACTTTTATCCACCCTCTTTCCCAAACTGATATATACTTCTTGTTCTCGCTTTTCCACTGCCAAGGATAACCAAAATGATAAGAATGACGAAGGTGGGAGCAAAAAAATTAAATCAGAAATTTTAGTGCTTTGCTTGTGAAATTTTTCTCTCATTTTTATGATCTTTCATTTTCGTGAGAGAGGATTGAGGAGAAAAAGTTTGAGTGCAAAGGCAAAGTGACTTTGCAAAGAGATTGTAAGAATGAAAAATAGTTATCGGATTGATTTCTCAGTGAAGGGAATCTTAAGTAAGTTGAAGGCTTTCAGGCATCGCATACACTCTGGCTTCGAACAGTTTATATTTTTCCCATATTTCAATAATGATTCTGACTTTCTAGTAATATGTTTTAATATTCAATCTTAAGTCACATATTTCCAGAAAAAAATATGTCACATTATTCGCATAGTGTTTAAAATCCCCAAGTAGCATAAACTAGACCTCATGACGTAAATTTGCAGTAAATCTTACTTTAAAAAAAACTAGAGAATAAAAATTAGTAAATAACTGATTAAATCCTAAAGACCTTCCCAAGTAGCAAAAACTAGTGGTCATGACGACATAAATTTTAGTTAATCTGACGTTTGACTTACTCATACTTTATTCTTTTGCGAGTTATATGTCTGAAAAGTTGGGAATTTTCAAGAAGAAATACTATGCAACACTTTCAAACAAAAGGCATCTCTGAGGATTACCGAATTTAAAAAGAATGCTGGAAATATTGACGACCTCATGCTTGGAAAGGTTAATTGTCAGACTTTCGCCAGAAGAGTACTTATAAACTAAACCTTACGATGTAATTTGTAGGAATTTGTAGGATTTAGTAAGCACATAGAAGCAAAAATTGAGAATAAAAGGAATGACCGTTTAAATTTGAATAACTTCCCAAGTAGCAAAAACTGGTCCTAAAGACGTATTTTTTGGTACATAGCGGTGACACTTGAAGTTGTAAGACACAAGATGAAGATTTGTCAAGAAGAAACACTATCTCAAACTCTATAAGTAAGGACCCCTCAGATGACTAATGTTTTTAAGCAGAATGTTGGTAATATTGACCACCTTGTATTTGGGGAGTCAAACTGTCAATCTCGACGAACGATTATGTCCAATCTAAACCTCATAACGTGATTTGTAGTAATACTGACCTACTGATTTAGTAAGAATGAATCAGTAAACATTAAGGAATAATATAAACAATGACCGTTTAAATTTTGAAAACTTCCCAAGTAGCAAAAATTAGCCCTGTGGACGTTTTTTTGTTTGGTAATTGGGACATATTGGACGGTGACACTTAAAGTCACATGACAGGAAACGAAGAATCGTCAAGAAGCAATACTATCTTAGACTCTATGATCAAGTACGACTCTCCGATGACTAACATTTCTAAGTAGAACATTGGTGATACTGGAAACCTTGTACTTGGCGAGCTAAACTGTCAATCTTGACAGAGGATTAAGTATAACCTAGACCACACGATATATATGGTTAGTCTCACGTATTAATTTGCCACTGATTTAACAAAAACGATCTAGTAATAACTTGGGAATAATATAAGCAATGACCGTTAAAATTTTAAAAAACTGCCCAAGTAGCAAAATCTAGTCCCCGTAATGAAAATTTACTAAATCTTGACGTAATGGTTTACAGATTGTCCAGGTAGCGTTTTGCCATTGAAGTACGATTTTCATACGACGTTTGTTCGGTTTAAAATTGTTCTTGCTCACCTGTGCTCTTGATGGAAAAACTATAAAATAATGAAAATTTGAGAAGCAAAAGAGGTGGTCGGAATTGCAATCTGTCCGAAATTTAGTACAGTGACCCCATTTTTCTAAAGAATTTGATTTTTATTGACCAAAACTGAGAAAATATAACGACAAAGTATTAATTTTTCACTGCTCTTTTGCTTTATTGCCTTTAACAATCTATTCTGCAAAAAGCCACCCACGTGGAATATTTAATTTAAATTGAAAAAATAGAGATAGGCAAAAAGCACCCACGTAGATGGATATTTTTATATCATTCCAATTATTTCTCCGCCAGAGCATCACCTCACTGCCACTTTCTATGATAATATCAATGTCATTTTTTTCCAAAAGGAAATATAATGAGAATTTCCTAAAAAAAAAAATTCGCCACCAGAATTTGCTGACGTTCACCCAAAAGCCAAAGAAAAATAATTCAAATTGGAGCAGTGTCTACTGATACTCTCCATCATCTTTCCTATACCCCACCAATTTTTTTTCTTATTGTAATAAGCATAATTTTCTTGATAGGAGGAAATTGCTGGAAAATAGAAAATACCCTCCACGTCACATCTTCTTCAGATCCACTTTGATTTTTATTTTTTCCCCATCAACAAAAAAAAACAGTAGCATAAAATACGTAAGAGATAAACCCATGTTCCATTCCCTACCAATTCATGGATCCACTGAAAATTTGGGTGGATGATGTGGTAGAGAAGCGGTGGAAAAAGCTCCTCGAAAATTAATAAGTATTATCATTTAAGTTCAATCAAAAGACGCTTTTCCCCCTGCAAAAAGTCATGCCAGAAAACAGCTTTTGGTGCAAAAAGCGAAAGAAGGGAAATGGAAAAAGCTTAAGCAGAATGTAAATTAAAATAAACTGATGGCAGAGAATTACAAAAAAAATAAACAAGGACAATTCGATACATTTGAGAGATAAAATAGCTAAGAAATTTAGAGCAGGATTTTGAAAATAAAAACGAACTTGACAGAATGCTACGTTTGGTCAGCCGGGTTATAGGTAAATAAATGAAATGTATATAATCATTTTCTTTAAAACTAAAATTAAATGCTTCTCAAATATCAGATTTACTGGTAAATGAGACTGTAATGGCGAATTTGTACAAATACTTAGGATAAATTCGATATTTGCGTAAGTTATAACATGTTGTCAATACATAACCTCACAAAATGTGTGACAACAGTAATACGAGTAAAAAAAAATTCTAATTCCATCTAATTCTAAACTCAAAAAGGTAATCTGAGAGTCAAAATCGGAATTTTAATATATTTAAAGTACAAATTTTTTATTTAGAAATTTTAGAAAATTGACAGCTGTCAAAAGCGCCATCTACCATAGATCAAAAGATAATAATGAACTTTGTAATTGTCAAAGATTAAAAATATCGGAGCAGGGACCTCTCAACATTTCATTTTCCCATATGTTTTTGTATAGATACACTGAAGATTATTGGCAAGTTTTTTCCTAAAGATAATTGACTTATCAGTCTGATATATTTTGAAATTGTGTATTAAAAGCTATCTAAAAATACATATTTCATAATGTTCGCCGATATAATACAGGAACTACGAGAAAATTTGTTTAAGTCACGGTGCAATATCTGCAAAGTTTTTACAAGGAAAAGTGAAAAATAGCTTCACTTTTTATTAGGCTTTTATATTTATTAAAAAAATACACGATAGACTTTCTAAGTTCGTCAAGTACAAAAAAAACAAAAGAAAATTAAATAAACAAAAGGAAAAAGGAAAGTCATGAGACGTCCCGACCCAAGTAGTGAGACCACAGAGAGAGATCAGACGTTCGACGTTCAGACTGCAATTCCGGTACCATGAATCACCGATGCCTAACAGACGCTCCACAATTTAACAGACGAAAGAGATAGGACAGAGTCGAAGCAAGAGAGAAGGTTCAAGATATTGAGGCAGGACATATCACACAACTGACTGAGATACAAAGCAAACAAGGTCACCCCGCTTCAAGTTTTCAAGGACAGGTATTGTAGGAGACCCTCAGCCTGTGACTAGACTCAGCATCGATCGATCCTGATGAATAACTCAGAGCCAGAGGTAAAATGCGGTATAATGAGAAACTTGACAAGCAACAGACGAGTACACGCGCAATACACATGATCCGACTAAATGAGATCCCCATTTTAGGATCACACCCTGGTTCTTAATGAACCTGCAGTAAGGAATGGAAGTACCTTCAATTGTTAATACCAACAAAGGAATGCCAAACATTTTCTTTGAGATAACAATGGCCTAAGATTACCAAAGTTACCAAAGTCGTACATTTGTAAGTCATCCGCGTAAAGGTGGTAATGATAAGAAACAATAACGTTTAGTAAGTTTCAATAAAGGCTAAGAATCGTACAGGTCCCAGAATTGAGCCTTGGCCGATACCTCAATTAAGGGTCTTAAAAGAGGAAGTCTGACCGTCGAACTTAACCTATCGCTTACGTTCATAAAAGTAAGAATATCCCAATGAGACAAACAGATTAGGAAAATCCATATCGGTTCGACAGCTTCTCAGCTGTCGACAATGAGGTAAACTACCAAGTACTCTAAACTTAGAGTTGTCCATACGATTTTGGGTTTTCAGGATTCTGGCTTTCCGGGATTTCGGCTTCTCGTGATTTCGGATTTTCTGGTTTTTGGCTTTCAGTTTTACAGAATTTTGGCGTTTCGGGATTTGTGCCCATTTGATATTTTGATCAGTTCGGGATTTTGGCTTTTCGGAATTTTGACTTTTCGGGTTACAGGCTTCTGATGGTTTTTGGTTTTCGAGATTATGGCTTTCCGGGATATTAGCTTCTCAGGATTTGGCCTTTCGGAATTTTGAGTTTTTAGGACTATGGCTTTCCGAGATATTAGCTTCTCAGGATTTTGGCTATCGGAGTTTGGTTTTTCGGTATTTTAGCTTTCCGAGATTTCGGTTTCTTCGGAATTTTCGGCGATTCCAGATTAGTGATCATTCATGATTTTGACCCATTCGGAATTTTAGCTTTTCGGGAATTTGGATTTTCGGGATATTAGATTCTCAGGATTTTGGCTTTCGGAATTTTGGGTCTTCAGGATTTTGGCTTCGTGGGATACTGACTTCTCAGGATTTTGGCTTTTCGAGATTCCAGATTTTATGAATTTTATCTTTTATTGCATCTTCACACCAGGAGCAATTTCTTTAAAAAATGCCTTTTTAAAGAAAATTTCTCCTATTCTTATAGACAGAAACGTCAGAATTTTTTGAAAAAGGCAGTTTTTGACGAAAATCGCTTCTACTGTGTAGACACCATTAGGATTTCGGGTTTTCGGAATTTTGGCGATTCGGGATTTCTGCCCATTTATGATCTTGACCCATTCGGGAATTTAGTCCATATGGGATTTTGGCTTCGGAATTTTGGCTTTCTGGATTTCGGATTTTCGGAAATTTGGTGATTTGGGATTTATGCCTATTCATGATTTTGGCTTTCTGGAATAATAAGCTTCGCAGAATTTTGGCTTTCGGGATTTTGTGTACTCAGGATTTAGTATTTTCGGGATTTTAGCTTTCGGAATTTCGGCCTTCCGGAATATTGGCGTTTCGGGATTTTTGTTCATTCAGGATTTTGACCAGGGACCTTTTAGGAGATATCATAGATAATTCAAGGACGGTCAGTCACAGAGTTGTGTCTCTCCGTAAGATTAAAATTCTTAGAAAAGACCCTGAGAATTAAAGTTCTTCGCGATCAGAGAAGACAAGGGCGGATTCTAAATCCTTAGAAAACACAGGTAATTAAGATAATAGACGGTAATCCGAACAAGTGAGAGGATTAAATACTTCTTCAATCCCTGGTAGGTCTGGACCTGTTACAAAGGAAATGAATCAGTTTAAATCGTTTTCAGAATGGAAAACGTAAAAAAAACTGACCAGAAAATTCATGAATCGTTATAAAACGTTCTTAATGGTGAACATGTTCATTAACGTCCTTAATCCTACGAATGACACTGTTCGCTATAAATTCAACTATTATCCGGGACACACACTATTATAGGTTGCTATCCACGCTACAATTGATCAATTCAAAAACCCAATTTCGAAATAAAAATCCTCAATTGAGCTTTATCCCCGTGCATTTTTTCCTATTTTTAGGGGAATATAATCCCATTTTCGAAAGCTCCATTTGTTAACACGAAACGCGGTATTCCTGTGAAAAGTACACAAAGTTTAACAAAATCTATACTTGATCGTCTGACTAAATATCAAAACGTTTCGAAATGAAATAAAAATTTAGAGGTTCGTTCCTGAGATTAATTTTCCCGACCCTGTATTCTGACTTCTCCAACTTCGTCTCGACTAAAATAGAAAATCTGCAATACTTTATATTTTAGCCAAGACACATTAATCTCAGAAATGAACCATTAAAGGTTATTTCCCGAGACTCAGCGGTTCATAGCACAGTGGAGTTTTCAAGATTCGATTTCGAAATAATCGAAATAATATATAAACGGCTATTTGGTATGTGTCTCGTCTTACAATTTTCTTTTTTGCAATAAATTCTTGACTTAACAACAATAAATTCATTTCAATTGCAGCATAAATTTGGAATGACTTTTCCTCTTGCCCAAAACATACTTCAACGTCGGCAAAAAAATTAATGATGATCATTTGGTCCATTGAATTTCCGCTTCAATAATAGAATTTATTCAGAAAGGGGGTTAAGTTAGAGGCGTCAGAGGAAAAAAAGAGGGAATAGGGAATGCTCTTTGAGGTGGCTAAAAGAAAGTTTCAATCCCAAGATGAGGATATTAAAAAAAAAAGTATAACAGATTTACGCAATTCCCCCAACTCACATCATATCTCAGAAAAAAGAGAAAAAAGTGTAAGAATAGGGGGATATTTCTAAGTCTCATCCCACATTTGGCTATGTTTCTTTGGGTATTTGAGACACTAGAAAAAAATACCTCATCCCTCCAGTGGATGGCACATAAATATAATCATGGATATAGTCCCCGGAAGAAGGGCATTTCTCGAGCCATTTGCATTTTTCTGGCGTAAAAATTAATCACCAATTTTTAATTCCCGGCTCTTATAGTCTTCGACAAGAATGTTAATATTCAGATTTTTTTTCTCTCCCTTGCCCCATGGCCCATTTCTTATCCCAGCCCATCCACTTCATCAGGAACCGAGGGAATGGACGATGTAATTTGAGAAGAGTTTCACAATTTGACGAGTTCCTGCCATTGCTATATAACCTGCGGCCATTAGAAGTGATAGAAGCTTCACCCATCATCCACCTCCCAGCCCCTATAGAATTTTTTTTCTCTGTACTCCTTAAGCTTGTCCTGTTGTAGATCTTCGGATGTATAAAAATACTTCATGGATTGTGGGTGTTGGCAGAGGAGAAAAAATGATAATAACAGAAAGGACAAGGGATGGAGGGTGTTTAAAGATTTTTTTTCGTGTTTCTAATTTTGAAATGGGCCAAGTGGCATGAAAAGACACGGTCAAATTTGCGGGGGATGGCATGAAGTGATTCTCAAGAAGATTGTCTTGAAAAATTGTTCCCAGGGAGTTGAAAACCTTCCCTCTCCTATCCATTAGTTCTTGCTGGAAAATCCATTGGGAATTTTTATGTAGAGGGATAAGCAAAAGTTGAACTTTGATTGCTTGGAATATGAAGTACTTAGCCTTAAGATTTTTTTTTATATAAGGTCCGAAAACTGGGGTCATTTGGTCAGTGCTTCGATCGTTTTCCCAGAAAATACAGACATATTTGTGCAATTGTTGTCAAAAAAAACCTGGCCAAGACTTCGCGGAAAACTAAAGTTCTAAATAAAACAGAAATACTTTCATTTATTGTCACAAAATCATTATTTTTTCGATTTTCCCAAAAATATCAAAATTCTTGTGATTTTTGAATACAAAATTCTCACAGAACCTCCCAATAGACGATACTTATAACTCGCTGGCAGAAATTTTTAAGAAAAGGGAGCAAAATAAGCTATTTGCGCTTAACGCTAAAATTCATGCGAGCAGTCCATATGCCAGTGAGTAAAGAGGCGCACTGGAAGCACAGACAAGTAACTCAGTGAAAAGTACTAGATGATTAACCAAGTTCATATCCCTCAAATATATAAAGCATTAGCGAAGAATATAATCGTCATACGTGTCTCGAGTTATATTTATTTTACAGGTTAGTCATCTTCTAACAATATTTACTTATAATATCGACAGATATTGCAGCTCAAGAGAAAAAATTACCAACAAAGATGTTGATTTTTGTATAAAAAAAAAACAGAATCTCAGTGTAGGACCAACGGAGAATTATGCATACAGTAGACTCTCTCTCAATCGGGAATATGGGGCAAAATGTCATCCGGTTTAGCGATAGAATTTAGCGTCAAGGCCTTTGTAAATTCCACAAAAAGCGCTCAATTATAAAGAATCACGATTAAATAGGAAGAACTACAGCGAATTTGAGCAAATTAGCTTCATAATTTAGCGTGAAAACTGTCAACAAAATTTGTCGCCCGATTGAAAAAGAGCCGATTGAGTGAGAGTCTACTGTAATAAGGTCCAGAAATTAAGAGGAACTATCAATGTGTATAACTACCAATAAAAAATTATCAATTTGGACCAGGTATTGTTGAAAACATGGGCAGAATGTAGCAGGATGCGCAATAAAGTGGAATTGGCACAGTAACGATAAACTATTGAACTTTTAAGATTCAGGACAACATTAAAACACTGAATCGGGATATTCTACCACCTCCACTGCATTCGCCACTTCGCCAGCCCTGGTCTCTTCCGATTTGCCTTTTAACTCTTTCCGGACCGCAGCATATGCTGCAAGCAAATTTCACAATTTTTAATCAAAAATATCTAAGCTCAGGAATTAATTGAAGTCCTACAAAAAATATCTTACATTTGGACATCCTTATAGTTTGTAATCATCCACAAGAATCGGATTTTTATCAGTTCTGAATAATTAAAAAACATTGTTTTTGATAGAAGATGCATATGCTTCTTTGGGTACTACAGTCCCAAAAGAGACGAAAGAGTTAAAAGAGGTGGCAAAGCGATCCATGGTTTGAAAACTACCCGAACTTGTGTATTTTAGATGCTAGGGTAAATGTCCCAATCCAAAACCATTTCCAGACGCTTCAACTTTGACAGAAAATTCAACACATTAAGTTTATATTTTTTTCTGAAGAGAATTACATAAATTTGCTCTTTGACACTTTTAGAATGTTACTGTTTAGTGAAAATTCTTTAGATATAATTTGAAAACTTCTTAAATACAAATAAAATACGCGAGTGTAAAATGCTTCTATTGGAAACAAATTAATCCAAATGGAGATAAGGGAAAGTTTCCAATTGGAGACAAACAGCGTAAGAGAAACCGCGACGAAAGGCTTTTATAACCTTGTTGAGTTGCTCTTGAGTGTAGGATTTGTTCTTATTCCTGGTGTTTTCTCCTTTCCCATCTAAAACAATAAGAAAATCTCTCCAAAAAATTATATTTATTTCCGGTGTTTCCTATTGAAGCATTTGCAGACACTTCAGAAAAATACTTTTTGTTCACGAAATAGGTAATTATTTCATTTGAAAACTTCACGTACCATTAACAATAAAGATTAGCACTGAATTTAACTAAAATTAACCAGAAATATGACATAAATGTTAAACAAAACGAATAAACAAAAGTCACCTCAGTGTGTTTTTCATTGGAAAACATGGTGGATCGATGAAAAATTCGATGGTGAAAAGGTACACTTTTAATTTCTCTGAGAAATTAACAAATTAAAATTTGTGAATATGAATGGATTTTCGCTTTATTTGGAGCAAAATTAACTAAATAATGAAACTGTGGTATAGAAGAAATATAAATATAATAATTTAGTACTGTATTTATCATGAAAACAATGACGTTTCCATTTGGAGTAGCGAAAAATTTCCATTTGGAGCAGAATTTGAATTAGCTTATTTTACCCTACTGCGAACTTACAATTTTCTCATCCATAAATAAACTATTCAAATATACATTTACTTCACTGGCTAGCTTGGTAAAAAAAACATTGCAAAACTACACCGAGAAAAATGTGGATGGTAAAATTTACCATCCTCCATACAAAATTCTAATGGCCGGATAGTAAAAAAGTCACCCAGCAAACGCGATATTAAATTGGACAGTCAAAAATTGTAGAATCTATTGCATGGATAGTAAATTTTAATAGCCGGATGGTAAATTCTAATATCCCCGGATATTAGATTTTACTAGCCGGATGGTAAATTTTACTGGCAGGATAGTAAATTTTACTAGCCGGATATTAGAATGAAAAATGTCGGAAAAATTTATTTTTCCTTATTTTCATTAATTTTTGGCCATTGTTTGAGGGCTTGGGGCCCTTCTTGGATGATATTCTCTGCATTTCAAGCCATTTTGGTGCGTGAAAATTGACGACTGCGCCGAGATTTGAACACGCGACCTTTGTGATGACAGTCCAGCATCTTCCAGCTGCGCCACGAATTGCTATAATGTATTCAAAGCATATCGGGAACCGTTGCATCGGCACCCACGATATTCCAAAATGACATTCTAACAGCAGGATGGCAAATTTTACTGGCTTGGATAGTAATTTCAATCGAAATTACTATCCTCCGTTAAAATTTACTGTCTTCCAGTTAAATTTTAACATCTAATATGCGGCCAGTAAAATTTACTTCCCGGATATTAGAATCTAAGAGAGGTCAAGGTAAAATCTAAGTGAGGATAGTAGATTTTACCATCCGGCTATTAGAATTTACTATCCATAGGATACTTATACAATGAGAAATTCTCCAGCAGAAACTAAAATAATTGGAGAGGGACTTTTCGGTGTTTGCCAGTGAAAAAGGTCACTTTAAGATGAAAACACTTTATTGTTGGATAATGAGCTGGCGTGATGGATATTCTGTGGGGACACTTCCGGTAATCGCCAGTGGAAATTTATTTCACCTCAAGAAGAAAAACAAATTTTCTGTCTTGCCCAGAGCTTTCGGTCCGGATGTGGACCTTCTTCAGTTTCACAAGGTCCACATTGGAACCGAAAGTTCTGGGCAAGACAGAAAAATTGTTTTTCTTCTTGAGGTGAAATAAATTTTCGCTGGCGATTACCGGAAGTGTCCCCACAGAATGAAAACACTTTTCTCGTCTTGCCCAGAGCTTTCGGTCCCGATGTGGACCTTCTTCAGTTTCAGAAGGTTCACATCGGGACCGAAAGCTCTGGGCAAGACGAAAAAAGTGTTTTCATCTTAAAGTGACCTTTTTCACTGGCTAACACCGGAAAGTCACATCGAGACCGAAAGCTCTGGGCAAGACGAAAAAAATGTTTTCATCTTAGGGTGACCTTTTTTACTGACGAACACCGGAAAGTCCCTCTCAAAGTGCATTGCGCCAGTCCATTATCATTGACCAAAATAATTATTCAGTTATTGATTCTTTATGTCCTAGACGCATTTACGACTTAAGCCTAGAGACAGGTTAAAGTAATTATAATCAAAATAATGATAAGAATATATTTCCAATAGTTTCTGGGCTAACTCGTCTCTCGGATTAAGTCAAGAAATGACAGTTAGTGGAAAACTGATGGGAATTTAGTCAAATCATTATTTTGATTATAATTACGTTAAGCTGTCTCTCGGCTTAAGTCGTAAGTGTGTCTAGGGCAGGGGCATGACATTTCCTATGTTTCCCATATGTTTGTAGCGAGCCGAAAAAACTTTTGAGTTTATTAGCTGTTTTCTGTCATTGTATAATGAATTAGCATAAAATACTAATACAAAATAAAAGCCAATTTAATAACGAAGAGGCAACCGAAAACCCTAAATTGGCAACCTTTGTAGTTTTGGAGATATCTCGTAAAATTTGTAAGAAAACAAGGAATAAAATACACTAAAACCGGTCACATTTTTCAGAGCTAATGTCACCCCCCTGGTCTAGGGCATTAGAATACTATTTGTTACACTTGTTGAAATATACCTTTGAGTAGCTCATAAACTTGTACAGTAGAATCATTCAAATTAAGTGCTACAGAAAGCTAAGGCATGTAGTCAAACCACCTTGATCTTCATATTATGAAAATGTTAATCCATGAAACTCATAATAATAATCCCACTCCCCTCAAATTCACATATAAATTTCAATGAGTGTGAATTGTGTGGAAAAGTTTAAAAAATTGCCCATTTTAAATTGCACCAAAATTATCTGACTTCCTCCCCTAAGACATCATTCCACTCGTGACATGTTGATGCAAGAGAACTTAATCATACTTTAGATGTTGGCCCCGTACCTTAGGCGTGTATTGATTAAAAAACTTTTTATTATTATTTTATTATTTTTGCCTCTATCGTCCAACCACCCCTCCCCATCCTCCCACAAAAGTCAACCGCCCTCGAGTATTGCTCATTGAAGATGAACAAAAAAGAAATGCTTCGCGGTATGAAGAATCCCCATGAGAAAAAAAAATATTGAATGGGTGAGAAGAAAATAAAAAAGTTTTCAAATCTTGTTACAGATGAATTGGCTGCTGAATATTCTCTTTTTCATCGTTATACGCCACCATCCGGCCAAAAGGCAAAAAAAAAAAAGAAAAATATTAAATATTCCTATACAGTGAATAAACCACCAAGTTTGAGGAGTAATTTTCACGGATAAAAAATTGCACAAGAAAAATTCTTCACACAGGATAATTGAGAGATGCTCTGGGGAAGACGATGAAATTCTAGAGCGCAACGGACAAATAAATCCCACAGACATAAACTAACGTTCCACCAATCGTTAATAATTTACAATAAATCACATAAATGAGACTCCAAAATTACCATCAGCAAGAAAAAACCAGACATTTTTCATGAACTTTTAATTCCACACACACAGACAGATGGCCAAAGGAGAAAATTGGATTTGAAGGTAAACTTGGGGGGTTGAAAAAAAAACTGGAAAAAATGGATATAGGAAAAAATTCCTTATAACATTCGATATATTTTCTATAATAACCGAAAGGGCGCGGTGCTTTCATTCTCTCAGCCAAGTAATAAAAAAGCGCGAGAGAGTGAGTCGAAAACTTAAGAGATCCATATTTTAAGATTATGGCTATAAAAGCTAATTACGCCGATAAATATTCCATTATTGCTTGATCTATTGCCCACCATCATACGAAGACTTTGGCTCATTTTTTTTCCCGCCTTCTAACCGCATACCATTTGACTTCAATTCCTTAGTGCCAGTGAATGAAGTTATTCAAAAGGCTAAGAGTTAAGATACTTGGCAGTGCGCTCAGAAATTCAATTATTAACTATAATTTCAGGTTAAGGAATAAGACTTGTATACTTAAAATATTTCGATTGACCGGAACGGGATTCGAACCCGGAACATTTGCATCGTGAAAGGAGAACTCTACCAATTAACCCATTGCGTACTCCGTAACTTACATACTGAACAAACCTGAGGCTTCAGCCTAGAGACCAATTAACTTTGACTTTGATGGCTTTGCACTCTTGTTTTTCACAAGCCTTGTTTTAATTGTAAAGCACTCTTCAGACTAGAGTTAGGTTTTTCAAGACAATCTGTCCTTCCGGTGAGCGTCGGAATTTGTTGATCAAATCCTATGAACCAAACACACAATTTCACCAGAGCTTTCGACACTTATCGTGTCTTCCTCAGTAGTTCTTGGTTGGTCTTTTCTTTATTTATTTATATATAATTTATTTATTATTTATTTATATATTATTTATTTATTATTTATTTATATATTATTTATTTATATATACTATAATAGAGCACTCGCTCTATTATGCGAGCGTCTCGGGTAGGAATCCCTTTTAGGTCACCAGACATTTTTCTGGCGTTAAAGGTATTCGAATTGCATCAAGTGAGCTTCACTTCTACCTGGTTGTGCCACCATTATTATTATTATTATTATTAAAAATCCCTAAACCTTTTACAAGCTCCTCTCGCAACCAGCCTTGTGGTATATAAAAAAAATTTTGCAAATGTTTGAAGAGGTGATAGGGTAAGTCTGCCAAATTTCGGCCAGATTGCAATTCCGGCCACATTATTTGTTCTTCAAATTTCCTTGAATTTTTAGTTTTTGCATACTCTAGAGATTATACAATGCAAAAAAATATAGCAAAAAATATTGCTTCGATGAGCAAGATGATCTGAAAAAGGCATTGAAAGCATTCCGGAAAGACAAAGAACTATGAGAATGAAGGTGGCCGGAATAGGCCACCAATGCTATGACTACATTTTTATTCATTTTAAAATGAATTAAGAATGATTTTAGAGAAAATAAAGACGATAAACTGTCTACAAAGTTCCAAGCAACACTCTTTATAAAAAAAAGTAACAAAAAACTCAATTTGTATTAAAAATATTACATTTCAAGCTTTAGACTTTAGCGCTTGCATGCAACTATGCCGAAATTTGACACACTTACCCTAATTTCATTGAGTCTGGTCTGAACTATACGGCGGATGCGATAGATCATCCTATCTAAGGCCTAGGAAGTTTTGGCACATCGTTACAGATAATTAGGTCTGACGTTACTTTAATGGAACATAACACCCTTATTGAGCAATTCTCGGTCATACGATAACCTTCTTCAATCTAGTTTGCTTCGTTGTGTAGTATAGGATTGTTGAGCTTAGAGAAATTAGAAGAAAGCTCGTCCTGACAAAGACTTTTCTAAACCAATGGTACATATTACTGATCAGCTGGGTCGGTAACTCTAAGGGGTGCTATAACGGCGGATAATTTTAAAGTATGATATCGCGCGTATATTAGGGCAAGCCAGTGCATAGATTCTATTTCTTAGTAGGAATTGCTCCACGCGTGAGGAGGCAAATCACCCCCACTAGAGAGATGTCTAGGATGAACTGAAACACTGCACCTCTCGTTTTTACAGTTCTCTTCTTCACAAGAGGACATCCATTCTCGGAACGTTGCGTAGAGAATAAAATAGCGAAAAGCAAGAAAAGTTCGATATTTCCGTCCATCTCCTGACCAAAAGACCAAGAGCAAGGCTAAAGCCTTGTAAGTAATTAAGTCTTGTATACATCGGGGATTTTCATGAGACCAGCCTTATCCAATCGGTTTGAAACAGTTTTCTGACTAATCTTTAGTTCACGGAATATTGGGATAGGTGCTCGCATGCCAGTCGGATTCGAAAATTTTTATTCACATTTTAGATGATTGGCCTACCAAAGCGTACCTCTTCTTTAACAAGAACGGAATCATTCCGGTAATATCAAAAATTTCGCTTTTTTGCCGAATTGGTTATTGTACTGAAATTTTTACACGGGTACTGAGGTAATTTAATCTCAATTTTAGAACTGTTACAGGACTTTTTCTTAAGCGTAATATCAGCTTTTAAATCATCGACGTATAGCTGAACCAGATACGATGTATAAGGTTAATTTTCTAAAATCGGACACACGGGAAATAGCTTCACTTTATATGTGTTTATGTGCTGAAGTCATTCTTTATTATGTCCGATATTCACCGCTGTCCGAAATTAGCCTATAACCTAAGATACAGCTCACTAGAGTATGTACAGACAGGAACCGTTTACTTACTATCATCCCCTGTATAGAAATCTAGATATTTTACATAAGAGGATTATATAGGCCGTCCTTCAGTATGTCTGATTATCGTCGCTGTCCGAAATTACCCTATATCTTAAGGTACGGCTCATTAAAGATTTTCAGTGTAAGAAAACGAGAACTTCTCACTTCATCATCTCCTGTATAGATCTTCACGCATTTTAAATAGGATTTTTGAAAGATTATATAGGACGTATTACTATGTCCGACTTTCAGCACTGTCCGAAATTACACTACACCTTAAGATACAGCTCACTGAAAATTTCCAGTGTAAAAAGACACGAACTTTGAAATGTATGTAATGAATTACATATCATCTATTATCTAGAATTCTAGGCATTTTATATAAGATATATAGAAGATTACATAGGTTTGTAGTCTCAATAGAAAACTCTAGCATTCAAATCGAATAACAGATCGAGCAATATAGAGACCACCACTTTGCCAAAACGATAAAACTATCTTCTTTCGCCACACTTTGATAGACTCACACCTCTAATGATTCTCCCCATTCAAAAGCCAATTTCACTCCATAACCCCCCACCCCTCACCCCCTTTTCAAATACATACCACAAAAATATTCGTGTATTCGAAAGATATACTGCAGAAGAAATTCTATGCCATAAAATCGACAAATTGTAATGGAATTTCTGTTATAATTACACTCGGAAAATATCTCTGATACGAATCTTTCTGCTTGATGGCCCTTTTTTCTGTCGAGCTTGGTTTGTGCTTCTTCTGCAAGAGAAATTTCAAGAGCAACCACCCCTCTATACAACACCCCACGTGGAATAGCCGTATCCCCAAAAAAGAGCACACGCTCGAAAATGCGAACATCTTCAGCAAAATATTCTCATATTGAACACAGCACCAGAACAACCATTTAAACTGTCAACAAGGCGAACTATTTGATAATTTACTGGACGCCTTTTGATACACAAATAATCTTTAATGAAATTCTTGTTGTTCATTAATATCGCATTAAGTACCTCGAAAATATAGGCTCTCTCTTCTGCCTTTTCCACACAAAGAGAGGAAAATTTGTTGGGTGGTGGGTGTGTAAATTTTCCTCCTAAAAACTTTCAACATGAGGAGAAACTCCCGTACACTTGGCCCCATCATATCTTCCCATGGCATACAAGAAGGGACTCTTCTTGAGAGACACTCATATGCAATGTTATACAATTTTAGGGGGAAACAGAAGGGGTATATGGATGCTTAAGGAGATGGAAGGGTTGAATATAGAGACGACCATCTCGCTCCTTTGAGGTATTTTCACGAGTCGAGTGTTTATAAGTAAATGGAAATAGTTTTACTTGTTGTGCTGTTTATGATGTAATAAATTTGATAAGTTTCACCCCTCTTCAATCCCCAAAATCCTCTCCTCAATTGAGGAATTCTGAATCGCTGTACCCAAGAAGGGTATAGGGGACTCTGGGGACGTTCAGATACGGGAAGACTGATTTTCACTCAAGGACTATCTCAGTTACAGAAACGTTGACGTTAGGTCACGACCACTAGTATTCAGTACTGCAATACCCTTGATTCAAGACTTATTATATTCAATGTCGATTTTCGAGCTTTTAACATTAAACGATATACTTCGGCCGAGATAAAATAACATATTCAAATTATGAACTGTGGAAGAAAGCAGAACAGTTTTCCAGTACCAGTACTTTGCCTCAGGTATCTTCATTTCAGAAGTAAGGAACTTCTAACTTCTTATTAGAGACGTGATCAATTAACTATGAGCATTACTAAACACCGGTAGGGCAAAGTGGTCAACTGCCTTATGTGCAAACCTTGAAATATTGTATCTCTTTCAGATTCTCGAGAAAAAAATTATATATTAAACGTAACTTCTCGTTCAAAACCAGGCCATATGCCCATATTATAAAATAGAAATTTTCTTTCAAAACCTTCCCCTACAGGACAGCTTCCAGATGATAGATACAGCGGTCTGGTAGGATTGAGATTGAAAGAGAAAGTACGTAGATAAATTTCAGAAGATTGGTACACAGAACTATTTTTTTTTAGGTTACGAACCGGACTTAGAAGTTAACTCTTAATAATTAAGGAAGTATAATGTCCATGATATCACAAGGATAGAACTACTAAAATACCGAAAGATTAGCGTACATTCTACTTCAAATTGAAAAGACTTTGAAGATAGTTTAAGAATCATAGATACATCTTTTGTTCCAAATTCTTTTGAAAGAGACCTAAATTCCTTAAAGTGCTTACAGAAGAGGAAGGGACTCAGACTGCTGTATCACTAGCGACGCAGCATTCAGACTCCGTCAGAATGTCACTTGGACGAGTGGAATTGACGTTGTCAATGACTTCAGCTATCTCGGACCAGTATTGACGACGAGTATCGAAGTCGAGACAGAGGTTAATGAGAGACTTAGGGCGGGTAATAGAAGTAAAGGCCTCTACACATTGGGAGCAATTTTTGTCAAAAATTGCATTTTTGACAGAATTTTGACGTTTCTGCCTACAGCACTGCAGACAATTTCCTTCAAAAAAGCAATTTTTGACGAAAACTGTGCTCAATGTGTAGACACCTTAACTGTGCAACGATATTTCGATCAAAGGACGTCCCACGGTCGTCAGAGATAAAAAAATTTTAAGGACCATACCGAAACAATTCACCAAGTCTGGAAACAGTACGATCGATCTGCACAGAAGAAAGCTGCCGATCTTTGAGAGACGGGAACTAGGACGGATGTACGAGCCCTTTCTTGCGAAAACTACAGGAGAATTCTGAACAAGGGTGAACCATGAACTAGACGACACTTACGGAGAAACCGAAATTTCGGTCTCTATCCCGGCGAGAAGACCGAGCTGGCTCAGTCACGTTTGCCATATGCCAGAGGAAGCAATGACTATAGGAAATTGTGTGAGCGATATCGCAAAAGAACGTACCTGGAAGAAACGGTAAAATAACTCAAAACGTTATGGAAAAAATTGACTCGACGCGATTCTTTAGGTGATCTGAGATCAACTACTTCTAGCGACCCATCGGTATTTAACCTTTACCGAAAACCGCTTGTCGATATCTCTCTTCGTTATCTTTGGACCCGATCTGACGAGATCGGATTTCACCTATGACCACAAAGGCTGAAATTGTAAAGAATCACAGCTAACCCAGGAACTGCTACAAAGATTTCTGACGCAAGTCGACGCTGGCGTTAGTTCGCATGGAATGGCGAGGTGTACTGAATAAGGCCTTGTCTTTAAATTTTAATTAAGCCGGCCTTTTAATTAAGTTTATTTGATATAACAGTCCATTTTATTTTCCAAGTTTATTTGACATAACAGCAGTCCTATGATAACTTAATTCAATAACTTTAGAATCAAACTGTCCGTTGCTATCTTCCGTCCTGAGGAGCACTACGCCCGGTAGAACCTTAGACACATTTGACCTGTTGTGCTATGTCAAATATCCTGATTTAAAATATTTGTAACCTATAACGATTAAGGAAATGAAAGGTATCGCTCAATCATATTACATTGTGTAAACCTATCTCGAATGAATAAAATCCTGGCTTTTATAAACGTTACTATTCAAATCCGTTCAAATCCAACTTAAGAATCCGACCGGTAGTTTGCATTTGTACCATCGTTACTGTAGTACCTTTAATCTAAAAAGTTAATTTCAAATTTCCAAAGTTGAAAATCCCTGAACTTCTCGGTTTTTCTTGACGAAAGAAGTCGAACTTCATAAGATTTGAAATACTCAACCTCCAGAGCAATTTGACCGTTTTTTGATCATATCGAAATTAAGATCAAGGTCTTAAAAACCCAAGTCTCTAAATCAGAAACAAGTTTCGTCAGGCTAACGTCAGAGTCATTCTGCTGTGATCTTGTTTCCTAACCTCTATTTCTTCTTCTTACAACGTATCGATGATTGATTGACCCCTTCGTAGACCTGACGAAAGAGACAACTAATCTCCGAAACGTTCTAAGAGTAAAAGAGGAGATTCCTTAAAGGTCTGTACCGTTTTTTGCTTCCATAGATTTAGATTCTTAATAGAACGATTTTAATTATTCCTTTTGAAATACCTAGATCAGCATTCTACACGATTATGGAATAATAACTCAATGTAGATATTGTATATTCGAGTTTTACTTAATTTCTAGCATTTTGAACTTACTTTTGATGCAAATTCCTCTCTGATTCTGCCTATCATATACTAGTACGATCTTCAAACCTAAAGGTCTTGACAAAGATACGGCTTAAGCCGGGAGGCGTATTAGTAGAAAATTGAAGAAAGGTAGATTAATCATTATTTGGATTATAATCACACAAAGCCATCTCTCGGCTAACTTTAGGTCTGTCCAGACCATAAGGTTAAGCCATATACCTTGCCTTTGAATTTCTTATCAAGATATATTTTGGCTTCAATTCATAACATTTTGAAAAATCGATAAGAGATCTAAATCTTCAATTTCAAACCATGGAAAGACAAGGACAAAATTGAAAATAATCGCCTGAAGCAGCTCCGTTCTCCCCTATATCTCATTCTTCCTCTTCCAAGAAAATCAACCTTCCCGGAAAGGTGATACAAGGGACTATATCATGATTATCCATCGCTCAAGACAAATACATGGAAAAATTATTTTCGCGAAGAAGAAAAAGATGAAGAAAAAAATGTTATTTAACTTTGGAGGAATGTTTTAATTGAATTCGAATTCAATTTATAATTTTTGCACCATTTTTACCACCCAGAGGGAATAAATTTCCCAAACTTTCATCCCGTCAAACCCCCCTACGCCATCACTTTCTTTCAATTGAAAGAGTCAGTTTCCCGGGAAAATCAGGTGAGATGGCAAGAGATCATCACACAATGTCCCTCACACTCCCTGCCCTAAAACAAACTCCTTTTTGGCAATTCCCCAGGAAATGAGATTATAAGAATATTTTATATTTCTCAGCTTTCGATTATCGTAACGGATATTTTAATTTAAATGGGAAATGTAAACGAATGAGAATTTTCATTTGGCGCCTTTTTTCTTCATCCTCTGCCCTTTTTTTGGTGGAGTTCTTTTTTTGTGGCACAAGATGAAAGGCAAATATGGAAATTGAGGAGATAAAGAAGAAATCTATTAAAAGTCTATTGATATTCCATGAAATTTCTTAACTTCCTCGAAAAGAAATTTTCAAAAACAAAAAAAAATCCATGAGCCTTAAGTGAAAATTTCCATAATTGGATTAAGAACATCTGACACTTTTCACGAGGTTCACATTTCAAGAAAGATCCCTTTCTATTGAGTCTCTGAGACTGCATAAAATAAGGGTTTGTTTTTTTTAAATAAATAAATAAAAAGATAACCAATTAAAAGATAATTTTCTACAATAAATTATCAATTTCCAACGCCACATCCATTCAATTCACAGCTGAATCAAACTTGCTCCTGGCCCTGATGGCACAAAAATTCCTCCAGCAACTGTTCCCAATTTTCCCAACGCACCCAAATAAAATACCTCCACCCCTTGGGGGTGGATTGAAAAGCAGGACATGGGCAAAAAAGTACATAATCGCGCGGTTTTACCAAACACGTACAACAATACCAATTCAAACCACTTTTGCACAATTTGCCAAACAACCATACAATCACCTCCAACTCTCTCCGTTTTTTTATCAGCATTAACTTCCCAATGGAAAAGTGTTGTGTTGAAATATTTTCCACAACTTCCAATTGAAGGGAGGGCTCTTTTCCACCAAAAGGGTAACATACACCGCACACTTCTCTATACGGGATGCTGTGTAGTCGCCTATATTTGGTGAATTCATCCAATAAATCACCCCATTCTTCAACCGCCCCCCAATTTCGAATCCCATTCACTTTCATTTTGGAGTATTTCAAGCGCCGACACCCCCAGTGTTTGGCATAATCTCCATCACTGCACACCATTCCCCCCAAAAATCAACCCCTCTTGTGAGAACGGGAAACCCCTAATTGAATTTCGATTACTTTCGAAGATGTTTCCAAACGATTTGTGGTTATTTTCTCTCCTCTCTTTTCGGCCGTTTTTCACCATGGAGAAATTACAATTTAACCATATGGTTAGGAAACACTGAAGTGAAAAGTTAGGGCTGTCTATTGCCCGGATTTTGTACTAAAAATTCTTTAAATTGATCCAATTGATCTGATACAGAAATTTTTAAAAATAATATCCTCTGGACACATTATATTACATTAAAAAATAAAAAAAAAACGAATGATTACAAATGGTTTTAAATATTTAGTACAGACATGTACTAAATCAAAACCTTAGAAAAACTCTGAATTTTTAAGTGAAACGTAAATATATAGCACTGCATTTCATTACGTTTTTGCATAGAGTCACTGAAGACTATTGGCAAGTTTTTTCTTAAAGAGCAATGTCTTATCAATTTAATATATTTCGAAATCGTGCATTAAAAGCTATCTAAAAATACATATTACATAATGTTCGCCAAAATTATACAAGAACTACGAGCAAATTTGTTTAAGTCGCGGTGCAATAGCTGCAAAATTTTTACAAGGAAAAGCGAAAAATAGCTTCACTTTGTATTAGGCTTGATGGGCCCTTGAGCAATGAAACTATTTCATATTTTAGAAATTTGGAAATTGAGAAGACTCCTATTAGAAATTACCCCCCTATCAGGTAAGACCGTCTCAAAACGGTCTTCACAAAAATCACATTTACAGCGACAATAAAGGTTTTATTTATTCAAATGTGCTATCCTATCCTCGGTAATAGTCTTACTAACATCTTTTGAAAGTTTGAACTCATTTTGATTCTTCGTTTAGTTGTTGTCCCCAGTTTCGTGATGCAGGTCAGAAAAAAAGCAACAAAAACTATTTGTGCAAAAAAACTCACCTTCAATTTCAAGAAAAATACCGAATTAAAGTTATCTGACTAAAATAAATTTATTTTTTACTGAAAGATATGTCGTTCTACTTTATGTATTTTATTTAAAAAAATTGAAAAAAATTAAAATGTGAATTTTAGAAGCAGAGTTTAAAAAAATATATATTGTCTCATCTAGAGCCTAAAATAAAGAGATAATGAAAAATGTATAGTTTTTTCGACTTCATTGGATTATAATTATCATAGAAAACATTTTCTTGCAACTTTTTTTTCGCATATTGAAGGGTTAAGGTTAGGGCAAGTGCACCAAATTACGGTCAGCTTGCAATTCTGTCTAGCTCTTTTGTTCCTCAAAATTCCACAAATTTTTAGTTTTTTCATACCCAAGAGAATTTAAAATCCAAAATATTACAGAAAATTTCGCTTGGACGAGCGAGATGATGGGACTTCGAAGAATTCCGGAAGGAAAATGAACTATCAGAATAAAGGTGGCCGAAATAACCCACAAAAGCTATGCCTACATTTTTGTTCATTTTAAAATGTATTAAGAATGATTTTAGAGAAAAACGACGATAAACTGTCTACAAGGTTCCAAACAACACTCCTTAAAAAGAAGTAACAAAAAAATCAATCTTATAAAAAATATTACATTTCAAACTTAAGTTATTGGCGCTTGTAAGAACCTATGCCGAAATTTAGCACACTTACCCTAAGTACTAAAAACAAATATAAGGATATAACATAGTGAAAGTGTCTTGTTTTGAACGGTTTATGATAAACAAATTCTTACAATAAAAACCCAATTCGAATCAAAATATCACATTTAAGCGTTGACACAGTTAAATATTTAGTACAGACTTGTACTAAATCAACTTTTTTCAAAAATTTATAATTTTTCAGTGAAAGATTATACACTGAAAAAGAATAGATACATACTATGATCATTTAGATTTAGCGTTTAAGATTTTGCAAAAAAATAAAAAGAAAAATCAAATGTTGACCTTATGTTATGGTACAACATGTAAACGTGTACTAATTCAAGATAAGAATTTGAAAAGTCAAAATTAAACTGATGAGAACGATTCCCGATCGAAAAAATACTCGATGTTGTAAAACGAAATCCAAAATATTATACTAGAGTGCAATTAAATATTTAGCACAGGCATGTACTAAATTTACCCTTGATAAATATCTGCAAATCTGCATTTTAAACAATTAAAAAAATACATTATAAAAAATAAAGTGCAATAAGAAAATAATAACATCATTCCTAATCGTAACTAAGACTTATTAAATAGAAAGGCGAATAGTGAATAAATTGTTGAATAACTGTTGAATTGAATGTTGAGTATTTGTGTACTAATATATTTTCTTTTTACAAATTACAGCGTTATGAGAAAAGTGGCATTCATCTGATTTACGAACTTCTAGTAAAAGAATTATAATGCTATTCCAATGAAAAAACATGATATGGGAAAATTCTCTCCTTAACATTTTTTAGTACAAAATTGCTTCAATGGGCTTTACTATAATTGACTTTTCCGTATGTTGGTTCTGGTTACGATTGTTTTTGTGGATTTGGAACACGACGAGGATTATGAAACACAATCAAGACAGGAGCCTGCACAAAGAAGAGTCAAATACACAGAAACACATGAAGACAGTCATATGTACTAAAAAAAAACAATGTTCAGGAGAAAGACTTCCCCTTTCTGTTTTTCATTGAATATTACAATTAAAGAATTTTTAATCGGTTAAAAGTTTATAGTGGTTTAAAATATCTTTAATTTAGAAAATATTTTCTTTAACATTTTTTTAGTACATGATTGTTCGCATGTTCTTCTGAATACTCGGGTTTTCTTTACGGTGGTTTCTGTGACGTCAGTTTGATGGTTTTAGAATACGACGAATACTAGGAAAACAGTAAAGACAAGGATTTGCACAAAGAAAAGTCGATAATGCCGAATCAAATGAGAACAGTCATGTACTAAAAAAATGTTCAGGAGAAGCATTTCCACTTTTCATTTTTCATTGGAACAGTACCATTAAAGTATTTTTAATCGTTTAAAGGTTTTAGTGGTTTAAAGAAACTTTAATTCGGAAAATCTTTTCCTTAACATTTTCTTTAGTACATGATTGTGCATACCTGGCTTCACTTAGTGTTGGTTTCTGCGACGTCTGTTTAATGATTTTAGAACACAACGAGGTTTGTGGAAAACAGTGAAGACAGAAACCTCCACAAAGAAAAGTCGTTTACGCAGAAGCACATAAAGACAATCATATGTACTAAAAAATGTTTAACAGAAATATTTTCCCTTTCCAATTTTTCATTGGAACAGTACCATAAAAGTATTTTAAATCATTTACAGATTTTTGTGGTTTAAAGTATCTTTAATTTAGAAAATCTTTTCCTCAACATTTTTTCTTTCTACTAAACTTTTCCTCAACATTTTTTTAGTAGATGATTATTCTCATGTGCTTCTGTATGCTCGGCTTTTCTTTCAACTGATTTCTATGACGACTATTTCATGGCTCTTGAATATAATGAGAACAAGGGAAAAGAGTCAAGGTAGAAACTCGCACAAAGAAAAGTCGATAAAGCAGAATCAATTGAGAACAGTCATGTACTAAAAAAAATGTTCAGGAGAGACATTTCCCTTTTCATTTTTCATTGGAATAGAACAAATACTTATGTAACTAGTCACAAAAAATACTACTACAAAGGAGTTAAGCATTTAGCACAGGCATGTACTAAATCAACATGTGCTAAAAATTTCAGATTTTTCAAAACTACTGAAAAGTAGGAATAACAAACGTACTAAAATTAATTTTTACTTGTTCAAGTTAAATATTAGACTGACATTTGTAGAAAGCCTTAAATATTACTGTGCGTGGTCCATAAAATACTTTGAATTTTGTATCATAATTTAGAGTAGAGGAAGGCTTTCAGGCTTCGTACACTCTCTGGCTTCGAAAACTTCATGTTTTTCCAGTATGCCTTTAAGGAATCTTACCTATCTTTGGCAATATATTTTAATAGCGAGGAAGCCATGTACTTCCTGAGAAAAATTAGGTCACATTCATTAAAGGAATATGCGAAAAATATCAAGTGCTTGAAGTCAGAGCACTTACTAATAAACAGGGTACAATTCAATCCCTAAAAAGAACTTCAGCCTATCATTTCCAACAGTGTAATGATTCTCAAGTAAAGCATGAAAATTTGTGGAAATTCATTTAATGGCAGACAGTTTTTTTTCTTCCACTTAACTACATCTTAATTTTCCACCACGCAGCAAAGCATTTTAATAGATATGGCCTCATACCCAAAAGGTAGATTTCTTATAGCCATCTAACGACGTGATCTAAATTGAAAAGTGAGTGAGAAAAACACCAAATTAATCGACCAAATGACAACCGCTTAATTGTGTCTTGCTCCCAAATTAAATGGAAAATCCTTAGGAGGAAATTCTTCTTCCCCTTCTTGGATGTTTTCCTTTTTCTTTTAGGTGGTATCTCTGTCATTTGCACTTTTAGCACGGTTTACAATTTTTCAACCTCCCTAAACACGATTTTTTTTATAAAAATAAAATCACTTTAGCATCGTTGGGCATACAAGTTAGATCGGAAATTATGAGAAGAACGTTGATGTTCCATCGAGAAACCATAAAAGTGTGAGAAATAGGAACAAGGAGGACTACAGAAAAAAGTACAAGGAGCAGCGATTTAATCACCCGCGTCAAGAAGCTATTTTCTTGGATAAAGAACAAAAAAAAAAAACGAAGACAGGGCTGATGGTGAAATTAAAAGGAAGCAAGAAAATTGAAATTTCTCAAATTGCTTCAGAAGACAATTTCAGAATGAATTTTAAAAATTTAATAATATCCAATAAAGACCGAAAAAAAATGGAAAATTCATTGGAAATTCATGAGAAATTTTCTATCATCCCTCTGGTAATAGGTAATATCCTGAGATTTAGAAGAGATTTCCAAATTGCAAAATCATTAATTTGACTCTCTAAACTTCCTCAAATCGCATTACTCTTCGCAAAATAAGCACTAGAAATCCTAAAGAATTGTCATGTGATTGATTGGTAAGATTGCATTAGTGTCACCATGAGGGAAGTCAACACCTAAAAGAAACAATAAGAATATCAACCCAGACAAAAAGAACTCAAATGTTTATCACTCTATGGCGAGGGTGAGATTTTTATATAAAAGAGAAAAAAAGAAAAATGGCATGTCGTTAAGTTTTAAGAAATATAAATCGACGGATTTTTATATTTCACAGTCTTTTCTTCGGCATTTTCTTTTCTCTCCCCACGAAAAAAAAATTTAACACAGTGACACGCCAATAATTTAATGAAGCTCTCCTACCCCAATGGCAAGAAACCACCCCAAAACGAAGCTGCATTCAACCCCAATATATAGAGTTCTCTCTGTTTCTGATGTTTCTAATGTTTATAAATTGCTATTCGTCAATTTCCCAAATGGACTGTCACATCATTGAGATAATTATTTGAAAAAATGACTTTCCATCCCTTGAAAAATAAGAGAGGGGAGTAGTAAAAGATACTGTACTGTACATAATGCTCGAGATCTTTAATATTAGGATACTTGTAATTGAGAATAAATCAGAATAATTGATACTTTGATATTTCTATTAAATTTCCGAAAATTTTATACACAAAGTTCCCGAAGCAAAGGATTAGGGTAACTGTACCAAATTTCGACCAGCTTACAATTTCGGCCACTTCACTTATTTCTCAAAACACCATGATATTTTAGTTTTTCTTCATTCTCTGCAAAAAAACATAAAAGTATCGTCTTTATGAACAAGATGATGTGGAAAAGACCCTACAAAAGTTTCGGAAGGGAAAAAACTATAAGAAAATCAAGGTGGACGAAATACTGCCCAAAGCAAAGTCTATATTTTTATTCATTTAAAAATGTATTAGTAACAATCTTACAAAAAAAATACATTATCGACAAGGTTCCAAAAAACACTTCTAAAAAAAGTAACAAAAATGTCAATTTGTATTAAAAATGCGACATTTTAAACTTATGATTTTGGTGCTCGCATACTATGCCGAAATTTGGCACACTTCCTCTAAAAAAAAACCTGAGATTAAAAACCTGCAACAGGTTCTGATACTCCTTAAAAAGTTGCAGAAAGGTGGAACTAAACAAGGTTGGAACAATTAGAGTAGGGTAAAGTGTATAATTTGGAATTAGTTTTACAAGTTGGACAATTCGCCCGTACAAGTTGGACATGGCTTTTTTCTTGATAAATACAGTACAAAATTTGTTTTAAAGCACAAGGAACCAAATTATAAAATTAAAGCATTAAAAATATACAAATAAAAATGAAGTACTAAATTTATCAAGACAAAAAGCCCTGTCCAAATTGTACCATTGTCCAACTTATACCACTTTACCCTAAATCTTGGAATTTCGATCAGCTCATAGAGTCAGACCAATTAGTACTAAAATTTGCCCACTTCTCTTAAAACTTGACAAAAATCAAATAAGGGAACTGTGCCTAATTCCGGCCAGCTTTGAATTTCGTCGGGTCCTATGGCGGTCGACTGACGGTCGAACTGAGAGTCGAATGACGGTGAGTGGGGAGTAATATGACGGTAATTACGGAAGTCATTTGGCGTCATAATAACTCTGAAATTACTCGCTCACGACTAACCAGTAACTTCCACTGTCCCTATAAAAAATCTTCCCCTCACTGGGTATATCAGGGGTAATTTAAATTGTCAAATGGAAAACAGAACTATTTAGTGCTGTAAATTCGCAAAGTAATTGATATTTTCGCGTGTTTTCTCAAAAATATTATAGTGCGCATTGGGAGGAAAAGCTCGCCCGGTAGACATGTGTGTTGTGATTCGAAAGAGTACAGTGCCGACAGGGATTAAGTGAAAATTAGGCAATTTTTTGCATGATAAACACACAAACATTTTTTTTTTGTAAAATAAAATTTTGTGGTTTAGGAGTTTGCTCCAGTTTCTGTAGTGTCCTGTGATTAAAATTTTCTGTCGAAAAGATCCCAATGGGCAAACAATTACTCCGACTCAAAAATGACTGGGTTTTGTTCTACAAGAAATGGTCAAAAAATTACTCCTAATTGGAATCTTGAAAATTAGTCGTATTGGCGTCGAATTTTAGTCAGAGCATTACTCAAAATTGAGTTAGTAATACATTAGTTATTTCACGGGCTTAAAAATTACTCTAACTTGAAGTAATAAAAGCGACTCCAAGGGACGGTCCTTTTCCGTACGAAAAAATGACGCGCCAAAACCAGTGCACTTGCCATCCTTCTCTACCGCATATGTGCGAAATCGACGTATGTACTCTCAATGAAAAAGTCAAATGCACTCCACAATTTTGTACTACACTATCACCTTAGACACCGTTTTCTCATTAACTCTTCACATTTTTTATTGTTTTTTGCCAAGTTCTATGTAAATTTCTCTATTTTTTTCCTGTTTCACTACTCACATTTGGGAATATTTTTGCCGTTCGACTATTGCTGAATGAGCCGCCCGACATGTCGAAAATGTTCCAGCTGGATGGCAACAACACACAAAAATCTTTTAAAATTTTCACTAAATAGGACTTTTAGACACAAGATTTTTATCACACAATACTCCTGAGACAAGAGCAAACATCTGAATAACGAAATTTAATTTTCCATAAAAATTGTCCGGATATTTATCAATCAAAACAATATAATATTATTGAGAAAACACGCGAAATTGCCAACTACTTTGCGAATTCACAGCACTGAGTAATTCTATTTGCCATTTGACAAGTGAAATTTCCCCTCAGACATACCCAGCGAGGGGAAGATTATTTATAGGGACACTGGAAGTCACTGGAAGAGCCCATTTTGGCGTGTCATATTTTAGTCGTGGGCGAGTAATCTCAGAGTTATTACAACACCAAGTGACTTTCGTAATAACTGTCATATTATTCCCCACTTTCGGTCATTCGACGCTCTGACGACCGTCACAGGACCCATTTTTGGATCCAGAATACATACATCCAACAGTAATCTTCCTCAAAATTGCCGTTTGGGGATGGACAGTTCAGGGTCAATTACACGGAAAATCTCAGGACTTTGTGGCTCCCGTAATTGTATCAAACTAAATATTAATTTCTGTGTTTCTCAAAACTTGATAACAAACAAAGTGGTCGAAATTCCATTCAGTGGCCGGAATATTACTCAAAGAAATGTATATATTTTTAAATACTTTAGAAATTGATTCAAGAAAAACAAAGATGATAAACTACTCTTAAAGATTGCAAATAACCCTCCTGAACAAGAAGTAGGGTAAAATCTGTTTCTTTTCTTCTTAATCGTCTTTTTCTTCTATTTTGCGGTCTTTGTTTTCTCTTTGTTCATCTGAAACAGTGAGAAAATTTCAAGTGTCCCAAATTGTAAATGTTTCCAAATTACCTCATTTTACCCTAACAAAAATTTCTATGTCTATTAAAATAATAAAAAATAAAAGTTTTAAAATTCAGGGCTTTGGCACCTGCATGCTACTACACTGAGAAAAAAAAGAGGGTGCGATTAACATTTTTTCCTCATAACTTTAACACTTTTTAGGTGTAAAATATATCAACATTTTTTAATGTTGATTTTACACCTTTTTAAGGGTAAAATTAACATGTAAAAGGGTACCTTTAACCCCTAATACACCTAAAAAGGGTAATATTTACACCGATTTTGGATCAATACTGCAGGGTAAAATAAACATTTTTGGAATGTTATTTTAACTTTTTCAGATTTCTCTCAGTGAAGGGTGGAGTCTACACTTATGGATGTTATACACTTATGGACAGCGTGCAAAAATCTTACGTTCTTACGTAAAACACATTTTGAAAAGTTATAAAATTATTAGTTTATGATAAAATTAACATTTTTTTGATTTTTGGAAATATGTTTAACGTAAAAACTTAAGATTTTTGTGTTGTCCATAAGTGTGTATAACATCCATGAGTCTAAACTCCACTCTATGACGAATTTTGGTACAGTTATCCTAAAATCTTTTAAAATAACACTACGTAATTATTTTTTTAATTCCCTTGTAGCTTTTGGTCACCAATTAATCGACCAATAAAATTTATGAACCTGCGAAATATGTTATCTCAAAAAGAATAATTTATTGGTCAGCATTCTTCAACCCTTTTTAACCAAACACCCTCTCCCTTGGGCATATGAATAAATTTCTCCTTATAGGTTAGATTTCATCGTGAAAAAAAAAATATTGCGTGACTTACTAATTTTTATCAAACACACATATCCATATTATTAATGGAAGTGTAATGAAAATCGAAAATTTTTCATACCTCTCCCACAAAGTAGTACCCCGCAAGAGTGAGATAGGTGTTTTGGGGTGGAAAAAAAGTATGGTTAAAGTTGGGGGTGGATCCAAAGCTATTTTTTTTTCTTTTGCTTCTTTCGCGCCCTGATCCCAATTTGATGGGTTTGACTCTCCTCATATGTTGACTGTGAATAATGACAGAATGAATAACTCCTCCTGACTTGGAATGTGTGTATTGATATTCAAATGTAATTAATGATTTTAATATTAGTAGATGACTGTCACACCACGCACTGACCTCAGAGCCATAGGGGTGGCATATACAATTTCGATTGGGATTAATTAATTAGGTGTGGAACTTAAATATAGCCAACTGGTCGATGGACAGTCAATTATGGAAGTGCTAGCTCCCCCTTTGGACACCCATTTGAGGGAGTTTTTTTTTGTCTGATGGATAATTATTTCATTACCAGAAGACTTTTATCATAGTTTTACGGAGTTTCCGTTCCCTGGAGTTGTAATCGAATGATTGGAACATGTTCCTTAAGCTTGAGGTATTCTTTTTCTTTTGTAATATTATCATTATTTTGCCGAGATCCCAATTACCGAATTACAGATTCCGAATTACCGTAGTTCTGAATTAGAGCTGATTATTTTAAAGTCCCCGCAAAAAAAGACGCAGCCCAACCCTTAAGTCTCGGGGGTGTATTAAATCTAAAAAAATGACAATCATTAGTTAGTTGATATCAATTTAGCGATATTGAGTATAAATTTCCATCTTAGGCTGTGAACCCCGCGTAAAATGTCTTCATGCTCCAAATGAGTAATCTCGTGAAAATCTCTTGCCATATTTTACCCTCCTGGAAAAGTATTTTTTTCTATGAGTGTGGTGTATTTAAATGGCAATATTCTATGAATGAGTGAGCAGTGAGTAAAAAATATGCTAATCTTTAGCCATAATCGCAATAAATCATCGAATGCAAAACACAATCGTTAGGCTTCCATTTTCAATAAATCAGAATTCTTATGGAGGTGGATTTTCCACAGCCCAGAAAATTCCCGACGCTCTTTTTCTTTCCTTCAGAATCTCTATCAACTTTTTTTCCCCGTTTCTGGGAAGACTTTTCGCGCGGGGGTGGTTAAGGGATGAGAAAAATTCCAGCACAAAGTGTTACTCTGCGATGCCACCAAAATCATTTTAGTAAGGGAATTTATAATGAGTATTTTTCCCCAATTTTCCACACACATACACCCTTGTGATGTATATTCTGTGAGTGGTTGCACCAAAGAGGCGCCCTACTTTTTTTTCCCGGAGAGTGCCAAAGAGGATGGGGGATGTTCACGATAGTATATTTTAGCATTGAAACACTCAAACAATAACGATGGTGGTGCCATGAGCGCGTCTCCACCACCCAAAATACCGATCAATTTAGTCTGCCAGAAACATTAAAATAATGTTGGTAATTTATATGATTCAATTTACATTATGTCACAGTTCTATTTTCCGCACCGAGAAAAAAAATGATAATAATGGCAACACGGGCAAATTTTTGATATGATTGAGGAGGATGGGATAAAGTGGATGAATTTTCATTCTACAATTCGGCTTTTTTTTTATATTGTATTCAGAAAAATTGATGATAATTATATGAATGGACTTTTTGTTACCATTTGCAAAGAGGTATGGAATGATTTTTTTTGCGTTGCATAGCTTAAAAATATAACAATAAAATAGTGACAGAAATAATAAAAATGACACTGTGACGGATTGTAAAAATTTTTGAATTTCATACCCAAGCACTTAATGGGGATCATCTCTAGTACTTTATGAGGTGTAACACGAGTGTATTAAATAAATTTATTATATTTTTATTCAACTCCAGTTGAATGGGATATTCAATAAATTTCACTTTATACTTCTCATTGTATCTTATTGGTCAAATTCGAAAGAGTAAGCAAGGTGAATGATTGATTTTGAGACAAAAAAAAACTATGTTTTACTTGCCAAATTTCAATATAAAGGAGTGACAAAGTTTGCGTTTGCGAAATGCTCAAACTCGTGAAATACAACCGATATGAATCGGTTCATAAATTGATGCCGGTTCAGGTTTGGCAGAGAATTCAAGACCTTTCCAATAACCCAAACATGATCAGATTCGAATGAGAAATAGAACCAATGAAAAACACAATAAGGATTCCAATGAAAACTCAATGAGATGACTGTTGCTTATACATTTTTTTTAACATTTATGTCATATTTCTGGATAATTTTAGTTAAGTTAAGTGCTAATCTTTATTGTAAACGGTACGTAAAGTTTTCAAATGAAATAATTACCTATTTTGTGAGCAGAAAGTGTTTTTCTGAAGTATCTGCAAATGCTTCAATAGGAAACACCGGAAATAGATATGATTTTTTTGGAGAGATTTTACTTATTGTTTAAGATGGGAAAGGAGAAAAGACCAGGAATAAGAACAAATCCTGCACTCAAGAGCAACTCAACAAGGCTTTGGAAGCTTTTCGTCGTGGTTTCACTTACACTGTTCGTCTCCAATTAGAAAATTTCACTTGTCTCCATTTGGATTAATTTGTTTCCAATAGAAGCACTTTGCACTCGTATATTTTTCTTGTATTTAGAAAGTTTTCTAATTATATTTTAAAAAATTTCACTAAACAGTAGCACTCTAGAAGGGTCAAGGAGCAAATTTGTGTAAGTGTGTTCAGAAAAAATTGAATTTAACGTGTTGAATCCTCTGACAAAGTTAAAGCGTCTGGAAATGGTTTTAAATTAACACATTTACCCTAAATAGATTTGATTTTTGGACAAAAATTACTTATTGGTTTACAACCGATTCGACTTGATTTATAAATCACTCTAAACATTGCTCAGAATACACCTCAGGAGCAATATAATTGAATTTCGAATAAAAATTATTTATCGGTAATGATGAACCGGTTCAATACTGATTTATAAACGTTCTATATTAGATTATGGTGAATCGGGGTAGTGGCACTTAGACTTGTTGAGCCCTTTGTATATCCCGTGTATCAGATTTAGATTTATGAGTATAATTTAGAATCATTTTGAGTGTAAAAAATGTCTCTACAGACATCCAATGAAGGGCATTCCCATAAGAAGTACTCAACTTGCTCTAGGGCAGCCCCTCAGCTTCTACAATATGCTGATGGAACTAACCCCATCCTGAACAGGCGAAAGCTTAGAAGGAGACCGGAGAAAACACCCACGACAATTTGCAAATCTTTTCTGCTCAAATAGAGCAGAAAGTTGCTTCATGTCGTGAGGGACTCCCAATCAACGACTTCGCCTGCCTGCAACCTTGACAGTTCATGCAATAATCCTGCTGCATGTCACACAATTAGTTAGAAAGCTCCTCCTTAAGAGTCGCACCTGAAATGCCCGCAACAGGTAGTGGGCCTATGAATTTCTTCACGAGATGGTTTTTGTTCGCAGCCTTCTTTGTCAGAGCATCAGCGATTGGAAACCGTTCAGGCTTATTAAGAAATCCAAGACCTTTCCAACAACCCGAAACGTGATACATTCGGTTGAGAAATACGTTCGCTAGACCTTGAAAACCGTTCAACTGTATTTCCATTTAAGGACGAAATATACGCCTGGGTAGTTTATAAACGACGCGTTTTCGAGCAATCCAAAAAAAAAACTGGTTTTGAGGATAGACAGAAAATGTAGGGTATGTTAACTATCGTTTTCATTTTCGTTGATGTTAAGTTTGCCCCCTACTGCAGCAAAAGTGTTTGGTTACCCTTTCACCAACTAGAAACATATGGGAAACATAGGAAATGTCATGCCCCTGGTCGGCTGTGACAAAAGCCTAGAGGCGTACCTTTCCAGCGAAGGTTCAACTTCTCTGAAGCCAACTGGAACAGGTTCATATCATACGTGGATCTTAGTTAAGGGACATCGAACCAACATCTGAGTCTTGATCGTTTTGTGGAAGCAGTCAAGAAGGTGTCACGGAGGTACATTCCAAGAGGGATGTTGTATTTAATACACCCCATACACCCCAGGATTGTCCTCGGAGATACTCATTGTATAGGAATACAGCAAGTCTTAGTCGTTTAACCCACTAGGCCTGGTAGTGAATGGACGAACAGACGGATCAAATGGTCAAATGAAAATGGTTCCCTATGGTGTTAAACGTGGAAATTTTTAGGTAGTCAAAACGGTCATAGCGTTCAAGCGGTACTAGTGTAAACGTTACGCGAAACGGTCGTTACTTTGACTCGGTGAATACGGTGACTAGATAGATGGCACTATCAGGATAGAAGAGAAAATGTTAGGTGCGCTAGATGAGGCTTGAGACAACAGTCTGTTTTAGGTTATTGAGAGAGCTAGATCTAAGATCTAAGTTTTTGAACGGTATTGAAAGACTGGAAGTGTATTCGAAAATCTAATTTATCTAATTAACTACCATACCGTGGATGCGGGTGAATTTGCCCACCGCACCGGTGTGAATTTTTCCCCTCTATTCGTAAACCTTTTCTTAATTCTAGCACTTAAATATGGTCATCACCAATCGGATCAGGTAAATCGGTGAAGACCATCCTTAAGTTCTAGAAATAAGGAAGAGTCTTTTAACAGCAGGGGACAAATGCACCCCCAAAGCCCAAAGTCACCGACATGTACCGCACTTAAAAATCAGAAAATTATACATATTGCTTTCGCAATACGTTTGAGCAGTAAAATCAATTTTCGTAACAAACTTATCCTCTCTTCTGCTGTAACTTGTAACACTTTCAGCAGGGGTGCCTTTTATTTCAATCACACTGTCACACAAAGTACAGGTACAGGGGTTGGTGGTAAAAACGTCCATGGGTTAGGGGTTGGAAGTGCAACTTGTAAATGAGCAGAAGAATGAGAGTGGGAGGAGTAAAAAAAAGCATAGAAAGTTATATGTCCCAGTTGTAATAGCAGTCAATGTCTCTGAGGACGCTCCTTGATTTTTTTCCGGGAGGCTATAGTATGTAGGGGGAGGCTTTGAACTTTCGCACACAAAAATGATGTTCAAGTTCAGTGATTTTTTCTGACTACCATGCAAACCGTATGGATTCTCCAACTATGCCAAAAAAATGTCTTATTTATAAGGTTCATAATCCCACCAAACAAAATCCCAGGAAATCCTTAGATTTTCCTCCAGAGGAAAATGAAAATTTAATGGCGATTTGTCCGATAGATGAATCAAGTTTCTATTATCGCACACGATTCACGCCATCATTGAACACCCCATTTTCACCGTAAATTTTGCACCGGACACTAAAAGTTGCACATCATTGTTTAAAGGGAACTCTAATCTACTTGATTAAACCATTTTTATAAGGAATAAAACATTTTAATATCACTTTTTTGGAACTTTTCTGAGAGATGTTTTATTGACATTAAAAACCATTTTTTTGCTTGATTCTACGAGAATTTCACTCCGGAAACGGTTAAATCTGATGAATACTTTCTTGAAAAGTCCAAATATCACCAAATTTACACGAATCAATAAGTTTTTAAAGCTAAAAATTGACTAAAACTCAGCAAGCGAGAAGACCACACAAGATTCCACCATTCCTCCACGGAGCCGGATATGCACAAAAACGTTTGAATGCGCATCATTGAAGATTTCTCTGTTCCTGCAGCTGCAGGAATCGGGATTTAGCACAGATATTGAGCTTCAGCAGGTGAACAAGCTAAAATTTTCACAAAACATCTTCTTACGGACAATTTCTTTTCTTTGTCATGCAAAACAACACAATAGTGAGGTTATGTCAAAGATTGTCAAAAAGCAGTTGTAAACTGTATGAGCTTATTGCAGATGTGATTCTTTCATTGCACATTCAGTTTGTGCAAGCTTGAAAAATATTTTTATATCAAAGAAATCCAAAATTGCTTAATAATTACTCAACTGCAACCTATTTGAGTCAAATTACTTCTTGTTTATCAACTTTACGATTTTTAAGTTTTCCTTTTTAGTGGTGGATCAAATCGGTAGATTACAATAGATGTGAATATGAGGGATCGCATCTAAAATGAAGTTTCTTGGAAAATGTGAGAGAAGCCATGTCTTCTATGTGCGATCGATGAATCTGAGTCAAGTTTGTGAATTTTGTTCCACCCACAAAAAGTGCCTGTTCAGCCTAAAAGATTTTTACTTAAATCTGATTCCTAATAACCCTTCTACCCTCTGTGATAGTGGTTTTTCAGAAAAGTGATATTAATTCTGCACAATCGTATGAAATATTGCACAGCAAAATTACAGTTTTGGACCTGTTTTTAATTTTTGTTTCCTAAAACTAGGAGAAAAGGATTAGACTCCCAATTTTTTCAGGAAAGGTGTGATTTAAGACTAGCTACTAAAATATATAGCCATCAGTGAAAGTTATAAAGTAATACCGGAGAAATTCGAAGTGTCCGATGGTAGCGTATGTGCGAAACATCAAAGCCTCCCCCTACATATACAACACCCAGGCGCTTCAAATTAACATGTTCATCAACACGAAGGGCACCGTTCATACATTTTCTCCCAAAGTCCCATTCCCAGCACCAAGTTTTAACTTTATGAGAGGGATAGAAGCATAAATGAAGTACAAAATACATTGAGTAAAGTGACGATGGAGGTTGTTACTTGGGTGAGAAAAAAAAAGTTATATATATATATACCGAGAGAATATGTCATTTGACCTCCCATCGACCCACCAATGTTCCAGCAGTTGCGGGTATAGGAAGCCTGATGAGGGAAACACGGTGTTTTCTAGTCGCTCGATAATTAATCAGTATGACTTGGCTGTAGACTCTTTTGAAGGGTGTCACCGAGAGCTATCTATTACTTCACCCTGGTACTCCCAACATAAAAATCAACTTCATCTCATGCCATGTTCATATTATGGTAATTTCTTTAAAAGATATCCACCTATTTTTTTCCCTTCATGGCTCTCTCCTTTTCAGCCTCATTAATTGTCATCTCGTGGAAAATTTTCAATTGATTTCACCCAAGGGTAGATAATACAGCTTAATTAATTGCAAGGAAGATGATTAAAGTTAGTGCTTTTGCAGTAGGCATACTGAATACAACGGTATACAAACCTATCTTAATAATAATTGATCCGGTATCTTGTGAAGTATAATAAAACTTAGCAAAGGGTATTACTTCACAGAACATATGTGTTGCTCACATGAAGTATACGCTTAATGAAAAATCTCTTTAAATGCAATCCCACCTCCTCACAGAACACTGTAGAGCTGTTTTTCGTTAAGAACTGCTAGAAATATTATTCATACCCCATCGAAATGGTATCAAGTCCTTTTCAAATTAATTAAAATATTCTTTAAATAATTTCCAAAACCACAATGGCATGGAAAATTAATTAGGGATTCAGTGAAAATTTCTAACAAATCTTCACATCCATTCCCATCATCGTTGATGTAACATTGTTTGAAAATTTCTACAACATCCTCTCGCATATTCTATAGGATATTATCTATGTAGATAAATTGTTAAATTAACAAATGATTGAGGATTTTAATCATTGCTGCATAATAATTACACCTTGAAATATGATGAGATGGCAGTAATAAATGATGGTGACATTATGTTATACATTTTCCGGTAATGTTTCGACATAAAGGTGTGAAAATTAGTCATCATTAATTATTTCTAGTCAATTGTGCGTATAAATTCTACCTCATACTTCCGACCTCCTAGTCTTTTCGCGACATTCATTTCCTCATTCTTCTGCCACAAACAACGCCCCCCTAGCCCCTAACAACAAAGAAGAATGGGATTGGGGTTCTATAGTCCACCCACTTGAGCCTCAAGCTAACACTCCTGCATAACAATGATGCCGCGGATGAAAAGGAGAAATTATAGAGAGACTTTGAAGGAAAAAAAAAAGAATTAAATTCCATGTCCACCCCTTCTGTCTTATATTTTTTTCCTCATTCTCATTTTTTTCATCTCTTCGTGACATCAGACCAATCCATTTCACCCCCTAGCTCCCCATCCTACCACCCTTAGAACACTCGTCCGCTTGGCTTCTTTTCCACCCAAGTGAATGATGTCTTTCGATTTAAGATGTCACTCTATAAAAATGTTATTTGGAACGTTTTTAATTGCCACGTAAATTATTTGCAATTCTTTCTCGGATTAAGTATCCATCAAGAGAGGAGGTGGAAAATGTCCATACCATATATTTTAGTAAGGTTCAGATGGAAAACTCAACGCTAAAAATGAGAGGGTGAAATTGAAGAAAAATTCACCAAGGGGGCACCCACGAAAAAAAAAGAATTCGTGACTTTGTTATTAATGTGATGTACTCAAGAACCTTCTAATTGAAAACTATTAAACGTTTTAGATGATTTCTTTTACTTTTTTACTTGCCATTGCTCCAATTGCAAGAGAGAGCAATATAAAGTACACACAAATTATGATGATTTATCCTCCACCTCTGAAAAAAGTCAAATTTTGTCAGAGATCTACATATTCGAAAACATAAGAAGACGAGCGATGACGGAGGTAAATTCACAGAGTGTTCATACTTGCAAATTCTCCATTATTCAAGGTGTAAACCAAATTAAATTAAGTTTTATAAATAATATGAAAAGCATCACAAATGTAAATAAAACCAATAGTTATAAAAGAAATTTCAATAAAATACAAATTTCCGGTTCAAAACCGATTTATTATTGATTGAAAATGATACAGTCGTGTAGGATATTCCAAGACCTTTCAAATAAATCTAATCTTGCCTAAATCGGTTAAGAAGCAAGCCCTCTCTAACTGTTTAACTTTAATTTTCTGAAGAATCCAAGATAGCGCAGACTCATGAAAGAAACATTAACGCAAAACGCTCTTTAGGGCAAGGTGGGACTGAATTGATTGGAACTATACATTGAAAACGCTGTTTTTTTTCTCAAATTTCTAAAGGAATTTGGACCTAGCCATAGTTCAGGTTAGATCCACAATTCAATTCAATTCAGTGTTATTTTGACAACCGGTCTCCCCAAGTAAGTGACAAAAACTACTGGTCCACAGACCGTATATGGTCGAAGGAATACCTCGTCGACAGGGAACATCTGTTTTTCTGTAAAATATCGTTTCCTATAATTGCAAATTGCATAGCTCACAAGGTACAGAGTAGGGTGTCAATAGGTCCTGACTCCTGACACGAGTTCTTAAAGAGTCAAAAGGTGTTTCTTTAACACTAAAGCAATTTACTAAACAACAAAAAAAAATTCTGAAAGAAAGACAAAAAGAGCGCAAAAAGAAAATACATTGAAATCCGTAAGGGAGTAACGGCGTTATCACACTTTCACATTAAAATTTTAATGTGATTCACATTAATTGTCGCTTGTGAGCGTCCAAATATGTTATTTGTGTCTTTGAGTCACTTAATATTTGGGGTTTTTCTATTTATTGATAAAAAAGTGGACTTGGCCTGCAAAACTAAGTTTAAATTTACCTAAAGCATAAATATTTTTCACATTAAAAAATTAAAGAGAAAATCGCATTATTTTTTCGCATTAATGCTATAAATCAATTTATATCAAATTTTGCGGGCCAAGTCTACCTTTTTATCAACAAATAGATCAAATTTTGAATATAAAATTATTCAAGCACACAAATTACACATTTGGACTCTCACCAGCGACAATTAATGTGAATCATATTAAAATTTTAATGTGCAAGTGTGATAACACAGTAAGAGACAGATCAGTAGGCAGTTAAAGGTCGAAACAGCTACCAGGGTCATTCTAGGGTACGTAGTGTTTCCGTCCAGTTCGGCAAAAAATGCTTTCATTATAGCCGAAATTTAATGTAGCTTCACTTCCCCAAAGTTCAAGGAATTAAATGACGTCATACTAAGAACCTGTCGTTAAGCTATCGGTCAAACGGTAAGAGATATCAAATTCGTTCTTAAGTAACACTCCTTATACAAGACAAATTTCTAAACAGTTTTCTTTCTTTCCTATTTGTGTTATGGTATTATCCATGAGTGGTCGTCTTATCTTAACCCTCAGTCTGTAATCCGAATGATAGAAAATTGACCGATTGATCGATTGCACGCTCTTAAATCTTACGTTTCTTTCCGGTCTTGAATTTTTGTTTTGGCCTAATATTGGGATCTCATATCTGACAAAATGTTCTTACGTGAGCTATTTTTTCAAAACGTCTCTATCTAGAATTGCCTAAAAAGGGAAATTTTTCTATGTAAGTTTTGATTTGTAAAAATACCGGTTTTAAAAGGTTAAAAACCGAATTTATTAAAAGCCATATTTTAAACTTATTTGGAAAATCAAGAATTTTTAAAATGATTTTACACTTCCAACTCTTAATTGGTTAAATTAGCAATAAACCTTACTAACCAGTTTATAATCCGTATTAATCTATTTAAACTGGTTCTGATTTAGAATATAAAACAACTTAAGGATCCTCGTTTTTCCTATTCGGTGCAGAAATACATCTTTTAAGAAATTTAGCATTAAACCCTTTAAAAATAGAAAAAGAAACAGGTTGGAAATACGAAATCTCGCAAAGAGCCTCTGATACGATGGACTTTTCGACAGCGATCAATGCTACCCTTAAAGACACGTTGCAGCCACATAAGAAAGCAAGCAAGCAAATACGACTTTTGCTTTAGTAAAACCGTTAGATAAAACGGTTTTACAAAATCAAAGACAAATTTTTTGTCTTTGATTTTCGTTTTGGGATTCCAGTTCTTGATCGGTTTAAATCGGTTATGAACCTAATATTTCAGTATTTTCATATCGTGTTCAGTAAGTAAGGAAAACACTTCAATTGCTTTACCTGAATGACTTGGCAAATCTTTCTTAACAAATTAAGCCTATTTTTAATGTGATAATACGATTGAATCCGTAAGTTGAAGGATTCCGCCAAGTCTTTTCCACTTGGCCTTCTTTCGTTGTTATTCTTTTTTTTTTCAAATTAAAACAATGTCACGATTCTCGTCAGAAAATTCCTTCATTTTCTCCCTTAGCACCCGGAATAGAACATTTGTGACAAAACAATTTGGAATGTTTGATAGCTAAAGGGGTTTGTGGTATGGGGTGTTCTGTCCATTGGCTTTTTCGAAGGAAATAGAGTAAAGGGATGAACTGGAAGAAAATCAACCATTACACCAAATTTCATCCCATTTTCGGGTCCAAAGCAATAAATTTTCATGAGAACAAGAGGCACGTCGATTAATAAATGGCATTACATATCCTTGTCACTCTTTCTCCCTCTCTCGCTCTCTTCTCAAATAAATTATATTCCGCATATGCCTCACCCATGGCAAATGGAAAGGTTTTCTTATATAGGAAAATCCTCCGAAGCACAAAAGCTATAACACATTCAATATGTTGGTGGGTGCACAAGAAGAAGATATTCAACCATTAGGGAAGCTGATTTAATATATCCGATGTTTGTCCACAGCAAACACAAACCATCAAGAAATAAAGAGGTTGGGGACAATAGTCTTAGAATACCTCTTCTCGGAATCTTATACCTCCTGCTGATGCTTCAAGAACATGTGGACAATATCTAATCCAGTCATTCCATATAGATTAAGACTCACAGATCATTATTCACTGTACCCAATATTCTTGCTCAGCGATACACATATAATTTCTTCTTTTCCCATATTATTTGTCTCTCTCCTTTTTGAAGGATATATTAAGCTCCTCAAACAACCCCCCAAAAACTTTTCCCAGAAAATCTACTAAACCACAAGGCCAGTCTTGGATAAAAAAAAAATTCGCAGTAAGTTGAGGAAAAACTTTCTCTATAATCCTTCCTTCAATATGCTCTCAAAGACAGAAACACCATTAATCAATTGGTTTATTATTTCTTTTGTCTGCTTTGGAATATTTTTTCTTCAGACATTTATTGCAGAACTCGCGCAGATAGTTTCGATATGAGCAAGCGTTGTGCAAAAAATCAAGTAAAATCTGAACACAGCAAACCATTAGAATGTGACCAAATGGTAGACAACTCAAACAGTCAATAATTCTCGATAAATCTATTCCAATTTTAAAGAGTTCAGTCCAAGAAGAGAACAAAATGGAATAAGTGTTGAAATGCCAGGCCGATACTGCAAGAGACCTGGATTCAAATATCCTAAAGCCTCACTGAACTCAACTGGATTTAGCGACGTAGTCAGACATAAGGCAAGCCGAATATTCCAAGATTTTTCATAAATATCTTTAAATTAGGAATTCAACCATTCCTGGCAAAGTAACACAAACTTAAAGAAGTGTAATACGAGTTCCACAGTTACCCATATGGTTTAATTAACCTAGTTCCACTAATTTCCCAACTGAAGTAATTTTTCCAACTTTAAGAAAATTACTTCAGTTCCAAAAAATCACTGCATATACTTCTCAATGAATTTCACAAAAGCAGCCAATAATTAACCAAATATAAGGCATCTAAACTTAAAGCAAAAGACCAAGACAAAAAAAATCGAAATACCGATGACACCCAAAATCCTGAAAGCCCAGTATACAGTATTCGGTACTTCGACGCTTCGAGATTTTGACCCATAAAGGATTTTAGTTCAGAAATTTTAATCTAATCGAGAATAAAATGTAATGGTCCTTCTGGAATTGGTTACTTGAGGTCTCACTGTGAAAGCCAGCATCATTTAGAACTGAAATTATAAAGAATCTCAGCTAAAAAGAAAAAGAGCCTAGGGGGATCTTCTGATGAGAGTTTTAGCCCAGTTCCCGAAGGTCACAAAATATTAAATAGCAACCAATTTTATTTTTTTCTTTCAGAATCCAATAGGTCATTTGCACTTAATACCCAATCATAAGAAAATTTTCAAAAAAAAAAATCATGACTGATGAGAAATCAGAGAAGTTAAGCCATATGGCTAAGTCTTAAGTCTGAAGCCCGAATAGTAGAAGAATGGCGTGTCATAATCCTGAGTCAATTCAAGACCAGGCATTGATTGAATCACCAGACAAGTAAGTAAGAACATGGATTTATTTACTTTATTAATTGTATGATTTTTTATTTATTTGATTACTTAGTCATTATTTTATTAAACGACTGGAAGACCGTAAGACCATTAATAGACCCGAGAGGACAAAAATAAGGGACCATCAAGCACTGTTGGGCTACAAACTGACGAATGGGGGGTTGTCAAATTGATGAAGTGCCTCACTGAAGGTACAGTGTGAATCTGATCTAACGTAATCAAAGATTGAGAAGCATAGATGTACCAGGGGACTAGGCTACCTTCGGTCAAGCAGAGGGGGCAACAGCCTCGGCTTTCTTCCTGCGCTATAGGGAAGGGGCAATAGCCTCGAACATTTCCTGAAGAATAGTTACCAATTTAACCAAATAAGAAAGAGGCAGTAGCCTCGACATTTCTCGAAAAAAACAAAAAAAAACGTTTTAAATATTTAGATTTTATTGGATGCATTAATTAAATTTTAACATTTTGACAAAAGTGTCAATAGGGGTTCCCTGTCGAACAGGTGTTCCTTCGACCCTAGTGTAAGATTCTATAATTCGCAATAAGTTTCAGATGGTCCAAGAGAAAATCTCAAAGTTCCAAATAAGACATGATTCCAAATTACCTTGTCTTACCCGAATTTCTCATTTTGAATTTTCTACGGTTCCCCTACTGAGTTCGTCTTAAGTAAGGGCAGAATCACATTGACAGTAAAATGCTCAGCGTCACCGTCAAAGCCTCCCCGTATTTCGTTAATTTACGCTTTTTTATTGCAATTGTTAAGCAAATTTTCAATTACCCTGTTACCTTATCTCATACTCGGTGGGACTAGGTGAAAATAATATAAGACAACTGAAGAAATAAAACGAAAATGCGATAAACGGTGAGCAATAAAAAACTGTACCAAAAACTGTAGCAAAAAAAATCCAACAGATTTTTTTTTGCTAACCGTTTATCGAATTTTCGTTTTATTTCTTCAATTTTCTTACATTGTTTTCACAGTGTCACCGAGTATGAGATAAGGGAAGTGTGCCAAATTTCGGCCAGCTTCTAATTTCGGCCACTTTGAGTGTAATTTCGGCCATGCAAATAAATTAATTAAAATTATGTATGTAATCTTCGAATAGTCAATGAATTCATTTTGCTTTTAAATATTTATTCATTTTAGGATGTATTAACACAAAGATCATTAACTTTTAGGTATAATTTGAATTTAAATTGTGTTGTAAAAACTCAGTGTGGAAAGAGTCTTACTAAAAATGTGACAGATCGATTGTGTTTCTAATATTCTTGTGATTTGTGGCGAAGTGCACAAGGTTTTCCTTCGGTATTTTTAATGAAAATTTATTAGTTTTCATTAAAGATTGTTTCTGTTTATGTTAATAGTGAATCAATCTTTAAATTTCTGGTAAAATTTCCTAGCTGGATCCTGTATTTCGCGTAAAAAAGTATGTATTTTGTGAGCATCTCTCCGGTGAGGTAGTGTTGCCTATTCCGGCAACATCTTTTGCTTCCTAAATTTCTTATTCATTTTGTGTTTTTTTTTCAATTTCTGAGTTCTACAATGTCCAGAGAAAAATACCATCCCTTCTATGAAAAAGATGATGTGGAAAAGGCCTTGAATAGGTTCAGGAAGGGCAAATTGCTACGGGAATCTGTGCGTAAATTTGAGATGCTACTTTTCAGGTCTTCAGGACAAATTACGCGGAATATCTCAGGGCTTGTGGGTCATATAAACGCATTAAACTCGTTCCATTTGACAATTTGAAATTTTCTATCCGTTGCGTCACAAAAGGTGGTCACAAACAATGTGGCCGACATTTCACTCAAAGTGGCCGGAATACTACCCAAAGCAATGTCCATATTTTTATTAATTTTCCAATATTTTAGGAAGTGATTTAAAGAAAACAAAGATGATAAACTAGTTTTAAAGGTTCCACACAACCTTCCCGAAAAGGAAGTAACAAAAAATATCAATATGAATTAAAATTATTGCATTTCAAACTTAGGACTTCGGTGCTTATATGCAACTATGTCGAAATTTGGTACACTTACCCTAACGTAATACGGTAATTGAATATTTACGTAAGAATTGCAATTAAAATGCGTAAATCAACGAAATACGGTCTGGCCTAAGTCAGCAATAGACACATCTTAAGCACATTCCAGTCGTTTTTGATTACAAGCAGTCAAGATGTATCCTTACATGAGGCAACAAAAGCATTATTTCGATTAAAAAAAATCGCGGTATTATTGAAGAATTTGATTATTCTTTCTTAGGGATATGACTTTTCAAGAACATCTGCGGCTTTAGCAAGCTCTAGACTATTCTTCCTAAATTACTAAGTCAATTATGCAAAAACTTCAGACTGATTCTGTTGCACTACAATAATCCGAAATGTGTCCAAACGCCAGACAATTTCAGCAGTGTAAAATTTTCGAGAATTCTGTCCTAATTATTGGAAATTTGACTTTTCTAGATATTATAACGTTGATGCTCAAGACATTTCCAGTATTTGGCAAAGTCTAAGCCATCCCTTCCATTTTATGCTTGTCCCATCTCTATTGAATATCCAGAATTATCCACTCCTTCCCCTATTCCACCTCCAGATCTTTGACCTACCCCCCAAAAAAGTGAGTCACAGAACATCATCATCCGCATAGAAGAAAACCTCAAAGATCCAACCACAAGATGTGTGACAATCTTTTGAAGGAAAATCATGAAAAATTGACCGATTTATTTACTCACACCCTCACTATTTTCCACCCTCAGCATGAGAAACCTAATAATGTTGACGTCATTGTCATATAATTTCCTCCTCCAAGAGGGTTGATGAGTTTTCCCGCCTGTTGAAAAAGGACTTGCTGTATGTGTATGTGGTATTAGTGCGACAATTCTCCCATTCGACCACTGAAGAGATATACCATTAAGATCGAAGTAGAAAATAGAGAAAGAAAAGACAGATATTTATTCCTTACTTTCACATCCATATTATGAGAAAAGAATGTCAATGGTAGAAATGGTTTGGGATGGAGGAAAAAAGTCTTGTGTCCCAAAAGAGAGAAATGTTATTGTCAGATGATTTATAAATCCCATAGAAACATGGAAATCCTATAGAGTCAAAGTCGTATCCACCACTGGATTACTGTATTAAACGGAAATATTTTCTCCCTCATTCCCCCTTTTTATGGAAGGATACCCACAACATCAGAAAAAAAAGGAAAAAGTCCCTTTCATCCCTCTCACTTATTCGTTTGGACACCCAAAAATAGACTCAATAAAATCAAAGCATATTTTTCTATATACACCATCATGCTTATGGGATAAAATTTCACCCCAAAAATACGATGATAATCCTCCTAATAAATTGCTGGACTTTGAAGATTATCACCGTACAGAGATTTTTTTTTCTGTGTTTTTTCCTCCTACATTTTTCAGAAGTGGGAAAAAGCAGATTCTTCTCCGAAAAGAAAAAGCAACCAATAAATATTCAAGAGTCGCGAAATGAATCAACGAGGCATCAAAAGACACTCTTTTCTAAGGTATTTCCACCCCCCCCCCCCCCCCATTCAAGAATCCTCAACATGGGTCAACAAACAAGAAAAAGAATTGTCCTTTTATATCCTCTGTGCACGCACAAATGTTCAAGAAAAATTGATAATAACAAAATAACACGACACATTTTTACTCAACCGCGCATAAATCGTCTCAGGACACAAACCACCAGGGCTCGTGAAAGGGCTCAAAGGACCCTCCAAGGATATGGTCGGGGGACCAAAGTCCTGAAGGAATAAGTTTAAGTACAAAAAAAAAATCCCAGACCCTCGTGTATTTTATTGCTTTGCGGCTTTTTTGGCAACACCGGAAGGATTTTCCTCAAACTCCCCCCCCCCCCCCCTTTCTGGAGGAAAATCTATTACACCCCCTGCCACCCTTCGAGTGGGTGGCCAAATTGTCTTACACAAAAGAGTATCAAATGTATTGACCGTTATTTGGTGCTAGACCACTTTGAAAGTATATACAACAAAAGTGGATGCTAAAAAAAAATATTATTTATACTTAAGTATCACGCGACTTTTCTTCCTCCGCATATTTCTTTTTCTTGATTTTTGGTATTTGAACTCGGGGGTTGTTTTCTTGGAAGGCCAATAAAATTGTAATTGATCCATTGTATTGTAGGATAACGCTAAAATTAACCTTCGCACTTTGCACAAAACGTTTTAACAAATTTTAGGATAGGTACTCGTAGATAGGTATTTCGGAATCATGTCTGTTTTGGAATTTTGAGATTTTCTCACTCTTTCAGATGGTCAAAGAGAAAAAGAAAATCACGAAGAAGTACATGACTTTACATTCGAGAGTACTTCTTCGTTATTTCTTTCTTTTTTTATGGAAAACATGGTTTGAAATAATGTTTGCACAATAAAATACGGGTGGCACACCGTCTCAGACTTTGCAAAGTGCTCAAGATGCTATACCTCAAAAGTACTTTTGCATCATTCACCATTTACCGGTTTACAACCGATTTATTGAACAGATTAAATCACTCAAAAAATCGCCCAAAATATCCAGTATAGGACTAATAAAATTGATTTTGGAATAAAAATACTTATCGGTTACGAATCGGTTTAACATCGGTTCATAAGCAATTGGAACCGGTTCAGTCTTATTGAAAATTCCAAGACCTTTCCAACAAGCCCAAACGTGGCTTTATTCGGTTGCTAAATGCGCTCTGGAGAGCCTTTGTAACATTTGACCAACGAAATGGCTTTCCATCAATTTCTGGAGGTTAGAATCAACGCTAAAACGGCGATGGCCACACGGAGATGGCTCACAGAGATAAGGATAATACACAAATAAAAAAAAACGTAATGAATAAGTTTTACTCTAACAAAAAAAAAAAACCTTCCAAATAAAACAGCAAATTATTCATAAAATTATACCCAGCGCACAATAACTTTTGTTTGTAAACATATTTTCAAAATTTCCCATGAGAATGAGCTAGATGACTAGATCTAGATCTCACTCACTCTCATTGAAATGTCTAAAACATGTTTACAAAACAAAAGTTATTGTGCGCTGGGTATTAAAAGGAAAATACTTATCCGTGTTTTATTTGTTATCGATGTTAACCAAAATCTTGAACGAAAAAATGCAGAACGCCAAAATCCGAGAAAATTAATATCCCGATTCCCGAAAAGTTAAAAGGTGGTTTTCGGAATTTCGACGGTCAAGATTTTAGCTCATTTGGAATTCTGGCTACTCGGTACTTTAGCCCCATCGGGCTATTAGCCATTAGCGTTCGGCCATTAGCGTTCGGGATTCTGGTTTTTCGGAATTTTGGATCATTCGGAATTTTGGATTTTGTGGATTTTGACCCATTTGGAATTTTGGCTTTGAGGATTTTGGCATTCGAGATTTTGACCTATTCGGGATTTTGGTTTTCGGAACTTTGGCGTTCGTGATTTTGGTGTTTCACGATTTTGGTCCATTCGAGATTGTGGATCATTCAGAATTTTGGCATTTGAGATTTTGACCCATTCGGGATTTTGGTTTTCAGAACTTTGACGTTCGCGATTTTGGCTTATTCGGGAACTTTGGCCCATTTGGGATATTGGCTTTCGGGATATTGACGCTCGGGATTCTGATTTTTCGGGATTTTGGTCAATTCAGGATTTTGGATCATTCAGAGTTTTGGCTTTTGGGGTTTTGACCCATTTAGAATTCTAGCTTTGAGGATTTTGCCATTTGGGATTTTTGATTGACTGAATTTTGATTCTCGGAACTTTAGCGTTCGTGATTTTGGCTTATTCTGAATTTTGGAGTTTAGAGACGTTAACCCATTTGGGATTTTGGCTTTAAGAATATTGGCGTTCGGGATTTTCGTTTACAAGGATTTTAACACATTCGGGATATTGGCTTTGAAGATTTAGGCGTTCGGGATTTTGGTTTTCGAAACTTTGGCGTTCGTGATTTTCGCTTATTTAGAATTTTGGCTTTTCGATACTTTGGCCCATTCGAGATTTTGGCTTTGAAGATTTTGGCATTGAGGTTTCTTGTTTCTCGGGATTTTGGTCCATACGGGATTTTAGTTTTCTGAACTTTGGAGTTCGTGATTTTGGCTTATTCCGAAATTTGGCTCTTCAAGGCTTTCTCCTATTTGGAATTTTGGCTTTCACTATTTAGGAGTCGGGGTTTTGGCTTTTTGAAACATTGACCCATTCGAAATTTTGGCCTTCACGATTTTGGCGGTCCGGATCTTGGTTTTCGAAATTTTGGCCCATTTCGGATTTTGACTTTCGGGATTTTCACCCATTTGGGATTTTGCTTTTCGGAACTTTGTCGTCCGTGGGACTTTGGATTGTTCCGAATTTTGACTTTCCGAGACTGACGCTTTTGGGATTTAGACTTTCAGAATTTTGGCATTCGGGATTTTAGCTTTCCCGATTTTGGTTCATTCTGAATTTTGTTTTTTTTTTTTTGGTGATTTTGGCTTTAGCGATTTTGACCGGAACCCATTCATTATTGTCTTATTCTTTAAGTGAGGCATATTAGAACCAACAAAATATTTATAATCTACTTAAAGTACTCGTTTCATCTCTGTAACTACTAAAAGTAAAGTGGCGCACTCTTACTGGGCTTCAGAACTTCTACAGGAATTTTAACACAAAATTATTCTTAACACAAAATTATCATTATAAGCCTTCTACATGTATTAAAAAACTTGTCAGTCTTGGTTCTGTAAGGCACCTATTTTACTTCTTAGACTTCTCTAGAGAATCTTCTAAAACCAAAGATACCCCAGACATATTTTTCCGATTTTAATTGGTTACTTTTAGAATATCTTAGAAATATAAAATTTCCTCACAGATCGAAAGAAGCGAAAGTGTTTCGGATTATAATGATGGGGAAACCGTAAATCGTCAGGAAATGGGATCTCGGAGCCTGAGCCGAAAGCTTTGGGAAAAGTTGTTCACTTTCATTTGAGAGATCCCATTTCCCGACGATTTCCGATTTCCCCATCGCATTATATACAAAGTGGAGTGTTGTACGAGATAATTGGTTTTTGTCATGGCTAAATTATCGATTAACCAGGAAATAGACAAACGAAATGGACAGTAACCAGTTGTGACTCGGTACGACCGAGAATTTGACCTCTGGATTGTGACTTAACTAATTCATTTTTATTTTCTAAAAGTCAATGATAATTCCAGTGTTTAGCAAATCGAACAACCTTATGCCCTGTCATTCTCTTCACACCGTTTCTCAGTCAGAAAATTGAACCTAAATATAGAACAATGAATAAAAAATATTTCAAGGAAAATCCATTCAGCTCTTCAACAATCCACCCCCTTCTCCAATTTTACCTCTCTTCATGGAAAATTCAGTGAAAATTTGTAGTATTACCAACAAAAGAAATTCCCACAAACAATATTCCCACATGATATCCCCTCAATTATATTTTGTGACTCAAGAGACTTTTGATTCAGACAATTAAATAATACTATCCTGAGAAACAATCAACCCCTATCCACTTTTCCATATTTTTTTTCTTTTTCTTCCATGAGAGTCTCATTTCCTTTCGCCATGGAAAATCTCATCCAGCTTCGGTGAAAGAGGTTGGAAAATTTCACATAATTTCTTTGAAAAATGGATTTGTGCATTTTCAATTGTTACAATTATGAACACTCCAATAACAATTAAACAGTTCAGAAGGTTTCAACAATTTTCTTCTCTCCACTAACGTCCTCACCAGAAATCTCTCGCATTCTAACAATGATGAAAAGGGAAAAGGAGAGGTGTATCATGGATATGAGGAAAAATCCGTGAGGAAAAAAAAGTCACAAAATGAGGAAAATTAAAAAGAAACAGTTTAAAATGGTCAAATAGACGTTGAAAAGTCATTCAGATGATGAAAATTTGTGCGAAATAGGGTTGAGAAAATTTCATATGCAAAGTATAAGAGGAAAATCAGGCAAAACCACCCACTGCCTCCTCATTCTCCATCTACCTCAACAATAGGGAAAATTCCATACAGAAGAAAATCTCGACAATTGAATTTTCAGCACAAGTTCCTCTCTCTCTCCCTTACTCCTGAATTACATGAAAAACGGAAACAATTAAATCCCTCTCATTTTAGTGAAAGGTTGCACATACATAGTTGGGGAGTTTTTGCCCTATCCCAACCATCATATACATAATCACAGTATTTTATCCATTTTCTAACTTTCTTTTTTAACCCGCACCCACACATAATACCTAAAATGCTATACTAGCATCAAATTTATCCTTGTTGAAAATTGTCAGAGAAAATTCATGTGGAAAAATGATTAAGAGAAAATCACACTGAAGTCACCTGAATGTTGATACAATGACAAAATCATTTCACACCCGTACAACATACTTTTGTTAGTTGGGATTTTAATGCTATTAATTTAATACAAATCTCTACACAAATTCACCTCTTAAATACCTTTCTAATTAAAAAATAACATGACAGGAATTTCCCATTTTAAACCGTTTTTATTCAAATCAAAATTCAGTTACGAAAAATTTAAACACGAGTAAAAGGGTGGAACATCTTCAGTTCTATATCAAAGGAACTTTCCAATCAATCGGCCCTCTTTGGGGAAAACCAATAGAACCAATAAAATCGATGATTAGAATGACTTGCGCTGTGACTCAACCAACACGCCCCCCAATACCAATAACTTCCCCCCAATAGAATTTTTTTTCCGCCCACTCTATCGACAAATGACGAATAGTAGAACGAGTAAAACGATTCTAAACTGCGCATTAGAAGTGACCTTGATTGATTTCTTGATATCTAACTGGTGGTTATTTATTCTCAACAGGAACAATAAATTTAAAAAAAAAATCTGAGAAGTGGATAGAACCCTACATCCCCTCAAAACCACTCTCAGTTGACCAATGACCAAAGGAAAACAAGGCGAACTCCTAGGCTCAGGAGACAGAGGAGGACAGAAGAGCTACTAAGCAAACAGCGGGCAAGGTTTAATTTTCCAGGGACCAGATAGGCTACATTATGAACCGGTAGTCTCCCCAGGGAGGATCACGCAAGATCATGGCAGATCTACATAAACTTGAAACCCCGGCTCCCACACTGAAAAATTGTACTGCTTAGAGTTGGGATTGCATATGCATTGCTCGCAAGAATTATAATCTTAACTTGAAATATAGTTTTCCTGTGCAAAAGGAACGTTTAAGTTCAATTAAATTCAGTCTCAAAGAGAAATAAAAATTTAAATGCGGAGAAAAATATCTTGGGCCCTTATGGGAGGATCATCAAAGTTCAAATGTCGATATCTCAAACCGTTTGGTCTCCACTTCCGTAACACCCAATTATTGAAAAATAAAAATGAATTGTAAATGTGAAAGGAATTTTGATATTTCTTCTCAATCCGTTTATCCAGGCCTAACTTCGTAAAAACGTAACCTTTAAACAAAACAACGAGTTTTGAACGATTTAATGATAAAGAAATGAAGGTTCTTAACAAGGCAGCACTATTTCCGGATTTAAATCTTATAGAAAACATGTGAGTGATTCTGACCAGTAAAATTTTTAAATGCCACTGTCGATATAATACGACTTTAGGGCTAATACTGTTATAAATTGGCCTAAAGAGGATATTGGTCATGAGATGCTTCAAAAACTGTGTATGAGTAGCAAATACCCTACCAGAGTTTTATTTCGAATAAAGGAAGTTACACAAAATAATTATTAAAAAAGGATTTTTAGTTTTTCAAAAATGGTTCTAGTGCACATAGGAAAGGTAGTGAACGCGGGTCAATACCACAGAAATTGATCATATACAAACCCATTTCGTCCAAAAGAAATTCTGAGCTAATCTGAGCAACCCTATTAATTGAATTTCTCTGGGAACAATACGAATAAACTTTTCTTATATGTTTATTCAGCCAATGCTTTAACATTTAAATAAATGGCAATACGACCGTCTTCAGACTAGAGATTTGGCCTAGTTCCTGGAGGTACCTAAATCCTGAAGAGCAACTAAGTAACGTTGTTTTTCAGACTCTAATATAGATTATTTGCCATTCATAAATCGAAACCTAAGTAAATATTTTCCAAAAAATGTCAACTGTTAAATATTAGTGAAGTTAAGCCATATGATCAAGTCTTAAGTATAAAGCCCTATAAAGGCTTCAGGCCTAAAGGCCTAAATAGACTCAGGCTGATCCTCGAGAATATTTAGCGTATAAAATTTGGTAGTAAAGGATTAGGTAAAGGAAATCTATGCAAAGGATCTCTAATCGATGATCGTAAGCCTTCAGTGTATGACAGTTTGGGATAAATCTTTAAAATTTTTACAAGCCAAATATTCTGGAGGATCAGCCTGAGTCTATTTGGGCCCTAAGGCTTGGACCGTATAAGGGCTTCAGGCTTCAAAACTTAGGGCCTAAATAGATTTATAAGGTGATGCTTGAAAATATTTAGTCTGTAAAATCTGGCAGTGAAGTTTTAGATAAATGTGAAGATGTTTTAGATAAAGGAAATTTATGCAAAGGACCACTGGCTGATCCTAGGCCCTCCAGTGTATGACAGTATGGGATAAATCTTTGCAGCCAAATTTTACTGGCTAAATATTCTCGAAGATCAGCCTGTGTTTATTTGGGTGCTAAGGCTCGGCCCCTATACGCTTATACGTTTAGCTCTACACCTAAGATTTGAGCCGTATATTGGCTTCACTTCTAAGACTAGGCCCCGTATAAGGCTTCACACCTAAGACTTAGCCCTTTAAGAGTTCCATACCTAATTCTTGTCCCCTACATAAGGTACGCGCCTAAGGCTTGTGTCGCATAAGAGCTTCACACCTAAGGCCTGGCCTTTATAAGGACTCCACATCTAAGGTTTGGACTGTATAAAAGCTTCACATTTAATACTTGGCCTGTATAAGGGCTTCTTATGTAGGACTTGGCTTGTATAAAGGCTTGCGAGAGGTTTGGCCCGTACAAGGGCCTCTGGACATAAAATTTGGCCTGCACACCTATGACCTTCACACCTATGACTTGGCCCGTATAAGGGCTTCGAACCTAAGGCTTGGCCCTTATAAGCGCTTCATGTTAAATGAGTCTGCACCTTTACCATCCTATTTTCGGAAAATTTTTATTTAGGAAATTATAGGAACTGGGCTAAACCCATAGTTAAACCGCTTTAATCAAAGAGATTTATTAAGGGCATCAAAATATCGGGAAAATAAACTATCAGTCTATAGTAATAGACGAAAAAGTTTCGGTTTTTGAATTAGTGTTTCCTTGATTGTTCTCTCAAATACTTTGATGACATGAAGAAAATTTCAATCATGACCGAAAATCATGATTGGTTAAAGAAATAACGGACGGAAATTTAAACGGATATTCTTTGATTTTACTATGCGAAGGATTTTGTTTAAAACTGAAAGAAGAGCTCTTTTAACTATTACTCAATGTATGGGGATTTACCTTAATAGAAGGTCAAAGAACTGGAATTAATATTTGATGCAACTACGTGCGTGAGTCTGGTGTGAGTTACCTTAAAAGTTAATGATTGAACGTTAGAAATGTACTTCTTCTGCCTCTCTTTCTCTCCTTTATCAATCACGGAATTACCTGCAAAGATTCTTTGGTTATCCAGGTGAGAAGGGCGAAAAAAAAACTTTTTCCACAGCCAAAGTGAAACTCCTTAACACTTTTTTGACTCCAATATATTTTTTTTCACTAAATTTGTCACCTCCAGCGTCACTTTTTAGACTGAACAAAGAGAATTTTTGCACTGCAGATGATCTCTTTATCAATCCTATTAGTACATAAGGAAAGTGGAAGGGAGATCATCTGCAGTGTCCGCTATGCGATTTGGGCTTTGCCCACCGAGGGGCCAACAACTCAACAAATTCACTGAGTGGAGCGAACACACTCCCCGGTGATAAGTGAATAATTTTCACTTATCACTATCATGCATGAAGGTGACATCCTAATACAAATTTCTATAATTTTAGTTTTACAATATTTCTTATAAAATTGAAGTTCAGGTTTAATTTGAAGACAATAATTCAATTTTACAATGCATTAAGCTTAATAAATGATAAAGAGCCTCTATTTAATTTGAATTTAACAACTTTCGATGGGTAACTTTACGATTTGAGAAATGGGGCGTTTATAAGTTCCCGAAACGGCTTTTACCATGACTACACGTATGTGCCCATCTAGCCCAGGGAATACCTCAATGATACGCCCCATTGGCCATACAGTTGAAGGAGAAAGATCGTCCTTGATCAACACAAGATCTCCACACTTTATGTTTTCATGCACTTTGCTCCATTTGTTTCTAACTTGGAGTGTGTGTAGGTATTCAACCTTCCAACGACGAGACAAATCCTGAGTCAGTTTTTGTAGAACTCTCCATCTTTTCAAGGATCCTATGTTCTCCTGAGTTAAATCAGGTTCCGGAAGCTGACAAGGAGGCTCTCCAATAAGAAACATGCCAGGAGTCAAGACACTCAAATCTTCTACATTCTCTGAAATTGGAGTTAGTGGTCTACTGTTCAAAACAGCTTCAATCTGTGCCAAAATTGTGGTCAGTTCTTCGAAGTTGAGAATGACTCCACCGACAATCCTTTTGAGATGGAACTTGAATGACTTTACTGCTGCCTCCCAGAGTCCACCATGGTGTGGAGCTTTGGGAGGCTGAAATTTCCACTCAATGTTGAGCTGTGTGCAATTGTTAAAAACCCTCTCCTTAAACTCATCAGACTCAAACAATCTCCTAATCTCGCTACTGGCTCCGAGAAAGTTTCTTCCGTTGTCCGAATATATATGTGATGGAATACCTCTGCGAGCAATGAATCTCCGCAAACATGCCAGAAATGCGTCAGTACTGAGAGATGAGACAAGTTCTAGATGTACTGCCTTCACAGACATGCACACGAAAACAGCTACGTATGCTTTATCAGTTGAGTCCCGTCTCACCCCTCTGCGAATCAACAATGGCCCAGCAAAGTCGACCCCGACAGTCTTGAATGCACGAATATGGGAGATACGATGCTGTGGAAGATTTCCCATGAGCTGAGTTTCTATTTGAGGATTTGCTCTGGTGCACCTTACACAATTTCTCACGACTTGCCTCGCAGCATTTCTCCCATTGAGTGGCCAATATCGTTGTCGAATCGTAGAGAGTAGTAACATCGGGCCCGCATGAAGCATACGTTCATGCTCCTCAATGATGATTGCATTTGCCAGGGTACCCTTAGGTAACAATATTGGGTGCTTGACATCCGTACCATCGTCCAACAGTTGGAGTCTACCTCCAACCCTCAATAGCCCATCACTGTCAATGAATGGTCGTAGCTTTCGTAGCGACTTCAGATGAGTTACTGAGTCCATTGAATTATTTTGAATGGCAGCAAAACAACTCTCTAAGTGCAACATCTGATACCACTGAATCAACATGATCTCAGCCTTCCGAATTAGTTCGACTGAAGGGCAAAGAGATGGTCGTTCCCTCTGACGCGTGTTTCGCTTCGGCAAGTTCACCCAAAACTTGAAGATGGCCATGCACCTTGCTAAAATTGTTTTCATCTTCGAAAATTTGCTAAAATGCATGGATAATTGTTCACAAATATCCAGATATCCACCCTTCTCCTTGTTAGGGTCCTTGTGGGAAGATATTAATCCACTTTTCACTATCGCACATGATGGATCAAATGGCTGAGGCCAAAATTCTTGAGACTTCTCTAACCATCTTGGACCATTCCACCACAGTGAGCAATCAATAAGTTGGGAAGAGGTAGTTCCACGGGAGATGAGGTCAGCTGGGTTGTCCTTTCCAGGTACATGTCTCCACTGTTCAGGGACACTCAATTTAAGAATTTCTGTAATCCTGTTTTTCACAAACAGCTCTCTCTTAGCAAGAGGAGCATAAACTTGGTGGAGCACAATCGTAGCATCAACCCAAAAGCGAACCTCATGGACATCTAAGGATGCAGAAACACTGCTCACCAACTTCACAACAAGGACGGCTGCACACAACTCTGCTTTTGGAATGGTCAATGTTCGGACACCGTTCTTGAAGGGACAAAGCTTAGATTTTGAGGTCATGAGACTTGCCGATCGATTTCCCGACGAATCCTCAGACACCACATATACAGCAGCTCCGTATGCCACTCCACTGGCATCACTAAATCCGTGAAGCTCCAAATGAATGGGGAATTGAATATTAGAAATCCATCTTGGAATCCGCATACTCTCTATGGTTTTCAAATCCTTGACATACAGAAGCCATCTATTACGTAAAGGATAGCTGGATTCATCTAGATATTCATCAGAGATTTCTGCATCCCAATCCAAAGCAATTCTCCAGGTTTGTTGCATGATCAACTTGGCACTAGTATTCAGAGGTCCTAACAGACCCAAAGGATCAAAGATTCGTGCTATGACAGAAAGTATTCTCCTTTTTGTAACGGTATCATTCTCCGAATCCAAGTTAACTCTAAACCGGAAGGTGTCTGCTCTAGGGCTCCAAATCATTCCTAATGTCTTGGTGGTGTGATCATCAATTGGAACATCAGGGTCTGAGGTGTCGGACAACAGAAATCTGGCATTTGAATTGAACTTAGACAGTTCCATTCCAGCAAGTTTCAAAATTCCAACAAGCTCTTCACAAATTTGGAAAATATCCCTTTCAGTGGGGGCAGAAACCAAACAATCATCTACATAGAAATTGTTTTTGATAACCTGAGCTGCTGATTTATATTTTTCCCCCTCATCATTTGCCAATTGGTTCAAGGCGCGAGTCGCAAGATAGGGAGAGGATGCCACTCCAAAACACACTGTGCGAAATCTCATGTCCATCAATTTATCCTCCGATGATTTCCTCCAAATAAATCTTTGAAAGTCCCGATGAGGTGGGTGTACCATTGTTTGGAGGTACATTTTGACAATATCGCATGTGAGAGCCACAGGATGCATTCGAAATCTCCATAAAATTGCGACGAGCGAAGGTTGTACGACAGGTCCAATTTTGAGAACGTCATTTAAACTGAGACCCGATAGGGATTTTGAACTAGCGTTAAAGACGACTCGGATTTTTGTGGACACTGCTGATTCCTTGACTACACAATGATGCGGGAAATAGTAAGATTTGAATTGCAGTTCATCATATGGTACAGTTTCGACAATTCCCAGATCAAGATATTCTTGAATGATCTCGTTGTATTGGGCCTTTAGTACAGGAGTTTTGTTCATGCGAGCTTCAAGAGAGTAGAATTGTCGAACTGCACTTGATCGATTACTTTGGAGAGAGTCAATATTTTCCTTAAAAGGAAGGTGAACCATATATCTCCCTGAGTCGGTTCTACAAGTCGTTGATTGGAAAAGCGTTTCAACCTCAACCGCTTCCAGGGATGGTGGGTCTTCCTGAGGAACTTCTTCGATCTCCCAGAATTTTTTGATTGAATTATCAATGCTTTCGAGAGTGGATATCCCACAGGTAGCATAAGTGATTGGCATGGCTTGGGGAAATACTGAAGAATGGGGTCCCACAATAATCCAACCAAGGCTACTTTCTCTGAGCATGGGCAAACCAGCACCGAGCTCGATTGACTCCCCTTTGACTAAACTCCAGAAAAATTGCCCACCAATAAGGAGTTCAATGGGACCTTTTCTATACCAATGGGGATCTGCGAGAGTGATATGTGCTGGTATGTTAATGGCAGATACATCAAAGGTGACAATTGGCTGTTCTCCAGTAATTGCGGGCATCACCAAACAATTGAGAGACAAAAGACTTTTTTCACCATCAGATTGTATCTGAAAATAGGTATTAACATGCTTCTTGGCTTTGTGAGGGGTCGCACCTATGCCTTCAACAATGAAATTAGCTGGACTTGATTTCAATTTCAATCGCTGTTGGAGGCTAGTCGTCATAATATTGACCTGAGAGCCGGCATCTAACAAAGCCCTACATGGCTGGAGATTGTAATCGCTATCCTGAATCATAACAATGGCGGTAGCAAGAAGAACTCCAGATCTCGAGGTTGAAGAATTCGACCTAACTTGTTCATATGACGCCTTTAGGGAAACGGGATTCCTCTCAAAATTGGAATTTGACGCTTGGTTTGGACGAAAATTCGGAGGAGTGGATTGGGAGGGTCTTGGAGTATCTGATTGGCTATCCTGACCCGAGTTCTGAGACTCACTAGCTAAAGCATCGTGGAGCAATCTATTGTGCTTCTGAGAGCAATGGCGGCACGATGGATAGGCACAGGCATTCAATGTGTGAGACTCCGAGAGGCAGTTTGTGCATATTTTTAGCTTGTGGACTGTATCTACTCTGGAAGAAGCTGGCAATTTCAGGAATTCGCGACACCTATACAATTTATGTTCTTGTTTATTGCAAAGTTTACACAAATTGTTCACATTTGTGACTGCGCACTTTGCCCGTGTAGGCTTAGGATCATGTGAGGGTTGACTCTTGGACTGATTCGAGGCACATGTCTCCAATGATTTGTATCTTCCTTGGAGAAATTTGGAAAATTCCCCCCATTTAGCGAGCCTTCCCATTACTTGTTGTGACCACAACATTTGAGTTTCATTATCAAGCTTCTTGAGTGTCATATTGATTAACCATGGATCCCTTTCAGTTACATTAAGAGCTTGAAGGGCTTGTAGGATTGATGAGGACATCGTTTGGAGCTTTCTAATGGACTGTGCAGATGGCTTTGTAACGGGGGCTTGACCAAGAAAGTCATCTATATGGGCATTAACAATGCAGAGTTTGTCCTCATATTGATCTTCTAACAGTTCCCATGCAACGGGATAATTCTCGTCACATATGGCTAAATGATCTACTACACGTAAAGCTTCCCCTGATAATGAGGTTTTTAAATAATGTAATTTTTGGGCATGTGATAAACCAGTACGAAAATGTACCCCTGACTTGAATAAATCTTTAAATGATTTCCATTGTGCATAAGACCCGGAAAATTTGGGTATTTTAAGAGGCTCTAAATCTACATTTGAGTCAGAAGAAACAATATTGTTTTTTGTTGATGAACCAGGGGATGGGCCAGAGTTCCGGGACGATTGGCCGAGCATCGTCATCTCGCTTTTATGTACTTCAACGAGACTTACCAGAGCTGCCTGCTGTTTCTCCAGATGTGAGGAAACATTCATAACGAGAGTCTTCAGGTCCGATGTCTCTAAAGCTGAAGCAGCAGTACCTCCGGTGGCATGTTGGGCATTTGTCTTTGCAGCGTTGATAAGACGAGCAGCCCTGTTAGCCGTCTCAGCACAGTCAGTTAGGAAACAATTCAGCTCATCCACCTCTTGTTCCTCTTCATCCTCATCAGCGTCTAGTATGATTTTCTCCTGCACTGTCTGATATTTTGCCTCAATGCGATCGATGTTCTCTTTCAAGGTCATCAGGTCCACCAAATCATCTTGAGAGACTTCATCTGCAATGTAGCTCTCAATTTGTCGTTTGGCGATGGTCAATTGCCCCTTGTAGTTAGCACGGGTTTGCTTACTGGCGTTGGCAGGCATCGTGGGTCACGAAATCCTTTTTTTCCCTGGCGCGGGACCAAAAAATGTATGGGGATTTACCTTAATAGAAGGTCAAAGAACTGGAATTAATATTTGATGCAACTACGTGCGTGAGTCTGGTGTGAGTTACCTTAAAAGTTAATGATTGAACGTTAGAAATGTACTTCTTCTGCCTCTCTTTCTCTCCTTTATCAATCACGGAATTACCTGCAAAGATTCTTTGGTTATCCAGGTGAGAAGGGCGAAAAAAAAACTTTTTCCACAGCCAAAGTGAAACTCCTTAACACTTTTTTGACTCCAATATATTTTTTTTCACTAAATTTGTCACCTCCAGCGTCACTTTTTAGACTGAACAAAGAGAATTTTTGCACTGCAGATGATCTCTTTATCAATCCTATTAGTACATAAGGAAAGTGGAAGGGAGATCATCTGCAGTGTCCGCTATGCGATTTGGGCTTTGCCCACCGAGGGGCCAACAACTCAACAAATTCACTGAGTGGAGCGAACACTCAATAAGTTAAGTAACAGACGGGTTATCAAGTATCCAAAGTCATTATCTCAAACCCTTTGGCCTCAAAGAATGCCTAATGCTAGGGTGAAAGGAACGTCTATTGACACTTTAAGAACTCGTGTCAGCACCTATTGACACCCTACTCTGTACTATTTGGGATATGAAATTTGAACATCTCTGTTTATAGTAAAAGTCATATTACAGATAAAAACGTTATATTACTTATATTTTACTAGATACATTAAATAATTTTCAAAATCTTGACAAAAGTGTCAATAAGGGTTCCCTGTCGAACAGACGTTCCTCCGACCCTACTTGGGAAATTGGCAAAGAAAGTTAAGACTACAATTGAACGAAGACAATATTCTCACCTTTCGTACAACAACTAACACACTCGGAAAATAATCTTTAGTTCCTAACCAACTAAAGGTTTCTGCGGAAAATAAACTTAGGCAATTGTTCTAATTGCCTGGCAAAAAGAATCTTCCAGTTAGAATAATGTCCTGACATGGTCCTATTGTCTCTCAATGGTGTCTCTCTTCATTATCACTGTCGGTGAAGGAAGGACAACGATGAAAGAAGTTGGGTAACAAGTGAACCCACAGGATTTGGTCATAATTTCAACCACGATGGAATGATATAGAGAAATTTTGCTATTGTTGTCACTGCAAAATTATTATTATTGTAGCCTTGGATAGTTAAATGTGTGAGGCCATTCATATAGTTTTCTTAACAAGGGGTCCTCACCAAGTATAGGGCTCACTCTGGCTTCTTCACAAGGGGCTTCCTTGGTGAAATACAGGGGAATGGGGTTGAAGATAGTGAATGTGTTACGTTGAATTTTCTTATGCCATTAAGAAAGTGTTATTCATATTCTTATTCCTTTTGGGATGAAGGTGTGGTGCAGGGGTCTAAGAGGGGAGGGATGAGTTGGAAAACGGAAAATATTAAGATTTGCTTATTCGCCATTGAGATTCTGGGAAGTAAAATGAAGGGGAAGGAGTAAGAATGAAATTGTCGTTTTTGTATTCACAAGTTATATTATTTCTTGGTCTTTTCCCCGGATTTTATCCCAACTAAACAACAGTCATATTTGTATTGTTCTTCGATGGATTTTCTTAAGGTTTTCCAGCAAAAGGAAGATGTGAGAAAGGGGGGGGTTGGCTATAATACACAACCCTCTTGCATTTTGCCTTTTGTTTTGTCATGCTATAAGTTTTTGATATAGCACAATTTACAAACCCTCCTATTTTAGGATGCGGTTTATTTATTAAGTCATTGTCAAATGCATCGATGCATTTTCCCAGCATGATACTGAATTTCTTCCAACATTTGAGTGACATTTTATGGTTTCCCATTCTCATTTTCTCATCGTTTTTTCTATATGATTTTTCCAAGGGGCAAATTTCTATATCCATTGCATGCTGAAAATGTCAATTTTCATCCGTGGAAAGAGAAAAACTTGCATAGAAAAATTTAAAATGCATAGAACGATAGAAATTCCTCATTATGACTTGTCATTCGAACCTTCCGGGGATGTTCTTTTCGCTCAATTTTTTTTTTAAACTCTTCTGCTGAACTCTTTTCATTAAACCTCTTTCTAAATTTCCCTTTTTTCCCTCCAATCTATTAATAGCCTTGGAAAAAAGGGATATTTCCAAATGTTTCCCCCTCAACCCAAATGCCCATACATCATAGGTTAGTAAAATTTTCAAGTTAAATTGCATGAAATATGATGATAGTGTTTTGCCTTATCTTCCAGCACAAAAATTTTCTCTCTATATAGCCCTCTTTTGCCCATTCAGGAAAATGTGGGTGGAAAATTTTTATACTTGATGACATGGTATAATGTTCTGTGATTATTTACTGCTGAATCAAAAAATTTTTCACTATCACATGCAACTATAAGTCTACCATTGCAAATGTTGGCATTCGCACCGAAAAAAAATCGACTACCGAGAGATAGAGAGAAGAATAAATGACAATGATGATGTGCATTTACAAAAAAAACTAACCATCATTCACTCATATTCAACGAGGAAAAATTTAGTTTTCTCTTCAATAGCATTTTTGCAAATGTAGCATATTTTTTCAGCTCTCGAAACTTCATATTCTTCTATAAAAGTACCATAAAAAAAATAGATAAAAAACTTTCAAATAGACCAAATGGGTTGCCTTGTGATGGAGATGTTGGGTAAAAGTTGTCTTAAAATACATAAAAGACATGAACTTTTCTTCTTTCGATTTTTCTATCAGTAGCTAAAGGGGTGGAAAGTTGCATTTTCAGAAGTGGGATACCCCATCCACGATATTCTGAAACTTGTGACGATATTTGGTGGGAATGTCTTGATTTTTTTATTGTCTTGTAAACTGCCAGAAGCGATAAAGAAATGCAGAAGAGAGCCTTGGTTGAAAGAAGTAAATTCTCAGTGGAAAAATCTACTTCTATTTTTGCATGTTATTGCACTCAGAAAAATCTAAGATTAGAATGATTGAATACTTAATCAGGGTTGATTAACACATAGTAATTGGTTAATAAACTAGCACTTGGGTAACCAGAATCCTCTTGAAATTTCAAGAAAATTCTTATCAATTTTTAAATAAATCTAATGTCAGTTAGTAAACGTAGACCATTTACGTTTAATACATATACAAAACCTAACCTTGATACACCTTTAACGACCATAGACTTCAAGGATTGTCGATTTCGGAACTAGACCTAGAGCAACTAGAAACACTTAATCTAGATCTAGATAGAATTATTTTCTCTTTCAATTAATATAAGGGCCCTCTCGACAGTCGACGTCCAAACCAACCAATCCTAATCCTATGATCCATTTAAACTATCGTCCCTAGGCAGATGTTGAAGGTTCCTAGGGGTTTTGTTCGAGTCAAATCGTCTCCGTATGTCAGTGAATGAGTAATTAGGTGAATCCCATTAAGGCTTACATATTAAACAGAATGCTATAAACCTGTCATTCCAGTAGCCGGCCTATTCCTAAAAAAAGCATTCAATCTTTGAAGATGTAAAACCGTTGCTTAAATTTAGGTTAAAGCAGAATTTTTTCGTTTAAACTAACTGTAAAAGAAATTGTAAACTCAGACCGTACCAGGGATACCGTACCAGGGATTAACCCATTCCTTACCATGGTACTATACATAATACGCAAATTGAGTGATTTTAGATGATTTATTCCTCGGTAACTGCTATCCGAATTGCTGTCGGAAATGGATTTTTAGTAACTTTAGTCTTTTAATTACTTGGGAAAAATAGTCCGACAGAGATGAAAATACATTTTGTTATTCTTTTCTTGCTTCGCGGAAGGTCATACAAAATTTTTGCTCAAAATGGCGAACGGAATATGAAACCTCCCGTCGAATTTGTTAAAATGGGCCTCATTCCTCTTTTCTGATTTGAATTCTGGTTGCCAATTTGTTTTCTTGAATAGTTACTCTATCTAAAGCAATAGAGTTTGTAATAAATTAATTCACAGAATTTAAATTCAGTGACCGTTAAGACGTGTGTTTGACAGGGGCTCCCCGCGCCTCCATCTTTCAGATTAATTCATCTATTAATCTGTAGGAAACTAATCCCAAAATATGAACATTCTATCTCAAGTATTTCTGGTACATTGACTGAATGGGCTAAGGCAGTATTGACCAATCTCATGCACATATAAAAGCATCTTCTGACTAGAGGTTTAGCCCAGTTTCCGAAGGTCTCAGAATCGTAAATGGCGACCAATTTTATTGCTCTCTCAAAATCTAACAGGTCATTTGTCCTTAATATCCCAATCTTAAGTTAAGTTTCCCAAAATATCTTGAAAGATGAGAAATTATAACAGTTAAGCCATATGGCTAAGCTTCAGGCATGAGCCCCGTATAAAACTCGACGCAACTAAAACCAGAATATTAAACCGCAAACGCAGTAAACTGTTTAAAAAAAACTCTTGGCATCTTAGTAATGAAACTTTCTCGTTTAGAGACTTTAAAGTACACTAATGGTCCCCTTAATTTCGAGCTAGAGAAAGCTTTAAGATTTAAATTGAGGATTCAGATCCAAAATGAAACATTTACGATTCTGAGTTGAAGGCTAATGACGCTTTATCTATTCCATTTTGCCTCAATTTTTTTTTGTATTTGAAGGTTTTAAATAGATTTAGAAAACACATAAACAGTTTGTCTGAATCTTCAAAATGATTTACAGATAAAGCTCTTCATTTTGCGGATAAACAGTTTGTAGTTAGAATCTTCTAAGTAGATGGACAGCCTTTTGCAGTTCCCTTCAATGAATTTTATGACAAAATGGAATCCGGTCAAAATCCCGAAAACCAAAATTTTTTAATCTAAAACCCCGAATGGGTCGATATTCCGAAAGGGTCGAAATCCGAATAGACAAAGTCCCGAATAGGGCTACATCTTGAATGAGTCAAAAACCCAAACGCCAAAATCTTGAAATTCAAAATCCTCAAAACCAAAATCCTTAAATACAAAATTCCGAATGGGTCGATATCCGAATAGACAAAGTCCCAAACAGGTCAAAATCTCGACTGGGACGAAATTCCGAACGCCAAAATCCTGAAAAGGCAAAAGACCCGAAATCCAAAATCCTCAAAGCTAAAATTACCTTCTATTCTTAAAAGTTTTATAGCTACTCCTATCATAGCAAATGCGTTGTTAAGGAAAAAGAGAAATTTTCTGTATTTTGGGAAATTATTTTACACATTACCCTCCGTATTACTGCGTCCCTTTCAGGATTTTGAGATTTTCGGGATTTAGTATACGGAACTTTAGCTTCTGGAATTTTGACGTCCGGAATTGCGGGTCTTCCGGATTTATCTCTCAGGATTTTTGCTTTTTGAGATTACAGTTTTCGGATTTTGGTTTTCCGAGATTTTGGCTTTCAGGATGTTGGCTTTCGGGATTTTGCCCGGTACCGGACGAAATTATCTACATAGTTTCAAACTACGCAATCTGTAAGTACTATAACTGCTTCCTTGACAATTGAAAGATTTAAATAGTATAATTGTTAATTTAAGTTTGAATACAATCAATTCCTTTAGAAATAAACTTAAAGTCTACTAATTGAAGATTACACAAAAACTTAAAATTAAATTAGTTGTAACTTAAAATTTACAACTACTGTTTTACTACAGCTTCAAAAGTTAACAGTTTATGGCTGGTTTTACTAAATTTTGCCTCTTATAATCCCAAATCCCTTAAAATTTTTAGGACCTTTCGGTTTTCGTTACAATAATAGTTAAAGATTTTTTTTCCAAATTTTTCCGAGTGTGGTACACTAGTTAAAAATATTGTAATGTCGAGATAAATATTCAAATATTCATGTGCTAAAGGCTTTTTGGGAGAGAAAGTTGCTCCATTTCTCCTCAGCTGCAAAATGCGAAAGAGAGAGTGTCCCAAAGGATAAATTTTGGGGTAGTTTGCTTCAATCTTCTTGTTGAAATGGATAACAACTCCTGGTTAAATACTCTTGTTCATCTTTTGTATTACAAACTTTGTAATATCTGAAGAAAATTAGCAATAGATATTACTATTTTTTCCTTCCCCATTTCCACAAAATAAACTTGATGGAGCTTTTCTTTTGGAGTACTTTGAGGGATGAATTTTATCTTTTGCGTCATTTTACAAGATACTATACCCAAGTAACATTGCTATTAATGGTAATAATATAATTTTTATCATTTTGATCGTGAAACACAATATGATCCATCATTGTCATCGTACTTGGTGAATGTCTTTTTCTTCATTCACATCTCAAAGGGGGGACTGCAAGGGGGGTAGTTTGGCAGGGAAAATGTATATGGAGGCAAATGGAAAAGGAGATGAAGCCAATTTGTGTGAAACTCTTCTCACAGGCCATTTGCTGCGAACGATAGGACCATCTGTTATTTCGTGTTTTATGGAATTGATGAATACGACTCTTTCATTTCTTTCCATCGTTTATTCGTCTTTTGCAACAAGGAAGAAAAACCATTCGGCAGTTTTTCCACCAAGGAAAAGTCGCAATTTCTCTTCATTTCATATAACTCTTGCGATTACGCGCGTTTTTTACCGTATTGCAATAAGACATCAGCGTAACGATTATGATTTCTGATATCCCAGACAATCTTTTAGACTCTAAACCTAAATGTTCTTTTTTTTCCTTGGGAAAATACTTCACGGGTTGATTTGAGGGTTGAAAATACAGAAGAATCTTGTATTCTTTGTATCTTCGTGTTTTTGCGAAGGCAATATCAATATTTTCTAATACACGATAATTTTCGTTCAAGCACCAATTGAATTTCATTTTCAAATTACAATTGCCCAGTTATAAAAAATCGAGAAAATACATGAAAAAACAAAATACAATAAGTTATAATTCCTTAAACAATTGATCCAAACAAAATTTTAAAAATTAGCAAATATGGTTTATAGAAAATTGAAAAAAAAAACAATAACCATTATTGGACATTTCTATCAAAATTACTAAATTCAAATATGATAAGACATTCGCTAGAAAGGAGGTTTGAAATAAATCAGCGAGGGAAACCTATTTTATTTTTTTTTACTTTTAGCTAAGGCACTACCATCAATAAATTTTTTTCTTGATTTCATTTTCAGTAATAAAGATTTATTCCTTTATATTGTATAGTCCTACATGTTACTTTCTGTATCCTGGGCATGAACCAATAAACTTATTACTTAGGGGAATGTTGGCATGTTTCGCACAGAGTGAACCTTCAAACAATGCAAATTTTCTCTTTGTTTGCAAAGCGCTAGTTCGACATTTCTTAGCCAAGGGGGTGACATTAGCTCTGAAAAATGCGACCAGTTTTAGTGTAAATTGTCTCCTGTTTTCGAACACATTTCACGAGATATCTCCAAAACTACGTAACTTGCCAATTTGGGGTTTTCGGTTGCCTTTTCGTTATTAAATTGGCTTTTATTTTGTATTAGTATTATTTGCTAATTCGTTCCACAATGACAGAAAACAGCTAATAAACTTTAAAAAAAATTCGGCGTGCTAGAAATATATGGGAAACATAGGAAACGTCATGCCCCTGTTCTTAGCCATAAGATAGTTAATTATTAAGCTCATGAAACGAGATGAGAAATGGTAAGTCAGCTCTTTGCAAACAAAGAGAAAATTCGCATCGTTTGAAGGTTCACTCTGTGCGAACCATGCCTACATTCCCCTATTATTATTATTTCTCACAGGCTTTGCATATGTCCACCTCACTTTTTCGCACTCTACTTCTTCCTTTGAACATCACAACAAATTCAGTTTAGTTCAGTCGAATTTGGAGAATGGAAGAATGAGACAGATATATACAAAACGAGTGAGAAAGCAAAGGATGTGAATTTTGATTCATGAAATTTTCCTGATCTAAAAGGTGTGGCAGAGCCGTTCATTTCAGAATTCAAAAGCGAAAAGGGTGAAACACGATGGCATAATTTTTTAATTGACTGAAATTCTACGGATTGAACTTCAACCTCTTACTTTTTCAAACTAAAATCAGATTTAGCTGTCTCTTTCAGTAAAATTTAAATTTAGTGGTGCAGGTACACCTTTTCAACTGACATGAGTGAAATTCAATCGACTGAAACTTTACTTCTTATACTTATGACTCCAGCACACCTTTTAGATCAGGAAAATTTCATGTAGTCGAAATTCGAATCCCTTTCTTTCTCACATGTTTTGCATATGACTATCTCATTCTTTCGCATACCAAATTCGATTGAGCTAAATTGAATTTGGAGTGATGTTTAAAAGAAGAAGAGTACAAGAGAATGAGATAGACAAATTCAATGCATGTGAGTAAGAAAGGAATTCGAATTTCGACTTCATGAAATTTTCCTGAAATCAGATATAGCTGTCTCTTTCTGTCAAATGAAATTTAAAATTGATATTGAAAAATGAAATTGAAATTTCATTTTTCATTCGACAGAAAAAGACAAACGTATCTATTTAATTAATATTTAATTTAATAAATATTTAATTAATTTTTATCACAACTCTGTAGCACTTCCATTTTTTTTTCTCGTCTTGTTAAGCATCTGATTGTATACTTTTTGTTCTAAACATATCTTTCTTTTATATTAAAATGTATAATATTGTATAGTCCCAACTTGTTGCATTCAACCGGGGCATTAACCAAATAAATATTCTATTCTATTCTATTCTATCTTATTTCAGTTTGAATGAGCAAGAGGTAAAATTTCAATCGATTGAATTTCACTAAATTGAAAAGGTGTGCCAGCGCCATTATTCTTTTAAACTGAAGTGACATATAAATATCTTTGTCTCTTTCTGTCAATTGAAAATTAATGGCGCTGGCACACCTTTTCAATTGAGTGAAATTCAATCGAATGAAATTTTACCTCTTACTCTTTCAAACTTAAAATCAGATATTATTGTCTCTTTTTGTCAAACGAAAATTGAAAATGAAATTGAAATTTCAATTTTCATTTGGCAGAAAGAGAAGAAAGTTGAAGAGCTGTGCCAGCGCCATAAATTTTGAAATTCGATCGATCGAAATTCTACCTCTTACTCTTTCTCACTGAAGTTAGATCTCGCTGTCTCTTTCTTTTCAATTTAAGGATAAAATTTCAATTTTGATTTCAAAGAAAAAAACAGCAAAATTTCGCAAGAGTAAGAGATAGAATTTCAATCGAACGATTTTCACTAAATCAAAAAAATGTGTCCAGTGCTAGGATGATTAACTAACGGATAGGAGCATTTTAATTCACAAATGGTACATTTTTCTTAAATTATTTATAATTTTTATGCCTTAGATTCCACAAAAATAAATATAACACGAAATGGTAGCCACATATATAGAGAATATATTTTTATTGAATTTAAAATTTTACTGGTGTTACAGATAGACAATTTTTTTAGAAAAATTCAAAAAAATTGCGAATTTTACATCTTTTTCATAAAGGTTTTAGAAACGATTATCCTCGTGCAATCATTATAAATTATGTGCTAATAACATAACATTAGATACTCTTTCATTTGGTAAAAGTTTTAAAATGATTGCATTTGGTTTTATACCAAAACTAAAAAACCACTTAAGAAAAAATATACCACATTTTTGTACGGAAAATGTATGAGAATGCTCTGCCCTGGTCCAGTGCCATAAAATTTCAAAAATTTCCCTAGAATTTTTTATGAAGAATTTCAAGAGAATTTTCTTAAACCAAAATTCAGCGAAATTTAAGAAGTCCTTTAGATTGAAAATCAAATATAATTTCTCTAAAAATGACAAATAAAAATAGAAAATTGAGCTCTGTAAGTAACTAAAATCACAATGTTGTACATTTTCTTATGCTGCTTATGCGTGATTCTTTTACGGCGTGTGGTTTTTGTCTGATTAAATTATTTGACGATGAAGAGAGAAAATAATAAATCCCAGGAATGATCTGACGGAGAGCATAAAAATAAATAGACCGATTTTATAGCAATTTTTACGACGGCTAAATTTGACTTTGCAACTTTTGCCATACTCCGCGAACCATTTTCACCCACTCCCACCTCTCCCCTGGATTCAGGCCCCTCGAATCCCTTTTTCCGCGGGAAATCCTTCAAGACAAACCCTCTCTCTCTCTCTTTTGGAAATATTTTACTATTATTGTTACGATTATTATTGGGATGTGCAGAGGGGCGGCAGCATGAAAGGGGCCGCGAGAGAGTGTGAATTTTCTGAGGGATTTTATGACTTTCCAAAAAGGAGGCACATCAACCCAACCCCCAAGCCCCCGGAGCCCCTTAAAGGATGCCATTTGGTTTTTGAAACAAACTGACTCGGAGCATCTTCAACTTTTCCCGTACAATCTCCATATTTATGATTATTGAATCAAAAATGATGATGGAATTTAATTAAAAACCATCCCACTTCAGCCTCAATCAAAGTCCCGGGCCCCCTCGTCAGGCGAGCAGCCCCTCGTGATTGAGACGCAAAATGAGTCTCAGAAGATACTTCTTAAGATCTCTAAATCACACAAAATTCAATATTCACAGCATTGGAGAATTGGATGGAGGAATTCAAGTGTCTCAATATGAACTCCCTGTCACCCAGCATCCCCGGAAAATGCTGGAAAATCTCAAAAGTTGCCCCCTTCCCAAAGCGAAAGCACAACTCAGCGGGGAGATAGTTGTAGGGAAAGGGGTTGAAATAGCAAGAAAATAGCAAGAAAATCCATTTCATTGTTCAACAGAGGGAACATCGATACAAAGTCTCTAGAATATCATCCATAAATTCCCTCCCGGATGGTACTTTTGGGAATTGAAATGCAATATTCACTCCGTCGCGCAATGGACTATTTTATCGTCTCAAAATTGAATCATAAACAAAGTAGATTTTCACGGGGATAAATAAAAAAGCAAATGCTCTCAATTGTCTCTCGATTTCGTGGAAAAACAACCTGGAAAAATTGTCACTTCTGGGAGAAATCTCACTCCCGGAAAAGGTATGTTCGTGCAAAAAAATGACGCTTTGGAGGCTAGGAAGATTGAGGTTATGTTGACTTAAAAGGTGGTGGGAAAACACACTTTTTAGCCAGAAAATCATGAAAATCCACCTACCTGGTACTTGATGGTACTTCCTTGAGACCTGGCTGCTCTCCAATTGAGGGCTAAGAGACAATTTTCCTGGGAATTCCACCCGAAAATCATGTCATCTTTGCCCTCAAGGAGATTCTGTGTTTTGGTCAAATCATCAGGAAGACAGCGCTGAAGCACTTTGAACATCTCTTCCTGATTGAACTGAAAGGTGTCCGTACACGTGGCCATCGTTTTCACTCACTTTTCACAAGAATTTCCACAGATTTTCACAGTAAAAACACAAATCCGGCAAATAAACACTAGAAAAGCGGCATTGTTTTGACACGACTACTTCGTCCACAAGAGGCGCCACAAATCTCGCCAAAAGAAGACCAGAGGGCGCTTTAACGCGGGATTTTGAATTCAAAATTTACGTTTTGAAAAATCTTTTTTAATTTATATTTCTCATAATAATATTCTTAAAAAATTAAATTGATAAGCATAAAACAGCTTAAAGTAGGTGAGATTATTAATGTGAACCAACTATGGGTGCCTGCAAATTAAAATTGTGAACTGAATTTGTGAATGAATAATCATAAATTAAAGAAATTTAAAAAATCAAAATTAGATCAATTAGATACCTAATTTTTCATACAAAGTGAAATTGATTTAAGGCATAGAAACAACATTCCTAATATTTCTTATTAAAAAATATAGCTATCGTTTAGTTTAGGACAAAGATATATTTGGTATGAGTAAAGTAACCACTGGTAAAAATAAAAGGGTCAAATTGACCCTTTTCCAAAGGATGGATCATATTTGACTCTTTGAAAGGGTCACCAGGTACCCTTCGAAAGGGTCACGGTTTTGACATCTATTTAATTCCGGAATAAACGAATAAAAAAACAATGAAAAAGTGATCTTTGGAGTTCGCTCAGATGAGAGAAATATGATATCAGTGATAAGTTTACAATAAAACATGATTATTCGTGATAAATGTGCATACTAAATTTCAAGAGATACAAAAGTGAACCTTTCAAAGGGTCAAATACGATCCATCCTTTTGAAAAGGGTCAATTTGACCCTTTTATTTTTACCAGTGACCGAATGGCCAATAAAAAAAAAAACAAAATAAATAAAAATTATTTATAAATCAATATAAATTAAACTTTAAAAAAATACCAAGTTCCCTTTTCCATGAATGCTGCACTATATTTTTATGTATATTTATTTATTAATATTAATATGTATTTTTATTTGCAACAAAGTCGAAAATTCTGTAAATTTAATATAGTAAGGTAGGGTAACTGGGTCGTTTTCCGAAGAGTGCTACTTAAACGCTTGTTTTTGGACTGATGAAATTTACTTCTCCTAAATCCATAGAATTATTCACTGTTTCATTCAAAAACATAATACAGTAGAGTTCCTCAAATTTGAACATTTGGGGGGTATAGATGACATTTCTCACTCCTCAAATTTGAACAATATTTTTAAAAACGTAACGGAATTCATGTGAAATTCACTTTCCCTAAATTAAGATAAATAACTATAGAGACCATATCAATGTAATGTATTGTGAAATAAATGGAATTTGTTGCGGAAGTTACTATAATACGATAATATTGAGATAAGACTAAATAAAAATAGTTTTACTTCATACTCCCCGCAAAACTTTCTTAACTTAACCTCAATTTTTACATTTTGAACTCAACCGTCGTTCAAATTTGAGGAACTCGACTGTATAAAAAAAATATCAAAAATATCAAAAATATTAAAGAAAATTTCTAAAATAATGATAATACTGAAATAAGTCATAATGCACTAACTGGGTTGCCTTTTCGCTTATTCACTTTTAATTAAACCTTTTGATTTAAAATACTTTTTTCACAAGGAAAAAACAATAAATGTTTTCAATCAACCAGCTGGCATTAGAAAATTTTTAGTGAAGAACGCAGCTGGCACAAGATTGAAATGAGTCTATTACACTCACTTATTTAATGGATAAAAATATTATTTTTGCTTTTTCTCAAACTTGAATAGTTATATTATGTTACTGTAGTGACTATATCACGGAAATAAAAATAAAAATATTATTTTAAGTGGATTAGTCATAAACGATTCAGATAGCGAAGCGCCCGGATTAGCACACTTGACCGTTTTGAAAAATCTTATTAAAATAAATAATTTGGGAGAAAAAGTATCATTAAAGCAGGGATGTGCAAGGACAAGGACCGTTGAAACCGAATAAACGTCAAAATAAATTTGACCATGTAGCGTTTTGACAATTGACGTACATACAATTTTCATTTGACGTTTGTTCGGTTTCAAACGATTCTTGCCCACATCTGCATTAAATAAAAATAATGAAAATAAAACAATTTAATTTATCAAATTGAAACCTTTTAAGTGTTTTAGTTTAACCTTACAACCTCAGCTCAAACAGTTACAGTAAAGTCTCTCAAATTCGAACGACGTTTGGATCCAAATGTCAATTGTGAGGTTATGTTATAAAATTCGTCTTCTGGATGAATGTAAATCTTTTTTATGTGCTTCTTTCTGAATATTTACATGCATATATGATCGTATAGAATTTCTAGGTAGTATGTTACCGCTAAGATTTGTGAGAAAGTACGGGAATTTGATTCAAAGTACCTTTTACGGCGTTATCACACTTACACATTAAAATTTTAATGTGATTCACATTAATTGTCCCTTGTGAGCGTCCAAATATGTTATTTGTGTCTTTGAGTCACTTAATATTTGTAGTTTTCCTATTTATTGATAAAGAAGTGGTATTGGCCTGCAAAAATAAGTTCAAATTTACCTAAAGCATAAATATTTTTCACATTAAAAAATTAAAGAGAAAATCGCATTAATTTTTCGCATTAATGCTATAAATCAATTTATATCAAATTTTACGGGCCAAGTTCTACCTTTTTATCAACAAATAGATCAAATTTAGAATATAAAATGATTCAAACACACAAATTACACATTTGGACTCTCACCAGCGACAATTAATGTGAATCATATTAAAATTTTAATGTGCAAGTGTGATAACACAGTAACTCACTGTTCAATAAAATTAAAAAAGATTTTTTTAATGTTTATTACTTTATATTTTGCTCTTTTTACACCTTCAGCTTGACAAATTCAATCACATCGAAAAACATCGAAAAATATGGCTTCCCCCCCCCTCATTAGCGCCACCAATTGCCAAAAATTTGACGACATTTCTAACACTCAGCAAAAAATTTGTAAAACATTGTGCTCTTGTCATACATTGTTCGTCAAATAATCAATTGTTGAGCATTTTCGGTCTTTCACAAACATTTGTTTATAAATGTACGTAAAATTTTGTCATTTGTTCGTACAGTTTGGTCATACAAACAAAAATGTACGAACAAATGTTTGTAAAAGAACAAAAAATTGTGCAGTGATCATGTTACGTACAATGTTTGTCAAAAAGTGCAAACTTTTACGAACTTTTCAGTGGATTATACGATTTTCAAGCATTTTGTATTCGTAAGTCTTTAGTGGGAATTCACAAACAATTTATGCACGTTTTTATGAAATATTTTTTCCTTTTCTTTTACTATATCATAAAATTTCCCGACGACCATGAAAATCCATTTCACTCTTTCTCGAGAGAGGACTGAAAATTTAATACAATATTCTTTAAATTTTTTTCTATGCTTAATAAGGGAATAAATAAAATGACTATTTAATTATTTATATATCAGCGAGCGTAAGTGACAGATCGGCCGATCGGCGCCGATTTATCTCCATGATCGGCTGATCAGCAACATCAATGAACTGTAAGCGGCAGACAATGTCTAAAATTCTTTTTATCCCCGAAATCTTCAAATTCATGCCTAAATAAGCAAACGAATGGAAAAACTGTCTATTTACTTTAGTAATTGGCACTGTTTCAAGAAAATGCTCAAGAGGTGAGACTCTGGGAGGCTCATGAGGAGTCCATGAGTGTTTATGGGTGATTTATTGTCGTCTGAGTGGCAAAATTGGGGGATCCTATTGATTTCTGAGGCGAGATAGTTGCTCCCAGAAGTATCACATAAATCCTGCCAAATGTATATTTCGCTAGAATCTCATCCTCGGCCCAAGAAAATGCGTCAGGAGTAGTTCTCCCCATTCCCCCTCTGTGTATGCCTTTTGTTCCCGCCAAACACAAGAAGTACATGGTGTCTTCTTTGGTTTTGGGGAGGAGGCTGCAGGGAATGAAGATGAAAGTCTCCACCACCTAATAAACACCACGGAGCAAGATCGAGATTTTACTTTTGGGAAGCACTTCCCGCCTCTGAACAAATATATTGTGCAGTCGGTAGTTTATTGTAAGTTTCTGGAAATGGCTCAAGAACAAATAACTATTAAATTATCACCCATAATAAGTTTCTTGTGCCTCTTCTCCCTCAATTCTTGGCGGATCTTGCTTAGTTTTTTTTTTTGTCTTCTGGATGGGAGGTTGACAATGCCTTATGAGGGTGTGATTGAATGGAGTGCTGTAGTTCGAAAATCCTTTGGCGTGAACTTCCGACCAGGAAACCCTCTGGACGGATTCTCCCTGCGGAGTGTCGGATTCTCGGCCCAACTGTGGCCACCCACATTCGCCTTTAATTGCACTGCCGCACTGCACGATACTTCATCAAGGGTGCAAAAGTTGTCTGCAAAAGCACACAAGAAACTCCACCACTGAATGGTAATATATTTGTCGGTTTTTGCCACCCCTTTTGGAGGCCTCAACCCATCTCTTTTAAAATTGAACATCGCTGTACAAGATGCAGTTTCCGTGCCTGAATTTATCTTCAATACAGCCTCTGTTTCTGCAATATTGGAGGATTGCTGGCAAATTTATTCCCTGACTCCGCACAAACCCAGAGACAAACTTTCCTCACCCGAAATTGCTTAAAGGGCTTTTCTCCACCGGGGCTCTGGGGTTTAGAGGGGTAGGGGGTTTGGTAAATAGATGGGAATCCGGGGGATATATTGAGTGCAGTTTTTGGGGCTTCTTGGAATCCATTGCAGGAGAAATTCAACGGTTAATAAATCTCTGGGTTAGTTTAGTTCCACAATACCATTTCTAACAGTGTGGAAAAAGCTGCTTTTACCTCAAAATCCATTTCAAAGAGAAGTCATTAAATTTGTAAAATTCTCTTAATCAAAGACATAGCCAGGATTTGAATGATAGGAAGTACCAATTGGAGAACTATCCCTCAAGGAAACGTTTTAAACTCTTCAAGGACGATAGGAACACCGGTATCCCCCCAAAAAAATCCTACGGCCTTCTAAAGATTCTTTGCTCTAAAAGATGTTAGATAAAGTGATTTTTTCTGCCGTTAAATTTTTGACCCTCTCGTCCTTAAAGGACGAGTTTTTATGACGACGGTTTTTTCATATAAAATGCGAGAAAAAGTTTTGTCAAATTGGTAAATAACATGCTTTTGACAACATTTTAACAAAATCCATTTGTTCATTTAACAAAACTTTTTCTTCAGAGTGTTAAGCCACGTTCTGGCAAGTAATCGGTATTTTTCAGCCATTTAAATTTTTGAATACACTTGAGGACAAACAATTCCAAGGTTTCAACATTAATCAGATAATTCGTGTGAAATTTTTGGTCCTTTCGGGGAAAAGCGAAAAAAGAGCATTTTAGAGCGATGCGTAGCATACACTCATGGCGGATAACGTATTTTTAAGGTTAGAATTCGATGTCAACTGAATATTTTTACGATAAACTATCAACGACAATGATGCCATCTAAAATAAAATAAAATAAAATGCCATAAAAACTTGCAGTCATTGATACTAGACTTATGTCAGTCATACACTTACAGACTGTGTCATTTAGATTACTTTGAAATAATAGCCTTGTGACTCACTAGCTGTTTTGTTAAACTCGAAAGTCATAAACGGATACCTAAAAGAAACGTTCGTGATTGTTCTAAAATTTATATCTTTGACTGTTTTAGGGTATGAAGTCCTGAGAGTCGTACTAAAATTTTGTTTCCTTGATCCGAACTTTTTATTCGAATCGATATACAATATTTCAAATATAAATTTCAGAAATATAATGTTCATAATATGTACTAAATAATTATTTAATAAACTATTTCAGATTGTACTAATTTTGTACTAAATATTTGTATATTTTATAAAGCATATTTGTTTGATGAATTCCGTACTCTTTTATTTACCTAGAAGTACTAAAATTTGAATATTACATATCATGGTGGATTAAAGCAGAGTACTAAAACAAATCTTTGTCTGTTGGAGATAAATTTTCTTCTTTAACTTCAGCATGAATTAGAGGTGTACGTACACGCTAAAGCGAAAAATAAAACAAGTGATAAGTCCAAATAAGCTTAAGGTGGCTGAGATTCTATAGAATTCTTTATAATTCAGTTGTGAGTTCAATTTCTTAGGGTAATGGCAACGGCACACCTTTTAGATCAGGAAAATTTCATGAAATCAAAATTTACATCCCTTTCTTTCACACGCGTTTTTGTATATGTATATCTCATCCTTTCTTACCTTATTTTCGATTAAGCTAAATTTAATTTGTCGTGATGGTTAAAATAAGAAGAAGAATGTGAAAGAGTGAGATGAACGTATGCAATAGGTTTGAGAAAGAAATGGATGCGAATTTGGACTTCACAAAATTTTCCTGATGTAAAAGGTGTGCCGGACCCATAAGGAATCGTGTCGAGAAAACTGTTCTTCAGGCACCCCGAGTTATAAACACTCCGAGGTCGCTTTTGATAAAAGGCCAACAAAAGAAAAAGAAAGTTTATTGGAATCGGCTAATAAGCATTAGAAAGAGAGAGAGTCCGGTCAATTTCGGTATAGTAAGGGTTGGGTCGGGTCGGACTACATTGCGGCGGAATGAGGACAGATGCAACCTATCGTTAGAAGGTTCTAAATCTCAGATACAATGGATACAATATACAAAGAATTTCTTAGAAATCGCTTCGTAAACACCGAAAATGCAGCCCGGTTGAGAAATTTTTGATTACATGGAGTTTCGGCTTAAGTGACAGCGGATTGAAAGAATTTGATATTAATTGCCTACTATTGGAGCTCATTCATAAATTTTTTTTTCAAGGCAGAACTCCCTATATAGCTTAGATCAGAGAACATCGAGGAAGGTGTGCTACCCACCATTAAACAGGTCTTAACCTCAACTACAATATACTAAAATTTAAAGAAAAAGCATTATATTTTTCGAAAATCTTTTATTCGACTAATTGAACTTTCGATTAAATCGGGAAAATAAGAAGTGTTGGAAGCCAAATTAATATGCCCTCAAAGACTTTTCCTACTTTAATTTTGTCAGCTGAGCAACGAAAGTCAAATAAAAGAGTTCCAGTAAAATTACAAAAATTAAGTAGTTTTCATTCAAGTCTCCTTGGTGATCTTGGAGTGCACCTACCCACCCGGCAAATTCTGCAGAATTCTGCAGAAATTCGTCAGATTTGAATTACTAACTGCCGAAAAATCAGCAGAATTTCTGCAGAATTTTGTTCTAAGGTGGATCCGATCGTTGTATGAAAATTCTGCGGAATTTTCTGCAGAATTTCTATAGAAAATTTTAAAATTATCGGCAGAATTTCTTTAGAGTATTTAGATGATTTCTACATTTCTTCTACCCTTTCTAATGTTTCTAAACATTATTTTAACTACATAAAAATATGTATTTCAATTTATTTAATATTCAATTTTTATTCAACAATTTTACGTGAATACTCTCTTTTTTTTACAATATTATTATAATGTTATAATACAATATTATTAAATCAGCCATAATAGAAAATACGACGGGAAAGGAAATGGTTAGAAAACACGAAAGAAATTCGCGATGCTCACGAAGTCGCACGACTATCCCGAAGCCACACGAAGTATCCGATTGAATGACAAGAAACGTTAAAATTTCAAAAGTGCAGAATTGCAGATCGAAGTTTTGCTGGGTAGTTTCCCAGTGAAGCTTGTGAAAAAGAATAGTGTTATTCTTTTTTCTGCACGAGTCCAGGAAACTTGTGAGGATTGTGGATGTGGATATTTTTGTAAAAGAAACTCTGGAGGAATCAACACCTGTTCTATTAAGACCTTATTCAAGTTTTCACTATATCATTCCATCGTTCTTACTGTGTTATCACACTTGCACATTAAAATTTTAATATGATTCACATTAACTGTCGATGGTGAAAGTCCAAATGTGTAATTTGTGTAATTGAATAATTTTATATTCAAACTTTGATCTATTTGTTGATAAAAAGGTAGACTTGGCCCGCAAAATTTGATATAAATTGATTTATAGCATTAATGCGAAAAATTAATGCGGTTTTCTCTTTAATTTTTTAATGTGAAAAATATTTATGCTTAAGGTAAATTTAAACTTATTTTTGCAGGCCAAGTCCACTTCTTCATCAATAAATAGAAAAACCCCAAATATTAAGTGACTCAAAGACACAAATAACATATTTGGACGCTCACAAGCGACAATGAATGTGAATCACATTAAAATATTAATGTGCAAGTGTGACATTTACCACTTTAAGGTGCTGTTTTTTTTAGAACTTTACTCTCAACTGCTTCTGCATTATTGTCTTTTGTTTTTGTTGGTTCTTGTCTCAACTGTTTCCTGCAATCCTCGACGAATTCTAAGACCACCAAACAGTCGTGACAGGAACCAAGACAAAACAAGTCGATAATGCAGAAGCACTTGAGAACAGTAAAGTATTAAAAAATATTAATTTTTCATTGGAATAGCACCATTATACAAGATAATATTATATTAATATGCCTACAACAATAGGTTTAATTCAATGAGTACAAAAATTCTAAGATTTCTTGCATAAATTAAACCCTTATAAATTCGAAATCTTTAAATTCAATAAGTCAAATTTTACAAGATTTTCCCACGGAACCCTCAACATTTTTTGTACAATGTTTTTATAGGATATCCCTTGGGGGAAAATGGGGATAACCCAACAATTGGGGATTAATCTTGGGGTATTGGTGAAGAAATTCGGTAAAAGAGAAATACCCATTGGCCATTTGGGGGTTGATACTTCTTCGGGTGGAGTGGGATGAAGGAAATCCAGGGAAATTCCACACCAAGTCAATTTCGATGAATATCCTGCAACCAATCCTCCTGAGGGAGAATTTTGGCATTCGAGGAAGGAGGAGACGAATGAGATGAAGGCCACTAATGGATGGACATATGTTTGATACAATTGATGACTTTCCACCGTGAGCAGAATTTTATTTGAGGGCACGTGAGTCTGGGAATTAATCTCCCTTCGACAGACGAATGAATTAATTTTCTCATGTGACTCCGGGAAAATTTTTATCAAACAGAAAATCTTTGTGTGACAAATATTGGATGGGAAAAAGCGAGGAATATTATGGGAGAAATTTTGTATGGGGTAAAAGTTTTCCAAGGGAGGAAAATTTTGGCGCGTTTGTCGAATTTTGTGCAATTCATATAGCGTTTTCCCATTTTCCAACATATTGTTGAAGAAAGTCAAACAATAGAGTAATGTTAGTTCGGAACACTCAATATTTGCCGTATATTCCTAATGTGTATCTTTTAAAAGCAATATGAAATTTGAATAGATTAAATTTATGGCAAATATGTGAAAATGAAACTACATATGGTGAAAAGTGTGGAAAACTCAAATTTCATTGCAACATACACATTTCTCTATTTTCAACCCAGAAAACCCCTTTTGTCAAACTTTGAGGAGTTTGAGGGAGTTTGAGGGAGTTTAGGGGGGATATTCTGAGTCAAGTTGGATGGTCCAAAAATCCATCATGTGAGAAATGGGCGCGAGATTTTCAAGAGAATATTTCCCATGTTTCATAATTTACCCGGAAAATTTCTATTTCGCCATGGAATGGGGAAAATAGTGTAAATAATTCTCTCTGTGAGACTCCCCAAGAATATCACATTCACATCCAAAATTTCTGAGAGTCTGTGGGGGGAGGGGGGATTTGGAGAAAGATGAACCATGGAGGCAAATTGAAATTTAACTTGTTGATATTTGAATGTATTCGTGGAAAAGCTCCACAAACCTCACCTCCCACATGGCAGAAAGCTCAAAGTTCTTGCGTACATATTGGCTAATAATGTGAGAAGAGCAATATTAAATGAAATGATGATGAAAACTTCAAGTATTCATGATTAAATATTGAATTATTCCACAAAATATATTAAATCATTTTCGTGATATTTAGCCATAAAAGCTCCACACTTTTTTTCTTGCCTCCCTTCAGCGGACTCAGCCATCGACATTCAACTGAGGCTCATTTTCTTTAGCACCGGAGGTATACAGAAAAACATATTTAATTACTATTAATAAATAGTTCATAGAGCATTGAGACAGTGTGAAAGGTGAGGTTAGAGAAGAAAATTTTTTAACGCGAGATTTATTTGACAATCCATATAAAAATTGCGTTACTTAATTAGGGGCTTGGTTTTTACCCCAGTCATGTGATTTTTCCAAAGGGCTAATAATGTTTAAAATATTAGGACGTCTGTACTAAAAAAATTGTCATTCACCTCTGAACGTTCTAGGTTCTACACTAAATCCAATTTTGTGGAAAAGAAATGGATAATATCTCGAAAAGGTATAGAAAAAGATGTACTAAAATTTTTAGTACATCATAGTTAATATTACCATTTTTTAAATAAGCAACCCATAGGGGAAAGTACTCTCCCTTCGAACGTTCATGCCTTCGAATAATGTGGATTTTCTTTTATTTTACCTAAGAGTTTCACACATTTCTTTCAAATATTAGTTAGCTTTTATCAATTATTGATAATTATTTGATAATTTTGTTTAAATCTCTTAGGAAAATTAAAAGAAATGCACATTATTCGAAGGTATGAACGTTCGAAGGGAGAGTACTTTCGACTAAAGCAAATTTATTGTAAATATTTCATTACTCCCATAGAGTATCCTGCTGTCAAATCATTGTTCAATTAAATTATCTTATTTTTTGAAAACTAAATTTAAAACCAATTACAAAAGTGCATTTAGTATTTAGTACTAATTCATTATAGTCCAATTCCAATTAAAAATAAAACGGATATCCTTGTCCTGAATATTTTTGTTTTAGTACATGGATATTCTCATGTGCTTCTGCATTATCGGCTTTTCCTTATGTTGGTTCGTGTCGGTACCGTTTAACGCAAAGAAAAGCCCAATAATGCTGACACACTTGTGAACAGTAAAGTGTTAAAGATGCAAAGAAAAACCGTTTATTGTTAAAAGAATAGCACTATAAATACGGTTTTGTAGAAAAAAATAAAAAGATGTCTCAAAAAATACTAAAAAAGAAAGTACTAAAAATTTTAGTACTACTTCTTTTATTTTTACCATTCTACTGTAAAAAATATGTTCAAATATTTAGGGGTATCGAAAAATTAATAAAATTAATCATATTTCGGTATTAGCAACCAGTGTGGGAGCTATTCCACCGGATTGCTCCTGAAGCCGTTTACCTATGCTAATACAGCAGTAGACGTTCAACTGTATATGTTCTATTACTCCCAAACAGTATCGTGCTGTCAAAACACTATTGTTGATTAATTAATCATATAATAACCTCAATTTATAAACAATAAACTTTAGATCAATACAGAAGTGGATTTAGTATTCATTTAGTACAAACGCATTAGTACTAATTGATTCGCTTCTTTTTTAATATACATAACACTTTCATTTAAGGTACATTTTATTTTATAAAAATGATTGTTAATGTTTTGAAAAACCGAAATGTAATTCAAATGTTTTTTTTAGTACAAAATACACTAATCAGGATTAGTAGCACAAAAGTCTTTTGTATTTACATTTTTTTTGAATAAATAATTAAATTGATATAAATTCTCATTTAAAATGTAATATAAAGAAAATATTAGAAATATTAGTACTAAATCAGAACGATCTAGTTGAACATGTGACAAATTAAGTATACATTACTGAAGTATACATTACAATACTGTTGATTGGGTTGCCATACGAAAAACAAATTACTTGAGTTTGTTCATCAACGCCAAGAAAACAGTTGACGAATTTAGATAGGAAACTTGTTTATTTACCTCTAAATTTTAAAACTGATTTGAGTCCATATTTGAAAGATTAGATGAAAATAAAAAAAAACGTTTTTTTTAGTACTAAATGAGAAGAACGATTCACTTTGGCTGTTTTACTAAATTTAACAACCGTCAGATTTTACTACTCGCCTTTAAATAAAATAAAAAAAACAAGTTTTTGAAGTCGTCAAAAACGAAAATAGAAAGTTACTACAATTTAGTACAAATCTATTTTCCGAAACATTATGTGAAAAATAGAATTAAATAACTCGAATTGCTATTTTAAATACTGAAATGGATGTAATACAAATAAATTAATGAATTTTAGTACTTATCTCTGGGTTATATGAATTTTAAAACTGAATGCCAATGTTGTACTAAAATTATTTTGTGGGCTTTGCAGTTCCAATTATATGCAATAGCAGCTATCAATATTTGAAACGTCTGACGTAGGGAATTTAATAGATTCAAAAAGACATCTAAATTTTCAAATTCCTTTGCTAAAAATTTAGTACAAGTATAAATTCATCGTCCTCCACGTACTTTAGAAAAAACTCGAGTAGCTTTGTGGTTAAGAAAATATATAAATCATTACATAGACCTTTCGGATCCTCAACTCTAGTACTAAATTACAATAATAATAATAATACTGACACAACATTCCATGAAGGTACAAGGCCTTCTCGCAAGGAGATTTTTGGACATACATTATTATTTTTTCTTGTACGGGATAAGGTTGTCAGTACTATACCTATGGAATCAAGTGCAGTAAAGCTCACTGGATGCAATTCGAATACCTTTAACCCCAGAAAAATTCCTGGTGACCTAAAGGGGATTCGAACCCGGGACACTTGCATCATAAAACGAGTACTCTACCACTTGACCAATTGAGTGCCTAGTACTAAATTTAGTACATACTAAATCTCAGTTTTTATTTCTCAGAAATTATTTTAACCGTTTTCAATTGTCGATAATGCCACTAAGGACTAAATTTTATCATGTACTAAATTTAGTACTAACTAAGATTTTTGGATTCTTGAGGTAACTTTGAAAGAAAAACATTCCGATCTCGTTGTATATTCTTTCAGCAATCATCAACCTCTCTGGGCATTTTCGGAGGTCTCCATCAAGCCCCGAAGGTGGCACAAAAAAAGAGAATTATATTGTTGGAACTGTATAACAGATTGTCTCCAGATATGGAGTCAGAATTTATGACCTAACGTGACAAAGACTAAATTTTATTATATTATTTAATATTATTAAAATAAAGCTGAGCGAAAAAAATTAAAAACAACCGTCCAGTTGGTCTTTTTGCCTCCTGCTGATTAAATGGTAAAATCGTGTGTTTTGCCTCCATCTGACCCAGTCTCCAGGATCTGGCGTCTCCCCAACGATAGGGTGGGTTTGTTTTTGGCCAAAAAGGAGAGGAAGTGAGGCATTTTCTCTTCCACTTTTCATGCCTCCAATGAATGGGAGAAAGAGAGAACTGCCCAAAAATATAGCACTGAGTGATTTTCCAATTATATGACTAAGTTCATAGAAGAAAGGACTTCCAACTTTTGGTGTTCACTGGCAACTTTTGCTGGTTAATGTGAAAAAATTATGCGTGTAAATTAAGCAAATTAAAGGTGTGTCCCAATACGTGGTACCAAGGGTAGGAGGGTGTAAAAAAGCCTAACACTGAGTCTCTCAGTGCCAGTCCAAAAAAAGGACCCCATCAGTACTTCCTTGTGGATGGAATGAGTGGCCAAAATCACGATACTAAGTTATGTGAATTTAATTATGGCCGGATTTATATTAAACGCGTGTCACACCACTATTTAATGGTGGTAACATTTTTATAGGTGACACACTGGATTTTTTTGACTGTGTGCGAGACTAGGCGCCAGAATCCACCCCCTATGGGTCACAATTTATAAATATGTATTAAATTCTCGTTCATTTTCAGCCGGGGGGCAACTCTTTTTTATATAATATTTGATACCATCATTCATGTTGCGCGTGAAGGTGGTTGGGATGGAAAGTGAGCTATAAAAGGAGAAAATTAAATAAATTTTCCAACGAAATCGCGATATTTCTGTTTACCTTGTGCCTCCTGATAAGGTCCGGCAAATCCAAATCACTTGCACGGAACAATTCCTCTCAATTTTTAGCACCTAATGCCAGATTGTTTCATGTGATACTGACAGCTCTTGAAATTGGACCTAAAATTAGATTCCCCAAAATAAGTTGTAATAAAAAGGGTTTTTGTTTCATGTACGAATGTTCTGAAACATTGTACTTTAAAGTAGATCATGTTACTTAATCCTGGGATGAAAAACTATTTGGTTACATTTAATACTGATAATTTTTAGTACAGATATTTGATTTTAGTACACGAACAATAGTCAAACTACTAAGAATTTTATCCAAAAATTCCAAAAAAGACCATTCTGAACGTATATATTCTATTTGATCAAAGGCAAAATTAGATTTTCATTTCTGTAAAACTTCAAAAATTAGTAAAAACGTAAAGTTTGGTACTAAAAACTTTGTATACTGAACTAAAAAATATATTACCATTCTTAGGTTAATAATTATTAGGGTATTGCTTTTGGACAGTTCCTGAGAACCAAAACACATTTTTTAGTACAGATATTGAATTTTAGCACCTGCCTGCTCCAAATTGAATAACAAAGCCATTGAAAAAATTACTCATAATTTTCCAGACACTTAGATAGTCCATATTGCCGACTTCAGACTGGAGGTTTATCCCAGTTCCCCAAGGTCTCAAAAATCTAAACAACAACCAATTTTATTAATCTTCCAAAATCTAATGAATCATTTGCCCCTATAATCTAATCCTAAACAACAACTTTCTATAAGATCGTGCCTGATTAGGAATTAGATGAGTTAAAACAGATGGCTAAGTCTTATGTCTGAAGCCCGTATATATTTTTGTTTCTTTTAGTACAGAATTCAAATTTTAGCACAGGCATGAATAGAACTGTTACAATGATTTTTTTTTTCAAAATCATAAAACATAGTAGGGGAAAGTGGCCTGCCTTTGAATGCGGCAGCCTGTGAATGCTTCAATTTTTCTCTTATTTCTCAAAGCAAAAATTCTATTTTGTGAACTATAGTTAATACTTATTAACTATTTTCTAGTAGCTCCGATTAACAAAATGCAATTTTAGCTTAGGGAACAAAGAGAAAAATTGAAGCATTCAAAGGCTGCCGCATTCAAAGGCAGGTCACTTTCCCCTACATGCAACAACTTAATCAATACATCACCGGTATCATTACCGTTTTTGGTATAATATTTATTAAAGTTTATAAGATTCTGTACTAAAAACATACAGTTTTAATTATCTTATATTGATTATTAATTAAAGTGATAAAAAAATCCATTAATGTTTTATAAGATTCAGAAAGCCTTATTGAAAATACTCTAAGAAATAAAAATATTCAATTTTGTACTAAAACTTTTGTGCTCTGAATTGAGACGAATACAATATATGGATTTGTTAATCACTGAGCTTCCCAATACTCTTGAAGCAAATTTTGAATACCAAACTTGTAATACAGGTTTTTTAATAGAGGGTTCAAATTTTAGTACATGCATATTCTATATAGAAATACAAAGTCATTTATACGTCTTTTTGCCAAAATCATAAAAAAAAATTAGTACACCAACGACTCAATTCATGCGTCACAGGTATTATTACCGTTTTTAGTACAAAGATTATTAAAATTATTTATTTGATTAATTCTATCCTGATTTCATTATTGGTTAAAGTGATAATGAAAATCTGTTAATATTGGATGAGATCATATATTCTGTCACTAGAAGAAGTTGAAAGTTTGGAGTGGTATATCTCAGCTCCTGATGAACATAATTGGATGAGTGAACTATTGTTGGAAAGCTTGGTTCATTAGCTTTTAGAATCTGGTATACTTAATCTGCTATGGAAAAACCATGGCCATCCAGAACCATTTATGTCGAGGAAGACACATTTTGCAACGTCTTTTTTGGCCATCTACTTCTGGGACCAGGAGTGACCCACTTTTCTCGAACATGGACTGTTTGTTGGAGGAACTCAAAAGGCACAATTTGTGGTAGAAACTTTTTTTTGGACATCTTACTTTTTTTTATTCATCCACTTTTGCAAGAATTTTAACATTTTACACGCATAGAAAAAAATGACAGAAATCCTTCTATCTCATTTTCTGGACAAACTAATGAAGATATCGACTTGGAATGTTCTAAGTACTCCCCCATAAGTTGATCCAAGGAATCCAAATATCACATCAATTTCATCCCCACGTCTATCTTTCTCCTCCAGAAACCACTCTTTTAGGATTTCTGTAATTTTTTCCTTGCGTTTAACACTTCAAAATTCTTGCAAGAGTGGATGAATAAAAAAAAGTAAGATGTCCAAAAAAAAAGTTTCTTCCACAAATTGTACCATTTGAGTTCCTCTAACGAACAGTCCATGTGCGGGAAAAGTGGGTCACTCCTGGTCCCAGAAGTAGATGGCCAAAAAAAACGTTGCAAAATGTGTCTTCCTCGACATAAATGGTTCTGGATGACCATAGTTTATCCATAGCAGATTAAGTATACCAGATTCTAAAAGCTAATGAACCAAGCTTTCCAACAATAGTTCACTCATCCAATTATGTTCATCAGGAGCTGAGATATACCACTCCAAACTTTCAACCTCTTCTAGTGACAGAATATATGATCTCATCTAATATAATAAAAATCTTGAAAATTTTGTTGAAAGTACTTAAAAAAGTAGAAAAAATTGTACTAAAAATGTTAAGCTTCGAATCGAGACGATTACAATACATAGATTTATTAATAACTAATATTCAAAATACAATTGTCGAAAATTTTTAAATCTACCTAAAAACATAAGTTTTTTAATATAAAATGGATTTTAGCACATGTATATTCAATATAGTTTTACTAAGCTTTATGATGTCTTTTTTTTTTCAAAATAATAAAAAAATTGTACATGGAATAACTTAATTTATCCGCCAAGATTATCATAAGCATTTTCAGTACAATTTTCTTAAGTGATGAGATCCTGTACTAAAATCTTTCATTTTTTTAAATTCAATTGTAATATTTCAACATCATAGTCCATCATTGCTTAAAGTGGCAATAATAATTTGTTAATAAAAAATCCAGAAGGCTAAACAAAAAGATTTTAGTACAGATCTTACATACACATGCACGTTTTAAATATAGTCACAGAACCATTGATAAAGTTGTCAAAATTTTGAAACGATTACTAGATACATTCAATAATTAGTCACATGAAAAATTTGCATTAATTTATCTAAATTCTGCCTTCAAGCCAATCCCCTGCAAATATCCAATGATACAAATGGAAGAAAAATATCTTAAAAGAAGTTTTCTGGTAATACTTACATTCTTCAGCCACTTCCACCCCTTCCAACCAATAGTTTTAGTACTGTGCCAGAGTTTGAGGGAAATTCCAAAAGACGAAACACTCGTCAGCACGACAGCCAAGATGGATTTCTTCAGCGAACAGAGCAATTATTTATTGTCTCTGTTTGATGGCTGCCTCCAAACATTGGATGTGTATCCCCCTTTTTCCAGGGGTGTATCACCATCCCCTGGAGAGTAAAATCCAGGACATCCGTGTGTTCAGTGGGGATATTTCGTGGGTGTTGGACAAAGAGAAAAATGATCATTGCAATTTTCTCCTTCTCGCATGAAATGAATTTTTCCCATACTATCTCACGATTTTCTGAGGATGGGAAAATTGATGCAATATAAGAATGCACCCATGCATTGAATTCACAATTTTGCTCAAAAGATATGTTTAGTTTAGAGGGTGAGGGTAACTATTCAAACAACTGAGACAGTTCACATCTTCATCTGATGAAAGGATATATTAAGGGTTTTTAAAAAGTATATAATTTTTCACATTAGCACATATTATTAGACAGAAATATTAGTACATGTGTGTTCTAAAAAAATGTATATATAATAAAAATTATTTAAGATTAGGTTAGTAAACAGTGATTTATAAAACAAAATTTAAAATATGGAATCTTACCCACAGAAAAATATTTTATGATTTTTTATTAGACTGAGATTAGTTCTAAAATCATTATATTTCTTTTTTATATGAAAATTTCATCAAAGTTCTCTTTAGATTAAGTTGAGTGTGCTGGGAAACCACGAGCTCTGCAAAAAATTATAACTTTATTGACATACAGTTTCTTATTAATGTTTTTCTTTTTTTTTAGAACAGGTTTGTTCTAATCTAATCTACATTGGAAATGTTAAACTTTAAAACTGCGATTGATTATAAATATAGAAATGCCACATTGGTAAGTAATTGGAATTTTCAGTCATCTCGAATAACATAATGAATCAAATCTGTTCTAAATCGAACTTTTTGAATTAAAAAATAATCCAATAAATTTAGTACATGTTACATGGAAGATCCAAAATAAAGTGATGAAGAAAATATCTTGAAATCGTCAAGTAAATATTATTTTGAATTCAAAGTTAAGACATAATATTTAGTACAACTCTGTTCTAAAAAGAATCCGTTTACAAATTTGCTCTATGGAAAATTGATGCTTAAAATTTGTAGGGGAAAGTGACAAGATAATGTTGAGTGTACATGAGAAGCTAGTCTGATTCTTTGTTTCTATTTTTAAAAATTGTTCTAAAACTTAGCTTGGGTTTTTTTAAGGCCAGTGTTTGCTATTTTGTTTAAATCGCTTTTAAATATTAAGAATGGCATATTGAATTAAACAGTTTTATATATTTTTAAATTGTGCTTATGCATAAGAAACCTTAAATTTACTGCAGTACTAAATTTAATATTTTTTGAAGAAATATTGTTCTAAAAAATAATTTAAACATTTTAGATGAAAATCGCAAGACTTCAGAAAATCTAAGGTAGCATTCTAAGTAGATTCTCTCAATTCTCACCGACAAAAGTGATTTTAGAGTGGATTTTTTTAGTTTTGTAATAAAAAAGTTATGTACTAAAACAAATAAAATATGTAGACAATAAAAGATATCATTTTATTTTTAGGAAAATTGTATTAAGCCAGATTTTTGAAAGATCTATTAATTTTACGGGGTAAAAGGTATTTGGTAAATAAATTATCAAATTTGGTAAGTAAAAAAATCCATTTTGGTAAGTTGGAAGCATTACTTAAAATCTTTGCATGCGTCTATTCTATTTTTTCGTACTCTTCTTCTTCTTTTCAACTTCACACCGAATTAAATTTAGTTCAGTCCAATTTTGAAATCGAAAAGCTGAACAGACTTATGCAAATCGTTTGAGAGGGAAAGGGACGCGAAATTTGACTTCATAAATTTATACCGAGCTAAAAGGTGCACCGAAGACAAAATTTGAAAATCGTTCACATTTTTTATGGTCCCAGCTCACTTTTTAGATCGGTAAAATTTTATGAAATCAAAATTCTTGTTCATTTCAATCTCAAAATTGGACTGAACAAAATTGAATTTAGTGTGACGTTCAAACGAAGAAGAAGAGTGCGAAAGAGTAGGACGGACTTATGCAGAGCTTTTAAGAAAGAAAGGGATGTGATTCTTGGCTTTATGAGATTTTCCTGATTTAAAAGGTGCGGGGAGCAATACATTTTTTCTTTGCCAATAATTATTACACTAGTTATAAATTTTTTTAATTTACCATTCTTACTCAAATACCTATCAATTTGGTATAGGTATTTTTTCCAAATAAAATTTTATTGCCCAATTTAAGAAGGTTTTCTCGCATTGGTAATACCGGAACAACGGAACACTCATCTCTAGAAGCCGATGCCCTCATCAGTGCCCTGGTTGGGGTCAGGATAATGTTCGCATGAATTCATGAGATAGAGGAACCAATAGTGCGATATAAATTGAATTCAGACGAAACCATTTATTTTATTGCCCTTGTTGAATACTCAATGAAATTTTCCCAGCCCCTTAGACAATGGACAATGGGATGAGGAGAATTTTCTATAAGTTTTTCCCAGCCTCCATCCTTGAACATTCAGCATCTGGTATACATCTCTATTATCTTTTTATACTTCAATCGGACAATTGGTCCATAACTCAAATGATCAATCATCAATCATCCCTGACTCGAGGGAAATTCTTTCCCTGGAAAATTCATCTCCTGGGTGGAGTTTTTTTCCTCTTTCTTTGGGGGGAGGGGCTCACGCAACTCCAGTGAATTCACCTTTGGTCAGAGGTTGGGGATCGAGATGAAAGGTAAAAGTCTCACTTACTTGTACTTCAAAAAGTTTTGAGTTATTTGCAATGAGCACGTGTCTCTGTGTAATTTTCATTTTTGGCTGCGGAAAGAAGGTGTCAACAACTCATAAATATTTAACCTTCGCGCACGAATACCTCTTCCAGAGGCAGGGCTTGACTTTACTGATGAGTGCCTTTGAGGGATGGGTCAGGACAAACATTGTGACATGTGGACAAATTGATTTGGACCCTCTGGTCCCTTTCCTATTGATAGTTTTCCTTCCCTTTGACTCCCAATTTCACCCAAAGAAAAGACTCCTTCCGCCCAATAACTCTCACATCAGCTCCGGCAGTTGGGGTACCATCCCAAACCATTTTCTCACCCCCCTCATCCTCAGTATCTTGATGGCCAAAATGTATCATTTTGATATTCTATATTTGTTTCTCCGGGATCGTGAACTGAATTGACAAGTGAATTTGGCCCGAAGAGCACAAACACCATGTATTCCATCCTCAAAAGACACTCTACTGTTGATACCCCAGCTACCCAGGTTCCCTTACTTCCTCACAACAACCCATATATCAGTGACAAAATCTCGAGAATATTCGAAAATCATATGCTAACCTCCCTTTCCATCATCTCCACTTAATATTTTAAATATTGATTTTATCTTTTAAGCACCAAATTCAATATTCATAAATTTTCTTCAGGGGAATTTTCTTTGCAAACCTATTGAGCTCTCAGTGGGTGGCAAAATTCGCGAATCATTCCATCTTGGCAGTTTTTCCCTTCCTCAGCCCCCAGACTCAATATCTGAAATATTTATAAAGTCAAAGAAACGGCAATGTGTAATAGAATAGAAATTGTTACTTATATTTCGATCCATGGCACCAACATTGTCATGTGAGGGGAAAAGATGATATTGAGACTTTTCGCATTTTGCCACTTTTCATTTGGTAGAGCTGGAACCAATACAGATTAGGAAAATTCAGTTGAAGTGAAGATTCTTTGAAAGTTTATAACGGTCGTTTGTGTCTTTCGAAATTGAGGGAAGGCTTCCAAATTTTGCTGATTGATAGCAATGAGAATTCAAAAGACGTTTTGAAAATCGTTTTAGAAATTTATTTAGTATCATTGTCATTACTCGTTTTCGAAAATTATGTAGTGTTACTGTCATTTAGCCAATTGACAGCTTTGATATTTCGAATGACGTTTCGAAAATCGATTTCGAAGATCCTTTTAGTCTTACTGTCATTACTCGTTTTGAAAATTATTAATTAACATTTTCATTGGGGGGTATCTCTGTGGCGCAACAGGCAATTGGCTATATGGACCCGAGTGAGTCCGACAGCCTTACATAAAATAGAAGAAGAAGAAGAAGAAATAGGTAAGACTGTTGGGTCTTGGGCGGACGAGATCTCTGACTCGACCTGCAAAGTTGTGAGTTCGAGTCCCGCTCAGTGCAAGCAACTGAATGTCAGGAAAGGTCATTTTCACTGTGATCTAGCATAATATAAATGCAACAAAAAAAAAAGTTTGGGAGCATGAAAGAAGCATCCACACTGCGGGAAAGCGCTCCTGGACAGTCTTCAGATAGACCTTACGGATTCTTCCAACATGGAGTACAACAGCAATATAACATGATTACAATGTAATAAAATTTCCAATACGATTAATAATAATAATTGTCATTTATCCAATTGACAGCTTTGACATTTCGAAAATCTTTTTTGAAGATTCATTTAGTGTTATTGTCATTACTCCTTTTCGAAAATTATTTCGTATCATTGTCATTAGAAAAGTATTAAAAACATCTACGTTTTCCAAATTTTACATGAAATATAATTTTTTCTTGTAACTCTGTAACGAAATCAGTAACAAAACATCAGGAACAAAAACTTCTATGAGGCTTTCGAGTCCCTCAGAATGACGGCTATTTGACTTTAAAATTTATGACAAGGGGGTCACTTTTAGGCGTAATTCAAATTTAAATATAATATCTAGACAATAGAAACTGAAGAAAACAAATTATATTAGTATTTCGTAGATTAACAATCGTCGGATTTTAAAATTTTGGTAGTTACAATGTTTTGAAGTTTAAAATCAAGTCTAGAAATTATCGTCAAACTTGTCAAATGACATAATTCAAATTATTCTGGTTATTGTCAAATAGATTAATGACGACTATCATTTCATTTTATTAAGCCGTTTTCGTCATTGTTGGCGATTCCCCTTATGACAGCTATGGGTATCAATCAATTGACATCTGTCACATTTTTATTCCACAGTTTACTGTAACATATTTTTAAAGTTCTCAAGGAAAATAACGTCAATAGATATTTTAAAATCTTGACAGATGTCACATGACAATTTAGTGTTACAAATTGCAACGGTACAAAAATGATAGCTGTCATATTTTCAATTTAAAATCAGATAGAAGTATTTCGGAATCCGATTTACACTGATATTTGTGACATTTTCCAATCCAATTTAATATCAATTCTTTTTAAAATCCTAACGTCAAAATACGTCATTTAAAATTGTACACACTTGACATCTGTCACATTTTTATTCGAAAATGTTACAATAACTTATTTCCTAATTTCCTTCAGCAAAAAATGTCTTTTTGAATTTTAAAATCATAACAGCTGTCTTATTAGTATATAATTTTATGAATCATAGCAGTGTGAGACTGACAGCTTGCACATTTTATATTCAAAATCATCTCTAAATTCTTAATAATAATAACTGCATATAATGAATGCCATTTAAAATTTTATAATCAATCTAAAATATAATCCCATTATCTTATGCCTGTGATATTTTCAAATCCAACATTTTATACCAGTTCGTTTTAAATTCCTAACGACAAAATATGTCATTCGGAACTTTCCTAACATTGTCAAATGGAGTAATTACGTTTTTGAAAGCCATCATTTGACATCTGTCAAATTTTCACTGAGAAATTTAATTTTATAGCATTTTTTAATAATACATTCTTACAGCAAATATTTAAATTTCAAAATCATTAGATCTGTTTTTTAACCTCACACAGTGCTTCAAAGCAGTACAACTTCAATAGAGCGGAATCTGTGTGTTCGAAAAATTTGACCATGTTCTTACATAAACGACATATACAACCTGAGTAAGAGATTCTCCTTCGTTGAACTATGTAAGTTGGTCACTAGGGGAAACTGGGGCACCACCAAACACGGGATACCACCTAACACTAATTTTTATTTCTAAACTACTTGGACTATCTCGACCATTTCTTCAGTGGACAGCATCCCTATAGTGCCTATAAATTCCTATATGTCTTATCCTCTGAAGTCGAATATCTGATTAAAAAATCGCAGTGTTTGGTGATACCCCGTGTTTGGTGGTGCCCCAGTTTACCCTAACGCTAAGACAGCGGTGGACGCGTAGTAAATTCATCTATCTATTTATATGTCTATTGAATTAATTATTTTATGACTCACATTAGCGTGAAATTGACATCTATTAAACTTTTAATTAGAAAATAGCCTAAAAGTTTTCAAAACGCTAAATTCAAATAAGGTTATGTAGAAAAGAGGTTATATTACAGAAAAATATAGCCTAAGAATTATAAAATATGTCAAAAATATTTTCAAAATATTTGTCAAATAAAAGGAATGACAGTTTCAAAATCTTCAACAACTGTCAGTTACGTTTACGAATTTTGACGTTATGTCAAATGTGGAATTCGCTGTCAATCTACACGATCAAACTTATCCGAATTTAACTGATTGGCTATGATGATGATTGTTATATTTCGTCAATGACAGTTATATTTCGAATTTCAACTGTCATTTCAACTCTGTATGCAAATTCTGCGGAGTTTGTCCTTAAGAACGCACACACCACGTGCAAAGCAATAAATAATGTATACCAAGTGATTTCCTCATGTTCGAGAGTGAGATGGTAAAATCTACATAAAGGTGTAGATGATGATCTTGCCAATATTTGAAGGGGTGCCCTCACGTAGCATTTTCCCATTGAATTTTCATCCGGGTCTCTTTTTCCATTATTCGTCAAATTGAGGGACTCAATGGTCGCTGAATTATTAATTGGAGCACTTAAAATTACTGATTATTCTTCCACTGGAGCTCTTTCCATCGGAATCATGAGTATTTATTGACACTGTGACAATCATCAAAGGCAGACAATGACAGTGTAGGTGGGGATGTTGTTTTTTTCCATAGAGAAATTGAGTCCAATGCTGGAAAATTGGCAGGAAAACTCTTGGGGAAGATGATATGTCGAAAGGGGACACCCAAAAGAGATGATGATGCAAAAAAGATTATTTAGCGATTCACCCCATGGCATAAAAACACCAGTAATGAAGTATTAAATATGCAAGGAGATCTATTATTGGACATGATGATGCTGATGACGACATTGGTGTCCTAGATCGAAGGGGTGGACGCTGGGGTGTTAATTAACATCTGTCTATGCATGATAGATTGCCTCAATGTCCTTCAAATCCTAATGGTCTGTCTCGTTGCGTAATTCAAATGGTGAAAAGGTTGTTTGTCCGTTTGCTTTGAATTTGAAATTGACAGTTACGTCAGTTGTCAAATTAATGTGAGGTTAGAGTAAATTGTTCTTTAATTTTTTCTGAGTTACGATACCGCTGAGACAATTGTGAATATGTAGATTTTTGATAGGATAAATCTGCAGATTTTCTGCAGAATTATCTGAAGATGGGCAGGACATGTCCTAAGACATCCAAAGGACTTTCCCTTTCCATGATTTTTACTTCAAAAATTCATAATTTTCTTCGAAATTTTGAGTGAAACATATTCATTAGCTTGTGATTTTGCTCCGTTCCTATTAGATGAGCAATATAATGACGATGTGTTGAGATATGATAACCCATTTTGATGACTCTTTTCTTTTCCTCCGCAAAAGAGATCTCCATCCATCGCTATTTCAAAATGTTCATCAGCATCAAACGATGAGCGAAAATTCTCCAAAGCTTTTCCGACAGAGAATGGAAGCAATTATTTTATTATTTATTCCCTTTGTAATGAAGGAATTTTTGATTAGGTAATTTTGCCAACATTGTAAATTACTGATTGATTCATCAAGATGACTCTTTTCTTTGTGATTTTCTGGGTAAGGGATTTTCACTCATCATATGGCAGTCTGTTATTAGTTTTCCATATTTTCATGATGAAAATTTAATTAGAGAAAAGTCAGTTTGACTTTGGCATGATGCTATGGGTGTTTCAGCAAAATTTCTGTACCTCTTCGAAAATTAATCCTCCCACCCACACACTGTTGGGGGATACGAAAGCCTCATTAGGAGAAAATATCTGCGATTTTGCTATCTTGTTCATTGGATTTTCATCCAGTGTGTATGGGGATATGGGAATGAAATAATAAATGCACATGTACTTAACTTAAGCCACCACTGGGGAAAATTTATATTTACTTTCACTCCGGAATCTCATTCAGGTTCTCATAGAGAGAGAGATTCATCTTTTGATACACTTTCCATTCCGTCCCAATGGGAAAGCCATTTTCATATATTTATTAATAGATGATGATCTTTGGACACACAGAGAATACTCCCCAAGTATCCTGGGAGTGACACATGGACTGTATGTGGAAGCTTTGATTTCCTTTTGCCTTTGAGCTGGATGGAGTCACACTAATAACCACGAGAAAGAACCGTGCACCCGGCCAAATGGAAATATTGTGGTTGAAGGAATCAAAGAGAATTTTTAGTAGAAAGCCAAACAAGTCGGAAAATTGATTCATTAGTGAGTTGCAGAATCATGAGATGGTATCACACAGAAATCCATCTCTTTATCCTTCCTGGGGTCCTTCTACTGCTAGCTTTGGTGAATTAATGGATTTTTTTTTATTTCAAGATTTTAAGTAAGGAAATAAATTTTTAGAATAAATTAATGTACAAGTTGATTGGCCTTTTAAATCCAGATTGATTAGCTAAGGTACATACCATCTTGCACAATACCCGGCTAACACATTAAGTACTTATTAAGCACTTAATAAGTTCTTAACTCAGTGACTTACTTTTAAGGAATTTTTGAACATTGAACTACTTAAAAAGTATTTAAAAAATGAGACAAACGTCAAAGCTTTGTGGTGAATAGCGAAACTAATATGGCATGACTTAGCCTTAATACTAAGTACCTTATTAAGGCCTTTGTGAAACTCCTCAATTAAGTAGGGGAGACTGGGGCAAAAAGTCACAAAACTGGTATACTCAGTCCCGGCATTAAGTCCTTCGGGATTATGCACCTGACGGAATTATGAGCATACAATTATGGAAATTTGCATACCATTGGGAGTCAATTTATGAAATCATTTTTGAAATACGTCTGAATGTATACTATGTTGCGACGCGGGAAATTTGAAAACATTTTGCTACTTTTCAGAATTAAATTTTAATTTCTTTTATTAAGGTATTTTTTTTTTAATATTCTAACCATTTATTGAAGAACTCTGGTTAAAAAGTATTGTTTGTTAATGCATTTCTATTCAACACTTGATTTTTTTTGTTTGAACTACTTTCGTTTGAAATTCGTTCAATGGCCGATTTACTCAAAAGAAAACCCCTGCGGGTATGCAGATTTTCTAGATGTACAGTAGACTCTCGCTCAATCGGCTCTTTTTCAATCGGGCGAGAAATAAATAATATGCAAGGAAAATATTTCAAAAATGGGGCTTAAATTTTTGATATTTTTCATTTTCTAAATTCCTTGTTCGAATTTCAAGAATCTTACGATATTGGAAAAGGTCTATGGAGGCTATCTATGGAAAAAAATTTAAGCCGCTATCTTTTTTATCTTGGAAGATATTGAATTCTGAAATTTTCATTTTGTTACTTTTTGCCCCAGTCTCCCCCTACTTAGTATCAAGGTCATGAAAAGTATTTTTATTAAGGACTTTCGACTGAGCACTTTTTGAGTAATTACCCTAATGTCTATAGACCATGATATTTTTAATTCCGCATATTTTTCCGCAAACAAAAAAAAAAAGAACTTTTTTGCCTAATTTACAATGCGAATATTTTGTTTTGTAATGTTTTCTGGCACTACACTTTTTCACTGGTTGCAACTGTTGCCGGACGGAACTGTTGTTATCGTCACATCGTTCATAAAAAAAGTTTTTCAGATGTATCCAGGAGGAAGAAATCGAAAGGATGATCGATTAAAAAGTAGAATATTGGTAGAGTACCGAAATATGAGTTTCTGGAAATCAAAGGAAGATAATGTACTTTAGTCTTCCGGATTATTTTCTGGCGGGACTAGAGAGAACTAAAGAGAGGATTCATCAATGTATTGGGATTGATATTTTCAATACTATTCTCGTGTATCCAATTACTAAAAATCAATCTAAATCCAGTATTTAAATAAAACACAATACCAATAGTATTTCAAAGAATTTGACATTGTGCGAAACTTAAAAGCCTTCCCCTAGTAGTACTGTTTCTTCTGTTCTCTTTTGTGTTAATTTTATTGTAAAGAGCAATCCCAATACAGTGTCTACTAGCCTACATGTTACATTCAATCTGTCAAGTATCCCAACAAATCCCAAAAGCACTGAATAGCATAATGAATACAGAATCAATTAATTAAGGACAAAAGTGAGGATAAAGGTAAGAAATCTAGATCTCATTGTCATACTTTGCTAGTATGTTAAAAATTTCTAATCCTTAAAAATGTTTTTTTAGGATTATTGGGATTCGTACTATAAGTGGGATTGCTTTTATCACAGTTCACAGTATTGGGATTGATATTTTCAATAATATTCTTGTATATCCAGTTGCAAAAAGTCAATCCCAATCCAGTATCCAAATAAGAACACAATACCAAAAGTATTTCAAAGAATTTGGTATTGTGCAAAACCTGAAAGCCTTTCCTTAAAGGTACTGTTTCTTCTGTTCTCTTTTGTGTTAATTTTCTTGTAAAAAGCAATACCAATGTAGTATCTCAATGTAAAATTCAATCTGACATAGTATCCCTACCAATCCCATAAGTACTAAACAGCATAAAAAATACAGAATCAATTAATTAAGGACAAGAATGAGGACAAAGGTACGAAATCTGGATCTCATTGTCATACTTTCCTAGTAGATTTTGAATTTTTAATTTTTTAAAAATATTTTTAGGATTATTGGGATTCAGACTAAAGTGGGATTGCATTTTATCACAGTTTAAAGTATTGGGATTGAAATTTTCAATACTATTCTTATTTATTCAGTTGCAGAAAATCAATCCCAATCCAGTATCCAAATAAAGACACAATCCCAAAAGAATTTCAGAGTATTTGACATTGTTTTTTTTTATTATTATTTAATTACATAGAAGAATGTGAAAAGTCTATATTTCTTTATGTCGAATAACGATTCGTGTGTTCTTGGGTTTACACAGCTTCTAAAATTCTAAAACAGTTGGTTCAGTCATCCTGCCAAAAAATTAAATAAAGTTTTATTTAATTCCATCAAATTGTTTTGATATCAAATAACTCTATCATGATTTAGTTCTGATGAAATAAAACGAGGCCTTTAGGAATTAAGCCGGTAAGAGGCAAAATTTGGGAAATCTGGACAGTAAATATGGTATATTCTGCGAAATTTTTCACATTATCCGAAAAATGCAGAGGACATCAAAGGGATTTGGTGGATTTTCCACCCTTGTTCGGTTTCCCTTCCAATGCCAATATTTACTCATTGATTGAGTGGGAGAATTTCAGGTATTCCTGAACTAATGCAGCCCTCAAAGGGCGCCTCTAAGTACATCGGAAGGGATCGGAGGGTTGAGGGTTTGACATGAATCCCTTATTTTAATATCGCACACAGGAGAGACAATATTAAAATTGGTAGTGACAACTTGAGATTAATATATTGAAGAATATGAGGTGACATTAAATGAAGTATTGGAACTGAGGGATTGCCGGAGGGAGGGTTTCATTTCAAATATCATATTTTCTGCCCTTCCTCCTTGCCATGACGATGCAATATTCGCGGGTTCTTGGCTTTTTTTGGGGAAATCCTTCGAGGATTGAAAAGGAAAAAGCGTGGCTGTATTGTTGAATATTAGGAACTCCATTGACCTCACCCACAATTTATATGTCAATTTAACCCTTTCATCTCACAGTCACGCGATTGCTTGAGGGCTAAAAGTGTAGCAATAAATCATTTGGCTGAAATTAATACAAATACACGTTACATTGCAATTTTTTCTTGCAATCGCACCCCTAAAACACACCAAATCACCAAGGTGTGACCTTTGATAGTCATGTGAACTTCCATTCTATGAGTTACATTGTGTAGCGATGCAATTAAAATGTAATTGGAGAAATTTGTCCAGGAAAATTGATGCTAAGTACAACGTATTGTTAAATTGAAAATAAAATGGAACATAGGAAATAGTTGGTAGTGCCCCGAGAAGGAATTACGTTAATAATTTAAAATTTTTGCATTATTGTGTATTGGCCAGCGAGCACTAAACGCTGAATTCTGCTAACCCTAAACGAAAATTCGCGAGTTAGTGGCATTTCCATATATTTGGTTAGCACTTTTTGTTCGGCGACTGCTAACCGGTTAGCACATTTTTGCTGATGGATTCAGCAGATATATGCTGAACACGCACCTTTATTTCAGCTGATTGTGCTCGCTGAGTAATTTCGATTGTGAGCAAGGATCTATCAAAAGAAGGATAGAGATGGACCATTCACTGGCCTCCGTCTGGCCGTTACCACATAGAGACCAAACGGTTAGAAAAAGAAACTTGGAATCTTCGGGGGACTTCTTTATAACTCACCATACAATCAACATATTATCGATATTCAAGCAATAAATATTATAATAAGGGTTTGTGTTACCTAATCGGTAGGAAAAAAATATTTACACCTGAATTTGTGAAGGTTTTTTTAATTGGCTAAGTGCTCGATTTTCATTTGAACCTCAATTTCGAGGTTAAAAACAATCTGACAGAAAAGTTGCACATATATGAAAATGTAACTAATAAAATTCTCTATCAAACCCATAATACAGATTTTTAGTAACAGTTCTAGTTTTCGAGATATTTTTTATTAAAGTTGCTAAAAAGCTGATTTTTCCATGTTTTCTGACATATATGAGACTACAGCGCCCCTGGTGTCAGTTTCATGAACTCCATCTGTCCAAAGGATTATCTGACATGTAAAGGAGAACAAATGTTCCCATATTAAGAAATAAATCGGTTCAGCAAAATCGGAGATATAGGCACCCAAGTATCAAAAAAACGGGAAAAACGGTTTTGCCTAGATTCCAGGCGCAAAATCCAAATGAAATCAAAATGATAAGTATTTTCGTAAATCATTTGACCCTAGCAATAGAAGAAATAGCATGAAAACCCAGGGACAAAATCACTGTTGCACAGTGTTATGAATCAGTTATTAACCGGTTCACAATCGTATCATCCAACCGGATTTTTCATCTAAATTGTTTGTAAGTCCCTGATTTTCACAAGATGCAAGAGGAAGATAGCTATGCCGCTCATGGTACACTCAAGTGTCGATATGTCGATTTATTCCACAAATGTTGCCGATCTGCCGATCTCGTTTCAATCTGCCGACTAATGCCGATCTGCCTATTTGTGGCCAAATTGTGCCGATTTGTCAATTTCTTAGCAGAATACAGTCGATCTGTCGATTTTTAGCTCCAAATCGGCATTTTTTGCCAATTGTTGCTTACGGTTCACACTAAAAGTCACTTATTCACCCCTTGAAGAGATGTTACTCCATCGCTCTATCAAGCATAACTTTTTTTCGATGATCGATGGAGTATTGTCCTTTTTGGATTTTTCAAAGGTTTGACATAAAGTATTCTTATATAGAATCCCTTCAAAAGAATTTTACCAGAAGGCACTCCAGTGTTGTCAGTCACGAGTCAATGCTACAAAAATCTTATCAAAACTTACCATTGCCTATTCTTTAGTCTTTATTAAGAATTTTAATATGTTCTGCATAAAAAGGTTTTATTAAAGGCGTCTACACATTGGGAGCAATTTTTGTCAAAAATTGCGTTTTTGACAGAAATTTGACGTTTCCCCCTACAACGCTGCAGGGAATTTCCTTCAAAAAAGCAATTTTTGACAAAAATTGCTCCCAATGTGTAGAGGCCATAATGAGCACTATTTTTATAAAAGTGCAGAATTCTTTATTGCAGTTTAATTGGTGGAAAATTTACTTTCACGCAGTTGCAAAAATTGATAGGAATATTTGTACAGAAAATTAGTAATGCAATAATTTAACAGAAAGGTAATTAATATTATAAAAGACTGTTGATTTGGGATTTTGGTCAACAGTAATCAGTGGTAGAGCTGCACAATCGACAACACTCATGAAGACCTTTGTGTCTTGTATTTTTTGTGTCCGCAAAAAGTAAGTACATTTTTTAATTTTTATTTTCAATCCACTTTGATAAACCACTGCTCGAAGTCCACACAGAGAGCGGTATAGATAATCGCTCGATTTTTTGACCTTCCAAAATTTCCATTTTCCAGATGTTACTATTACCGTTAAAAATGCTTTAATTAAGTACTTAATAAGGACTTAATTTATGCACTTGGACAAAATCCTATTTTGCGATCATGGACAATGCCTTTAAATTGTCTTAACTTTCTATCTATTTCTACTTAGTTCTAATTTTGTAAGGGGCTATCAGTCCCTATAGTGTCGATCAATCTCAAATTTTAGTATTTCATAACTGGGCCTAATTGTGTTATCACACTTGCACATTAAAATTATAATATGATTCACATTAATTGTCGCTGGTGAGAGTCCAAATGTCTAATTTATGTATTTGAATCATTTTATGTTCAAAATTTGATCTATTTGTTGATAAAAAGGTAGACTTGGCCGGCAAAATTTCATAAAAATCGATTTATAGCATTAATGCGAAAAATTAATGCGATTTTCCCTTTAATTTTTTAATGTGAAAAATATTTATGCTTTAGGTAAATTTAAACTTACTTTTGCAGGCCAAGTCCACTTCTTTATCAATAAATAGAAAAACCCAAATATTAAGTGACTCAAAGACACAAATTACACATTTGGACTCTCACCAGCGACAATTAATGTGCCTCACATTAAAATTTTAATGTGCAAGTGTGATAACGCCGTAAGAGCTTTCGATTAAAAAAAATCTAAGACCGACGACCCCCTGACCCGAGCTAGAAGGGATCAAAAAGTTCCCTGAAAGTCGAAAAGTCTCATTTTGGTTTTGGAGGTCTTTAGAAATTAGGCTAAGCTTTCAGTTTGAAACCCGTATTATCCCGGGCTTCCAATCTAAGGCTTAAGCGGTCTTCAGACGAGAGACTTAGCCTAATTCCCGAAGATCTCAGAATCCTAAATAACAACCAACTTAATTTCTTTTTCAGAACCTAATAAGTCATTGTTTTTTAGTAATCCAATCCTAAATTAAATTTTCCAGAATATCTTGACTCGTAAGAAATTATAACATTTAAGCCATAAGGGAATGTTGCCATGGTTCGCATTGAGTGAACTTTCAAACGATGCGAATTTTCTCATAGTTTGCAAAGAGCTAGTTCGTCATTTCTAAGCCATAAGATAAATAATTATTAAGCTCATGAGACGAGATGAGAAATGGTAAGTCAGCAAGTCTTTGTCATTTCCAAACAAAGAGAAAATTCGCATCGTTTGAAGGTTCACTCTGTGCGAACCATGCCAACATTCCCCTATGGCTAAGTCTTAGGTCTGAAACCCGTATTAGCTATCTGGCTTAACTTCTCTAATTCCTCATCAGGCATATTTTTTTAGGAAATTGTTGTTTATGATTGAATATTAAGGGCAAATAATTTTGTAAATAAGTATATTTTGTAAATAATTTTGTAAATATAAATAAGGGCAAAAAGATTTTGAAAAATCAGTAAAATTTCTTGTTATTGAGATTTTTGAGACCTTCGGTCACTGGGCTAAATCTCCAGTCTGAAACCGACATTAGGTCTGATAACCTCATTATAAGGATATGCGAATTTAATTTTAATGAATAAACTGGGATAAATTTCCAAAGTTATTTACCATTCGTCAATCAATTGTACACGGGATATTGAATTGAAGGATAATAATCCCAGAGGCTGGTGAGTAGATGGCAAACATGCGAAGGACTCAACAATTGCACAGCCGGAGACTTCTTCATTATTTCATCAACGTGTTGCGGAAGATGAGACGGAATGGTTGATGATTTAGTCAGTCTCAGAACTACTTTGGCAGACACTCCATAACTTGCGCCTTCAACACTTCCATCCACTCTGCATGTCTTGAGGGGGGTGTTTGGGTGTCTCTTCTCATGGAGCATCTACCCCAAAACAGAGACATACATTTATCCTGGAGCCCCAGGGAGTGTGAGACAGCGTGTGATGAAAGAAGGAGCAATTCGCATCAATAAATACTTCTCAACAGACATAAATTATATTCAATTCTGACGATGTGTTCTCTCCCAGTGATTCTCTCCCATCTTCAAGATGACACTCACACACACGGCAGGAAGGGTGGAAAATTCAGAGGGAGTTTTCCTTGTATTAATGTTCGAATGCTGCTATTTCGCATAATAATTCCGATCCGAAGGCAAACAACAGCCACTGAAATTGCTATATAAATCAACTCAAAACTAAGCCAAAACCATAAACGCGCCAAAATATCCTCCCCAATTCAAAATTATCCCGCACATCCCAAGACTTCATATGAGGGGGGTGAGGGGGTGATAAAGGTGTGGGAATATATAGGAGACACACTATGAAATTTTAATACACAAAAGCCTTAGCATTTCAACCAACCCACCCACCCCTTTTTTGATTGATGAATTCCAAACATTCGACGAAAGTCCTTTCGAATTTTGGGATGAAATGCTAGAAGGGATGGGCCGAGGGATCGTTAGGAAGGAATGGAATGTTTATCTTTGGCAGAAGGAGAGAGGACAACAATCCAAAATCAAACATTCCTTAATTCGAAACCATATCGTTGTGCTTTCTCTCCATTGTCATTCCATCAAGGATGTGACATACCATGGGGAAGGATGGAAGTACTCCTCGCGGCATTTCCCTCTCTTCCGTCATCTTCTGGACTCACCGGGAGATGAGACATTTTCTTTGCCACTTGAACAACCCTCCGCATGAGACGAATCAAATCTTCAACGACAATTGGAATGTTTGTCATATTAATTTAAATACACAGAGAATGAGGAAGATATACCTTTTGGGGGTATAGTTGGAAGCAATATTAATCATAATACATCGCTGATGGAAGGTCCTGATGATGATGGAATGGGCCAATGCTGAATGGGAAAGGAATCCTTATTCACATTTTGGGCTTCAATTGAAAATTGAATAATAACCGTCCAAAGAATTTAACTCCCACTTCATCCTCTTGAGTTCTTTATTGCATTTTATTCACAATTTCATGCCTTTTGCTATCGAGATTATTCTAATTCTTGAAGAACTTAGAACAAGCTGAGAACCACTTAAAACCACAAATTTACAATAAATTTATTGAAAGTTTCGGACGTTTTTTTTTAAATTACATTTTTAATTTTGTCAAAAAAAAAAGATTTTCCATTAAGCTAAGACGCACACCTTCAAAGGTAATTAAACTTCCCAAGAAGAGTTATTATATTTATAGTTTAGAGAAATTATTAAATATATTCATGCTTTATTATAATTAAAAATAAAGTGGTAATACATTAAATTTTTATGTGATTTTTACGAATGTTTGGTACGTGTCTATACTCATTATTACTTAGGATTCAATAAATATAGTATATTTTGGTTGTTTTTTCACAATCGATATATTTTGGGATTTTAGAATAAAATACTGTTAACCATGAAATGATTCTAATTGAAGTCGAAAAGTTATCATTTTTATAGTTTATTATTCCAAAAGGTGTGGTTCTAATCGTGCACAGTAAAAAATATTTACAAGGATAACCGTTGGTTTGCTCTTTTATCACGATTATTCTTGTAAAGTTAAACAAAAATATGTATTTCACCAAAACGTGTAATCTGAAAATGTGTAATTTAAATTTTATGTAATTGTAAACCATGTAATCAACTGGGAATGATTACACAGTTGTGTACATTTTCTTACATATTTCGTGTAAAGTTACACAGTTTTCATATAAAATGTGTACAAATTACACAAATGTGTATGTATATCAGTACACACGATTACATGTTTGATGTAAAATTTACAATGAAAATCATGGTAAAGCAGCTAAAAGGTTTTTACTGTGTGGGACAACCCATGACACTTTAAGAAATTGAAGGCTTTGGCTTTTGGAATTTCGACCCACTACTGGTTCCATTCAGAAAGAACCTTTCGAAGAGTCAAAGCCTTTCCAAAGTCAAGCTCAATTTAAAAATGAACTAGAGGACTAAATTTAAAGTTCACGTACTCGCCGCTCTAGCGCTGATTGTTCTGCCATTTCGAATTTCGGTATTCTTGACACTTCAATCGTCAACATTGTCAAAAGCAGTGTGTAAACGTTTACTGCTAAAAGTGAACTTTTGTGTAGTTTTGTGGACTTTCCGGATGGCAGAATGATTTAATTGCAATTTCATTAAAATAAGTGTCCTTTTAATGAACTTGCTCACTTTTGTGCAACTCGTCGGTTTAAACGTTTGAACTTCCAAAGGGTTTTTAGGTTAAGTTCTCTCTGATATATCTTTGAATCGGTACAGAAAAAACTTCAACCGGAAAGAGCTTTCAATTTGGGAAGGGTATTACCGGTATCACTGAACGTAGGGGTTCAGGATTTTATCTCTTATTTGGCTTACGGGGTCTTGATTTCCCCCTGAATTTTGACCCATTCAAGATTTTGACTTTCAGGATTTCGATCAATTCTGAATTTTATCTATTCGGGATTTTGGCTTTCGGGAATTTTGGTTTTTCGGAATTTTATCTATTCAGGATTTCGACCAATCCGGAAATTGGTGTCTTTTGGATTTTGGGTCTTCTAGATTTTTTTTTTAAGTTTGACCAATTCGGAACATGGTCTCTTCGGGGCTTCGACCCATTCGGGATTTTGTGTCTTCAAAATTTTGAAATATTTGAGATTTTGGGATTTTGGTTTTCCGGGATTTCCAGCAAATCGGCATTTTGTGTTCGGGATTCTGTTTTTTCGGGAACTCGACCAATACGGGATTTCGCTTCTTCGGAATTTAGGCTTTTAGGGATTTTGAACAAATCAGGATTTTGTTTTTTTTTTTTGGATTTTGACGCATTCGGAATTTTATCTTTTCAAGATTTTTACCTATTAGAAATTTTGGGATTTTAGGTTTTCGGTATTTCAACCAATTCGGAATTCTGTCTCAGGATCTTATCTTTCAGGATTTTATCTGTTCGGGATTTTGACTCATTCGGGATTTTGGGAATTTTGGTCTTCTATAATTTCCATAAATTTGGAATTTGGTTTCTTAGGGTTTGTTTTTTGCTTTCCGAGACTTTGGCTTTTCGGGATTTTGTTTATTGGAGATTTTGGGGATTTTGGTTTTTTGGAATTTTTACCAAATCGGGATTTTGTGTACTCGGGATTTTTTGTACTCGGGATTTGGACCCATTTGGGATATTGGTTTTTCAGTTTTTTAACCAATTCGGGATTTTGGTTTTTCGGGATATTATCTATTCGGGATTTTGATCCATTCGTGATTTTGTGTGGATTTTGAAGATTTTGGCTTTTCGGAATTTCAACAATTCGGGATTTTGTGTCGTTGGGATTTTGGCTTTTGGGTTTTTAGCGTTCAGGATTTTGACCAATTAGGGATTTAGGCTTTTCGGTATTTTGACAAATTCAAAATTTTATCTCTTAAGAATTTTGACCCAAGAGGTTTTAATGGTGCAATAGGCCTTTGTAGTGTGTCTCGGCTTACTCTTGAATTGTTTTGATGGTTAATATATTTCAACTTTTACTCGATTTAATGTTAAACGTTAAAGTTTAAGATCATCATCATTACCATCATAATTTTAAACCGCTTATCCCTATTGGAGTCGTGGGCTTAGGACTTCTAAGTTAGCATCCCGTGTTTGTCGATCAAGTCGATTGTTCGATATCAAGGCGCTCCAATGCAAAATACAGAATTTGATTCATCCACCTTGTCCTAGGTCTGCCTTAAGGTTGAGGTCTCCTCACATTGGCTTGCATAGCTTTACTGGGGAATATTTCAAGATTATGGAGTAAAATCAAATGATTGGTACACGATGATACATTTATTTTAAAAGTTTTTATTACTTTGACTCCTTTGACTGTTTTCCAGAGCAGATGTGGCTATTAATTTTTAAAAATTTCAGTTAATTCAATCCTGAAGTAAAACTAGAATTAGTATCCCGTAGCTTTGTGGTAGAAGAAGGCAACTTTCTCTTTGACTATTCAACTGAAATTAATCCTGAATCCTTCCTAAAAACTTCGCAAGTGGAATGAGAAGAAATCGAGAATTATCAGAATAATCTTGTGATTTTATTAATGAGCATAATTATAAATTCAGCTCTGTCGATGTCACAAACACCAAAACCACCCCCAAGAGATTTCCTCCAAGTCAACGGGGGAAATTTTCGAGAGAGAGAGTGGAAATGGAAAATGTGGTGTGTGTAACAAATTAGACATCGTCTATCAATTTCTAAAACAAATCTTCATCACCTCATCCCCCTTTCAAAATTTCCAACTCCTTTCCCATTGTCGTCTCAATTGGTTTTCTTAACAGCAAATCGCTTTTGATTTAACCCCTTTTCTTCAACCACTTCACAATTCATGGTGTGCATGAGGCACTCCCGATGGCTCTTTATGCTTGGGCAGGGGCAGGGGGATGGTTGAAGAGAAATGTGTGAGCTTTTCCGAAAGTTTGCACAATAAATGGTTGAGAGAAACACACCCTTCTCTTGTTTATGCGAGAGAAAGGATGTATTGGATGTCTTGGAAATTTCTCTTCATTTTCCATATACCGCCCAAGACCCCATCGAAGGGAAATCCCTTTGAAAACCATTTCTCCAATACCATTCACACCAATCCCCTGGAGAAATGTTTTCAAATGTGTGATTTTAGGGATGAATAGCAATTAATTCTTGTACGGTGAACTCTTTAAAAATTCATCCACCACATTCTTAGTCTCAAACCCCCTACGCCAATCTCTCATTCACCTTAAATGCTGGTTAAACTGAGGATGGAGCATCACTTTGGCTTGAGATTCCAATCCGTTTGTGGTTATTTGACTAATGAAAGTGGGTTGCTTGACTTACTAACTAAACCCCCATGTTTGGAGTTTGATTTAGCATTCCATGGGAATTCTTGCACTTCCAATCATTTAACTTGCTCTGATTGATGACTGATTGAGGGTGATAATGTTGTATCTTGGAATGCTTATCCTTACGATTTTAAGAAATTTAGCCATGAGAGGCTCACGGGAACACAACCAATAGGGGAAAGTGGCATTGCTTCGTATGAGCCCAAGCTTCGTACAATGAGAAAAAAAGAGGGTGCGATTAACTTTTTTTCCTCATAACTTTAACACTTTTTAGGTGTAAAAATATATCAACATTTTGTAATGTTAATTTTACTCTTTTTTAAGGGTAAAATTAATATGAAAAAGGGTAGCTTTAACCCCCCAATACTCCTAAAAAGGGTAATATTTACACCGATTTTGGATCAATACTGCAGGGTAAAATTAACATTTCCGGAATGTTATTTTAACTTTTTCGGATTTCTCTCAGTGTAATGACTATGTATCACATGTTGGAAAATAAATACAATACAAAATCTATTCCAAAACAAATCAATATGAATAATTCTACCCAATAAACCCCTGCAATTATTTCAAAGATTTAATGAGCAAAGTCACTCACAACGTAAGTGCTTTACCGATTCATTACTGATTGAGACCGATACAGTCGGGTTGGAAAATTCAAGACCTTTCCAAGTTATCCAAATTTAAGGACATCGGTTGAAAAGTAGGCCCTCCAGCTTGACATTCATGTAGAAATAGATCCAAGAAACAAAATGATTTTGGAAAATTACAAATGATCAGTTTGTCCTCTACAACACTAAGAGAAATCCAAAACAGTTAAAATAACATTCCGGAAATGTTAATTTTACCCTTATTGATCCAATATCGGTGTAAATATTACCCTTTTTAGGTGTCTTAGGGGTTAAAGTTACCCTTTTTCATGTTAATTTTACCCTTAAAAAGATGTAAAATTAACATTAAAAAATGTTGATATATTTTTACACCTAAAAAGTGTTGAAGTTACGAGAAAAAAAAGTTAATCGCACCCTCTTTTTTTCTCAGTGATGGTACTCAAAATCGCCACAACGAGCACAGCTCAAAAATAAAATGGTTGAAATTGAGCATAAGTCCTGCATAGCTCAAATAAAATTGAATCCAAATTTTTAACAGGTGTCTTAATCTTAACAGTTTTATGTTCAAAAGATGTGCATGTTCTCAGTACACTATTAACAGTTTCATGATTGAGCTGTGCAGATCCTCAATACGATCCTGAGCGTTTTATACTTAAGCTGTGCGTGTTGTCAGCACAAATTTAACAAATAATTATTGATCTGTACCAGTTTTTAGTACAATCTTATATGCATTTTTTAATTGAGCTGTGCGTATCTTCGACACAATGTAAACCGTTTTATGCTTCAGCTGTCCAGATTTTATGCACGATATGAGAAGCGCGTGTTTTATGCACAATCTGAACCATCTTATGCTTAAAGTCTGCGTGTTTTCAAAACAATTTTGACTTAAAATTTTAAAATATTTTTTTTTTTATTTAAATTCTAAATTTTGAAAGAATATAAGGGCAAAATGCTTTTTAAAAGCCACAAGGACGCACCAAAAATTCTGAGGTAGTTAAAAGTTTTTTTTTTAATTTCAACGCGAAATTTTGAACGATTAAAGGACATAATGCATTTCAAGAATTAGAGAGGGACCCATCGTCTCTGAGTCTCTTTTAACAATATTTTTTAGTTTAACATGTCAAGAATAAAGTGCCAGGGCATGAGCTACGAGGCAACCCATGACAGTTCATTTGATTAAAAAAATAGTCAAACCGGCGGCGCCTTTGATATCTTGCGCTCTGGGCGGACCGCCCTCCCGCACCCCTCTAGGTACGCTACTGAGTATTGATCGAAAATCAGTGTAAATATTACCCTTTTTAGGTGTATTAGGGGTTAATGGTACCCTTTTTCATGTTAATTTTACCCTTAATAAGGTGTAAAATTAACTTAAAAAATGTTGATATATTTTTAAACCTAAAAAGTGATAAAGTTATGAGGAAAAAATATTATTCGCACCCTGTTTTTTTTCAGCACTGAGAAAAAAAAAGAGGGTGCGATTAACATTTTTTCCACAGAAATTTAACACATTTTAGGTGTAAAAATATATCAACATTTTTTAAGTTAATTTTACACCTTATTAAGGGTAAAATTAACAGGAAAAGGGTACCCTTAACCCCTAATACACCTAAAAAGGGTAATATTTACACCGATTTCGGATCAATAATGCAGGGTAAAATTAACATTTCCGGAATATTATTTTAACTTTTTCGGATTTCTCTCAGTGAGTGAACGTTTGTTAATCTGTTTAACAGCATTCTCTCAAAAAAATCAAAGAGATTATAAAGAAGTGAGGCATATCAGTAGCTCCTCGGATAGTTGTACTTTACCGTTTAACCTATTCGAAAAAGAAAAAAAGTTCTATAGGGTAAGTGTGCCAAATTTCGGCATAGTTGCATATAAGCACCGAAGTTCTAAGTTTGAAATGCAATATTTTTAATACATATTGAATTTTTTTTTTGTTACTTCCTTTTCGGGAGGGTTATATGGAACCTTGAAAACTAGTTTATCATCTTTTTTTTTAAATCAGTTTCTAAAATATTGAAAAATTAATAAAAATATAGACATTGCTTTGGGTAGTATTCCGGCCACTTAGAGTGTAATACCGGCCACTTTGTTTGTGAGCACCTTTTGTGAAGCAACGGACTGAAACGTCATAAGGAAAGAGTTTAATATTTTGTTTAGTACGTTTATATGACCCATTAGCCCTGAAATCTTTCGTGTAATTTCCTCTGAAGACCTGAAGAGTTTACCTTGGCATCCCAAATTAACGCACAGATTCCTGTAGCAGTTTGCTCTTTCTGAACTCTTCCAAGGGCTATTCCACATTATCTGTTTCATAGAGGCGATACTTTTTTTTTTTTAAATAAAATGAATAAGAAATTTAGGAATGCAAAAGATATTGCCGGAATAAGCAACATTGCCTCACGGAAGAGACGCTCACAAAGTATATACTTTTTTACGCGAAATACAGGATCCAGCTGGGAAATTTCACCGGAAATTTAAAGTAGGATTCACTATTAACATAAACAGAAAGAATCTTTGATGAAAACTAATCAATTTTTTTGAAAAACGTCGAAGGAAAACCTTCTGCACTTCACTACAAATCACAAGACTGCTAGAAACACAATCTGTCACATTTTTTTGTATGACTCTTTCCACACTGAGATTTTACAACGCAATTTAAATTCAAATTATACCCAAAATTAAACGATTTTTGTGTTAATACATCCTAAATGGAATAAATATTTAAAAGCAAAATTAAGTTAAAGTCACCTAAATCTACTTTATATATTCTTCTGTTCTAAACCTCTGTTTAATACTTACAATATACTCTGAATTAAAGATGTAGAAATTAAATTAAAATTGTAACACTTACTTAAATTGTATGTATGCCTGTACTTTAATTGGTATAAAATATAAATAAAACAAGCAAACTAAATTCATTGACAATTCGAAGATTTAATCCATGATTGTAATTCATTTAATTGCTTGGCCGAAATTACACTCAAAGTGGCCGAAATATAAAGCTGGCCGAAATTTGGCACACTTACCCTAAGCCATTTTCGAAATGAATAAAAAACGCGGTTTTGGAGTGAAAGAAAAAGGGAAAAAGGAACGTCCTAAATGATCTTGACTTACGGGGGGGGGGGGGTTATTGAAGACCTCAAGTCAATATCTGTTACCGTTTGGTCTCCAGGCCCGTGAGAATTTGAAAAAAGTGGACTATATAACTACTCTTTGGAACTAAATTTTCCGACTAGCAATTTCCAACAGTTACTCTCCATTGACATCTTTTTGCATCAAGAACTAAGACAATGACATGCAATTGGTTGGATGAGGTCCCCCTGCAATGTTCGCAAGTATCGTTGTCAAAGAACGCCTCTCGATGTTTTGGAATTTTCAAGAGTTTCTTCTTAAAAGACTTTTCGCTTGATATATCGTCGTTAGACGAAAGGATAATGCATGATGAGAAATGCCTGGAGGTGGTTGAATTATCGCAATGTGACGGACTGAATTTGTGACTAAAGCATCCACGGAGATGTCTGTGGAGCAAAGAAAAAAGAGACGCATCCATGCTTCTTCCATCAAATCAAACTTTGTGAGCTCCTCATGCTCCTGGGCTCAATCCTTCTGGCATGGAAAACAACTAATGTTATGGTAATGGTGAGTAACAAGACACATTGTATGGAGTTTTTGGCACTGGGGCAACTTTCCTTTTTGACTTTTTGTAGGAGGGTTTTGTGGAAAAGACTTTGCTATCTGCCACAATCATCTATAAACCACCATCCCCTTGGCTGGAAGATTCATATGGCAATTTTCCGAAAATTCACAATGTATGAGAATTTTACCAAAGTTTTCCAACTTCTCTTTTGATTGACAGAGAAGAAACATTCGCAACCATCCTGCGGCATGACATTGTGTTTATAGGAAATATGAATTTGAGAATATTTCACTGAAAATCAAAATTTCCCCTTTTTACAAAAAAAAATCAGACTTGTCTTGCTTCTAGGGCTTATCGCAAACTCCTTCTCTCCCAAACTGAAGGAAAATTCTTGCAGAAAGTACAAACCATTTGACTTGCACATCATTTATGTTTATATTTATGTCATTTTAGAATCTTTCACTGCACATCGTAGAGAAAAGTTTCTTGAATTCTGAAAAGGTAAATTTTACTACGAGATATGACGTTGATTTTGCATCTTGTACTTATCTTGCATTAGACACGTTTTGTGGGATTTTTTTCTTTAGCACTTCCTTTTTAAATTAAGATTGATTAAGATAATGTTCCTGTAAAATTATTTCAAATAAATGCAATTACATCAAGTTTCTTTTGAACGGAAATTAAAATTTGGAATAGCTCCGAATATTATGCTTGCAAATACGGTAGGTGACAAAAGTTTGTTGCCCCATGTACGCTCGGTAAACTAGGTGCAACAAAGATAAAAAAATTATATTTTAAAATTATAAATTATTTAAGTATTTAAAAAATCATTTTATTTCATATAAAAAATAATTGTCAAAACTTGATTATTTTTCATGTGCCAAAAGTTTGTTGCCTCATTTGGAAAAGTAACTCAAAATGGTCAAACACGTGAAACTAACTTATTTTAATCCAATTGTATTATGAAGTTATGTCATTTGACATGCAAATGGTAGATTTGCACACTTTCAAAGTTCTCAGTTGTCGATATATGCATATAAACGTGATGATAAATAATAAAAAATGAAGTGTTTATTGTTAATTAATAATTAATTCTTTTATTTCAAAACTTTTATCAAAGTATTTCATGAAAATTTGTATTACAAAAGTTCAAAGAATTTTTAAAAATTCAAGAATATGTAATCTAATAATGGAAAGTGGCGCGATTTTGGTGATAGGGAGTGTATCCGGTGTTCGCCAGTTTGAAAGTGGTCACCCTAAAAAGAAAACACTGTTTTTGGTCTTGCCCAGAGCTTTCGGTCCCGACCCGGACCTTCTTCAGTGGCTGGAGGGGCATCCAAATTTATTTTCCAATATTTTCTTTCATTTTCTTGTGATGATCTTCCTGACCAACAAAAATAGAACGATCCCTGAGAAAAGCTGCGAAACCACAATTTAGTCGAATGAGTGTTGAAATTATCCAAAAATTTACAAAGATCATAAAAAATAAGAAAAATGAATAAATTTTGATGCCCTGCCAACCACTGAAGAAGGTCCGAAAGCTCCGGGCAAAACCACAAAAAAAAGCGTTTTCTTTTTAGGAAGACCACTTTCCCACTGCCGAACACCGGATACACTCCCTATCAATATGAGAATATGGTAATTTTCAAATTTCAAGGAAATTTCAGTGTATGTAGGGAAAGTGCTCATAATTTCGGACAGCTTGTAATTTTAGACACCACAAAGAAATTGATTGAAATGATGGAATTTTCTTTTGATATTTAATGAGAATTGCAGTTTATCAAAATATTTATTCTTTTTAGAAGATATTAACACGAAATTAGTTCAATTTTGAAATATAAGGCAAGTGTACTGTAAACGTTATGCGGAATGATCGTTACTTTGACTCGGTGAAAACGATGACTAGATAGATGGCGCTATCAGGAGAGAGGAGAACATGTTGAGTAGGCTTGATGAGACTTGAGACAGCAATCTATTTTGGTTATTTGAAAGGACAAAAGGTGTATCCAAAGAGTGTCCATAGGGAAGTTTACAGTACCAAATTCCGGCCAGCTTGCAATTCCGGCCACTTTTAATGTTTTCCAAATTTCTATGCATTTTCAGTTTTTGCGTATTCTAGAAACTATACAATTCAAAAATATAGCAAAAATGTCGCTTAGACGAAGAAGATGATGTGAAAAAGACTTTAAAAGAATTCCCGAAGGGCAAGGAACTGTAGGAATGAAGATGTCCGAAATAGACCACCAAAGCTATGTCTACATTTTTATTAATTTAAAAATGTATTAAGTATAGGGTAGATTCTACACTTGTGTATGTTCTACACACTTATGAACAACGCAACAATCTTAAGTTATTACATTAAACAGATTTCGAAAAATAAAAAAAATGGTGAATTACATCATAAACTAATAATTTTACAACTTTGCGGGATCTCTTTTTCGTAAGAGCATAAGATTCTTGAACGCTGTTCAAAAGTGTATAATTTCCATAAGTGTAGACTCCATCCTAACTTTAGATTTAACCCTGTCTACATGGTTGCAAGCAACACTCCTTATAAAGAAGTAACAAAAAAATCCAATTCTTATCAAAAATATTACATTTCAAACTTGAAACTTTGGCGCTTGCATTCTATACCGAAATTTGGCACACTTACCCTAATTTTACTTAAAATTGTTTTGTTGGAACTTTAGTGTGAGCAATTCTTTACGAGAAATATGACAGAACTTTTTGTTTACTTCAGCCTTATAGCTGTGGTGAAGTACTACTAGGGGAAGGTGGGGCTACTTGAGCTGTGGAGTTGTATTGATATAGGATTTCTCTGCAAATTTCTAAAGGAAACTGGGTTTTAACATGATGTATTTTGGATAGTCAAAGCAATTGTGGATTTAATTATAATAATCATAAGAATCAGGGGTGATATGATAACTCTCTCAAATTGTCCCATTGCTATTGTCGAGTGTCGAATATGGGCGAACGAGATGATAACTTACATTTTTTGTCGCCAGTGTCGATAATTATCGCTACTAGTCTATCGACACCTCTGGAGCTGTCGATTTGTACTCTAGAAGTGAAATTAAGTGAACATTTTGCATTTTATTAATAAATAAATATCTTTTTTATTCTTTTGTTGTATCTTTATCAAATTCTATTAAAAACGAACAGTTCTCGGGAAATTTTATTTATTCTGAGTCCTCCATAAAATATAGAATTGCGTGGAATAATCTTAAAATATACATTTTGTTGATTGTGTTCAGCCTACCACAAAGATATTTTTGCACCGGCTGACAAGGGTTCATCAAAGGCTGCAACAATCATACTCAGTGATTGAAGTTGCAACGTATAAAGGCACTGTCCAGGAAGTTGACGGAGAACTCATGGATTCCTTGTGGTTAAATTGAATCTAACTCGTGAATTATTGGAGATGACCATAGATTCGTTAGCTTTTTTCAGAGGTTCTGCCTTTCCTTGGCAACTCTAAAATACCACAATCCAACAGGAATCCACGCACTGATGGAACAGAGAATGATATCATTCCCATAATTTCTGGAATTCCTGTAATCATTTCCTCAGCAGCATTTGTGCAGCAAATCATTCAAAGCCTTCAATTTCCAAGAATCTAAGACAAATAAAAAAGACATGTTTTAATAGATAGACTTTATATAGGTATAAATGAATTTTTTCATTACACATCTTCCGGAAGCTTCAAAGAGATATTTTCATCCCATAATTTTTGTGTCTACTCGTTCAAAAAGAATGTTGGGTTTCCCCAATTACCACACTTTTCATGAAAAATATTTTCTAAGTTCATTTTTTTAACTTTTAAAGCAATAAAATCACTGAAATAATTCCGATTGTAAAATAAAAATTAGCGAAAGTGAGGTTATATTTCACTATCCCAAAGTGTCATAATAATGAGTCGACGGCAATGCGAGAAGAGCCGACACTCATTTCATCTCATCATTTGGATCTAACGATACTAGAGATTCGATAGTGTCAAATCGATACTAGCCAGGGCTAAAGTTATCATCTCACCCCAGGTTCATTGAAAAATAGGCGAAAAAGTCATATAACAATCCAGCCCCACAGCTCAAAATAGCCCCACCTCCCCCTAATTTTCTTCAATATTTTTAAGTGATGTTATTAAATATTCATGATAGTATGGATTTGTTCATTAGATTTGGAGTAAAATTTGCCTTGTCAATAACTTTTTTCGTATGAAAAATGGATAACTTTATTAGAGATTTACCTATCAGTTGATGCTTGCTATTTCGGACAGGTGTATTTCTTCTCGAAATTTTGTCAATTTTGTATTTTTATTGAAAAATGCTTGAAAAAACATGGGATTAACATCTCTACGAACTACTATACTCTCTACTACGATGTAGTACAAAAAGCGTTAAAAGAGTCCCACAAAGGCAAGGGAATGCGTGAATCCGCGCGTACCTGGAATTCCGAAATAAATGATATGAAAATGGAAAGTTTGCAGGCTTCTTGTGACATTCTACAGTTCCCTCTTAGAAAGTGGAATAGGACTTGGTAAGTTAGGTTCTTTAAGTGGACAACAATGGGCATTATGTTGTGGCGGAGTAGCTGTCCAAATTTACAAGAAAAGTGTCCAAAATTAGAAACAAGGTGTTATATTCATCTCTCAAATTCATTCTTAAACGTATTAAAATTAATTCTAGAAAATGCAAAGACGATAAAGTCCATATAAAGCTCCCAAACAACGCTTCACTGCACTTTAAACTTTGAACATTGGTGTTTATGCACCCTGTCCCAAATTACGCGCACTTCCCCTAATGTCGCCACTGTAAGTATCGTAAGCTCTCCTTAACTTACAATTTTATAAGAAACTGCAAGATTCGGGGGAAAGTTTCTTTCCTAAGATATTGAGAAATTTCCCTCTGAATTTTCCAAGTATTTTGGGGTAGTTGGAGTAGTTTACCTTTCGGATATTGGGGAGAGCATGCTTGGTGAATTATTAAAACCTGATACATTTGGAGGTGTTGACGGATAAAGTTGGTATCTCTCAATAAGCTTCTGGGGGTTTGTTTCCATCCCAATAATATTCCTTGAGAAACTGAGCTGTTGGGGGAGTCAGAAGGTCCCTCTTTTGTTAAATAAGAAATGATCACAAGACAGAGATTAAGTGCTGTGATTTAAGATAAACCCATAGGGATTCATCCACCATCCGTTAGCATTGAGGATTTTGCGTGAAAATTGGATTAATGGCAATCTATATCCATTAATTAGTCGATGCAGGTTTGAGGCACCAGGTAGGCACACTAATTAACTCGTGAATATTGAACAAATTATACGCTAAACTCCATTATAAATGCAATTAATGCCTCATATTTTGATTTACAATATCCCATGGGAGATTGGCATGGAAAATAGCTTTGTGGTCCTTGGTTTATTGTCAGAGATTTGTATAGAAGCAATGCGAAAAAGCGCCTTTTGCCAAGAATTAGCTCCTCAAGAATTGTGATTAACTTACATGAAAATGTCTCTCTTGTCGCTTTTCTTATCTCACCACTCAGTCCACTTTTCCCATCTGCCAAAGTTTTCTTGGCAGAAGCCGAAAGGAGAATTATATAGTGACGATGAAAGTTGATGAGGTGTAAGATGTATAAGTTTTGAAGGAAGGCACTAAAAGTCATGTACTTATCATTTATTATTGCCATATTGGCTTTGTAGAAGATTCACAATTAAAATTGTCGTCATTATGCCTTTGGCCTTTGTTTCCCTTCGCATATCATTCCTGCAGCATCCCATTTCTTGGATTTCATCTCAATGGCTCTGTATATGGTGGAGGTGAAATTGTTTATATTTCGCACCCTTGGCAAAGATGACAAAGGCAACCCCTTGAGCAGTAAAATCTGTCATTAACTGTATTTTTAACATCCCTCCCATACACTAATAAGGAAAAGCCTTCAACTCACTTCAATTGCCGTCCTCATTTCTTCCTTGGAGATCCTACAGTCACGAGCAGAAGGTTAGGGACAAGATACTGCATTTAAAAGTGGTGGCAAAGCATCTCAGGCTTTGCGAAATGCTCGAACTCGTGACTTAAGGTCTCTACACATTGGAAGCAATTTTCGACAAAAATTTCTTTTTTTTTAAGGAAATTTCCTGCAGTGCTGTAAGGCTTCTACATATTGGGAGCAATTTTTGCCCAAAAATTTGACGTTTCCACTTATGGCACTTCAGGGAATTTCCTTAAAAAAAAAATGTTTCATCAAAAATTGCATGTTTGGCAGACTTTTGATGATTCCCCCTAGCAGTGTGGACGATTTCCTTCTAAAGAGCAGTTTTTAACGTTAAAGGCCTTTACACATTGGAGGCAAATTTTATCAAAATTTGCTTTTTTGACGGAAATTGCATGCAATGCTGCAGGTGGAAACGTCAAAATTCTGTCAAAAATGTAATTTTTGACGAAAATTGCCCCCAATGTGTAGAGGCCTTAAGTTCTCACAATGTGTAGACATCCGTAGATAGAAACGTCAAAATTTTGTCAAAAAAGTAATTTTTTGACAAAAATTTCATTTTTCATAGAAATTTGACGTTTCCACCTACAGCACTGAAGACAATTTCCATCAAAAATGCAATTTTTAACGAAAATTACTTCTAATGTGTATATACACCTTTAATTGCTATACCTTAGAAGTACTTTTGCATCATTTACCATTTACCGTTTCACAACCGATATCAAACCGATTCAAAAATCTCTCAAAATATCCCCAAAAATAGTTTTAAGAATAATAGAAATGATTTTCGGATAAAAATTACCTACCGGTTCATGACCGGTTTAATATCGGTTCACAAATGATTTGAACCGATTTATAAATCACTCAAAAAATTGAATAAAATACACTACAGGAGTAATGTAATTGAATTTCGGAGAAAAATTAGTCACCGGTTATGGATCGATTCATTACCGGTTCATAAGGGATTGGAATCGGTTCAGGCTTGTCAGGAATTCGAAGACCCTTCCAACAAGACCCAGCATGATACCATTCGGTTGTTAAATACGCTCTCTTTTAGAGCCTTTTCAACCTTTAATCTTGAAAAACCAATATTAAGAACAATTCAACGGGATTTTTGTATAAAGACGAAATGTCCACCTGGGTAATCTCTAGAACATTGTAAGACCAAATGGGGCTGACCTAAATAAAATACAAACTTAGAGAGAAATTGGAGAACTGAAGGTGCCACCCATTTTTCACTTCATGAGAGTGAACCGTCCACGGCGACTGATGCTCACTCACTGAAAACTGAAGACATTTATCTAACAATAAAAGCCCCAAAGCAACCTTTCAGCACCCATAAGGATGGTAGGGGTTGGGCGTGCCAAAGGAATGAAGGATTAGGATTGGTGGGTTATGGCCGTCGACTGGGTTGACATGTGTCGAATAGGCCACACGGTCTACAACATATCCAAAAAAATTTAAAAAAAACTCACAACGCGTTTTCGAGTAATCCCAGAAAACATGGTTTTGAAGGGGAAAATGAGGGTTATGCTAGGGTCCTCGACAGATTTGCGGATTAGCCGAGAGACGTCTTAGCGTGATTGTATTCCAAATAATGGTTAAACCGCAATTATATCATTCTCCACTAAGCCGTCTCTCGGCTTAAGTCGTAAGGGTGTCGAAGGCATAATGGTCTCAGGGTCAGTTATAGGGGATCCTCTGATGGATCCAATCCGACCATCTCACGTAGGTACATTATCAAAGCTTAGAGTCAAACAGTTAGAGACATTAACTTGAAGTTTTCTAAGGATCTTCCCAGATGGTTCGCTTTTCGTCATTCTCCTCAAAACCTTATGGAGTTTTTAAAAAATAAATATAACTCAAGGTTATGATTTTTTTTCGTTTTTTTAAGATTAAGAAGCTCTAAACAATGTAGTCCCTAATCGATTATGGTAAATTTTGGGTCAATTGAAAGGTCTTTTAGAATCCCACAGAGATTTTAATCAATAATTGTCGCAAATGACTCATTCTCAACAAAAGCAATTCTTATAACAATATGGAAATACATCGACAAGAAAACAATTGCGATACATATAAGTGATGGGCAAATTACAACAATTGGTAAATAATTTTGTAATCTAAATTACCGTAGATTCGGGTAACTTTAGCCGCTGGAAATAACTTAATAAGCTTTAATAAGCATAACCTTCAGATGAATCCGAAAAACCCTTTTTTTGCATCGCAAAACCCGAGAAACTCACTTTTTGCACCGCGAAACCCGAGAAACTGAATTTCTGCATTGCGAAACTCACGTTTTTTGCATCGCAAAACCCAATTTCTGCACCTTGAAACCCATTTTTTGCATCACGAAACTCAAGAAACCCAATTTCTTCATCTCGAAACCCATTTTTCTGCATTAGAAAAATCGAGAAATCCAATTTCTGCATCTCGAAACCCATTTTTCTGCTTAATTTCTGCATCGCGAAGCCGGAGAAACCCACTTTTTACATCGAGAAATTCAATTTTTGCATCGCGAAACTCACTTTTTTGCATCGAGAAATATAACTTTTGCATCGTTAAAGAGAAACTGAATTTTTGCATCGCGAAACTCACTTTTTTGCGTCGCGATACTTAATTTTTTGCATCGCCAAACCCAAGACACCCAATTTCTGCATCGCGAAACTCTCTTTTTGAATCGCGAAACTTAATTTCTGCATTGCGAAACCCGAGAAACCCGCTTTTTGCATCGAGAAACCCGAGAAACTCAATTTTTGCATCGCGGAACTCACTTTTCTGCATCGAGAAACATATTATTTGCATTGCGAAAGAGAAACTGAATTTCTGCATCACGAAATTCACTTTTTTGCATCGCGAACCTCACTTTTAGCATCGCGAAACCTGAGAAACCTACTTCTTGCATCGAGAAACCTGAGAAACTCAATTTCTGCATTGCGAAACTCTCTTTTTGCATCGCGAAACCTAATTTCTGCATCGCGAAACTCACTTTTTTGCGTCGCGAAACTCACTTTTTGCATCTAGAAACCCACTTATTGCATCGAGAAACCCGAGAAATTCAATTTCTGCGTTGCGAAACTCTCTTTTTGCATCGCGAAACTCACTTTTTGCATCGCGAAATCCGAAAAACCCACTTTTGCATAGAGAAACCCAAGAAACTCAATTTTTGCATCGCGAAACTCACTTTTTTGCATTGCGAAACGTAATTTCTGCATCGCGAAACCCAAGAAACCCACTTTTGCATAGAGAAACCCAAGAAACTCAATTTTTGCATTGCGAAATTCACTTTTCTGCATCGAGATAGATACTTTTTGCACTGCGAAAAAGAAACTGAATTTCTGCATCACGAAACACATTTTTTTCTTCGCGAAACTCACTTTTTGCATTGCGGAACCCGATAAACCCATTTTCACCATCACAAGACTCGAGAAATCAGGAACCCTTGTTGGAAAAATGAGAATGAGTTTTCCCTTGATCTGAAACCACTCAACCCTTCGATATATCTCTTTTAAGGGTGTGGCTTATATTTTTAGGGCGTGGTCTTTCTTTTCAAACTCATTCATATTTCAAACTTAAATTTGTAGGCGTGGCTTATATAATAATAGTGCCATAGTGTGAAGCGGAAAAAAAAGGAAACTGCAGAGACTCCGACCTTCGGGCGTGGTCAAATAAATTTTGTGGGTGGAGCTTATTCATTAATTAAAAATATACCGTAGCCAATTATTTTGTTTAAAGTGGGGTTATTCGGAGAGAATCTCCTTCCGGATACGGCAACACATTTTTTTTTGTTTATTTTTTGTTGGACTAAATCTTTTGTTCAGGACTGTTGAGCACTTGACGAAAACATCTCCAAGAAGTGGAGACTTGGACACTCATCACTCCACGGCTTTAGACAATTTTCTCACATGTGTTCGACATTCTGGAGCATTGAGATGGGGTCGTCGGAGGTGGTTTAAAAGGGTTGATGCTTTCCATGTGAAGATATCTTGATTTAAGATATCTTCCTCTCGTGCTTTGTTTGTTAGCTTCTCATCATCCTCCGTAGCTTCATCCAGAAAAGTAATTAGAACATCATGCTATCACTATCGGAGCATAACAAAATGTTATGGTGCCATTTTATCGCCCTAGCCCGCCTCCGGGAAAAAATGCTCTCACACTTTTTGTTTTTATTCGTGGAAAAGGCCCTCAAAGTCACTCAATTCTGCACAAACATTCCACATATTTGTGATGGGCTGAAAAATGTGGTGGGCGTGAAAAAGAATTTGATGGTGCTTTTTTTGGGAGCTTTTTATATTCGTCCACTTTAGAACTCTTTTGAATTTAATTGAAAATTACTGCTGGGCAGACTTTTTGCTACTGGACACTCTTTTTGGTGGTGAAAAAGTGTTGATGGATGGACAATGGTTTCAGTGCATTTGGTGCTTCTGGAAAAATGGTCAGTTTTGCAGAAATATGGGTCATGATCGTCAATGTTGAGTGATTTTTCAGCATTTAGCACCTCCAATTTATTCAGTTGAGCATCAATTTTGTGCTTTAGTTCACTTTTGCCATTTCTGCCAGCGACATTGATGTGAAAATCATGGAAAAATTCATTGTGCTCTTAGTTATCCTCTTGCCCCTCTCAGTGGATTCCCATGAATCCCAGCGAAGGATCGAGCCTCGTAATTTCTGGCTGTACAGTGAGTGATATAGTGACATGTATCAACGACTAAAATGTTCAAAATATCCTAACGATATCTTCCTTTTCGTAGAATACTGCTACTTCCATCAGAACAAAGTTGCTTTTGGACACTTTTGCTATCCAAGAACATATCCTGTTCGCTATCCCTGGTACACACCAATTCCCACAGCTAGACCAACTCTTCCTCCTGTCTTTCCCACCTTACCCACAGCTATGACGTTCCCACCCGGTTTTCCACCAACAACGCCAATTTTTGATGTTCGAGGTGGATAAATTGATTCAGCAACTCGTCGAAACTTTTCCACCTCAACTTTTCAAAAGAGCAAAACACAATAAATTATTTATAAGATTTTGAAAATAAATTCAATTGATAGTACTGCTGTTTTATTCTCCTTCAAGAAGTTTCTCTGCCAGAGAAGACCAAAGAATATCACACATCTTTAAAGGTGGCTTTAGTATTTTGGTACCATTTCCATTTACTTCTTTCTAGGAATTTTAATTCAGTAAAACCTGGTCAGAGACCTGACGAAAAATACAAAAAATGTTAAAAGTAAAACTTGCCATGAATTCTATTGCATTATTCTGTTATTTATTTTAGCAAAATTTAATATAAAGATTCAGTGAAAAGCCTAAGTCAGTATTCTAGAGGTGTGATTTTTTCATTGCAAATTCGGATTGAGTCAAACTCGAAGGATATTCGAATAAAGTAATGTAAATTCTGTTAGATAATTATAAAATAAATGAGAAAATCATAAAAGTATCTTAAAACTTTGAAGCTGATTTCCTTTGAAATTATGAGAGATAGAGGCTTGAAACTTGAAGCCCTCTTTGAAAATGAAGTGAATTGGATTACAAATGTACAAAAGGTGAAATCCTCGAAAATCTACGAAAACTAGTGAGAAGCCAAGATCAGCTTATGGTAGCTGAGATTCTTTACAGGCGATATGGAAATACGTGTAACTTTAGGATGGGTAAGGGTGAAGCAGCGTGATGTAACTAGCCAGGACCGTAGCTAGAGTTGAATTTAAGGTAGGGCATCAGTAGTTAAAGGTAGGGCATTAGTCAAAATTTTAATTGATCTGTTTTGATTAATCGATTTCCATCCCACATCACTTGAATAATGAATGAAGGAAAACAAAAAAAAATCATTCAAAAAGACAAATTTTAAAAATAAAATATAATATATTATACTGATTCTTCGATACATACACTTAAGGGGTTACGAGGGTCAAAATTGACGAAAAGAAAAAACAGCATATTTTGTTCTAATTTCTTTTCAAGATAATAAAAAATATAATTAATTAAAGTCCGAAGGCATATAAAAATACAACAATGAAATTATATTTCTTGAAATTTTTATTTAAAAATTTATTCTGTGGGACTTGATTTTTGGTGCGATTTTTGAAAAAAGAAAATACTTTTCGGTGGACAAGATTTCTCGGAATTGATTCATCTGAAAACCAAAAACCAAATATTTCCCGTTACCTGATGAGTTAAACTAGTCTCTGAACGAAGTATTTTTCAAAAACTGAAATTCGAATTCTTAAGAAAATTTCATACACAAAAATACCAGATTTGACTTGTTTTACACTAAATTTCGTCTTGTAGAAGGATCAATTCCGAGAAAACTACTCCATCGGAAAGTATGTTTTCAAGTTTCAATGACTAAATTTTTAAAATTTTTAAATAAAAAAATTAGAAAATATATTTATGTTAATTTTATGTACTTTTATATGCCTAAGAGCTTAAATTAAATATTTTCTTTAATATGCTGAAAAAAAAATTATAGAATATTATTTTTTTTAGTCTTCCTGACCCACGTAACCCTTAACTATATTGAGAATGCGTCAATGAGAAAAGGAAATATATTAAGTTTATTTTGTTCGAAATGTAAGAATATTTACACTGGTTTTGCTCAGAACCATTGAAAAAGTTAATTTAATTTAATTAATCATCAAATAATTCCAATTTCAACTCATTAATAAATAATGCCAAATTGATGGTTATATTATATATTCTATTTTATTTTTTTAAGATGTTTGAGAGAATATTTAAATTTTTCATAAAATTATCGTTTGACTTTCCATACGAATTTCACCAATTGCGCTAAGCACTTCAATCGATCATTCTCGAGGTCACGAGATTTTGAAGTGTTACCATACGTCAACATTAATTTTTTTTGGACATGGCATTTTATTGTTTTTTTTTTTTTGCTTTTAGCAATAATTGAAGTAAAACTTCAATTTATATTTATTTAAGTAATGGTCCTCATTCTAAAATTTTATGGCTATGTATAATAAAAATTTTATACGATCACGACCTTTTATGTTTTTGGGCTTAGAATGTAGATCATTAAATATTCAAAAAACTTCAAAATCAGTTTTTCTATTGATAAATTATTGATAAAAGAAACTTTTATTTGGCTTCTTGTTTTGATTCTGTAACGCCTTACTTGGGCAATATCAAATCAAAATGACAATTTCCAAAGATTGTGAAATTGCATAATTTCATTTATAGTTATAACTGAAATTTACTTACAATTCAAATACCATTTATAAACACAATAAGAAAAGGATATGTGTGATTAAATGAAGCCGTAGTTACTTTGGAATTCTTTAGTTTAAATTAGATGTATCAGGCCATTTAGTGGGAGATTATTTTCTTCTCTACCATGTCATATTACAAACACTTTACTTGGAATGTTATCTTAGTTTCTGGTTTTTTTAAGGTAGGGCATTGGAAGTTTTAAAGTAGGGCATTGGCCCTCAATGCCCCCTTCCCCAGAGCTACGACCCTGTAACTAGCACAATTGCTGAAGTAACCTGTCCATGAAACACAGTGATGTTGCTGACATCATAGAAATGCATACAAAATTTCTGCGAAATTTCTGTGGTATTCCTGAGGGCTTTCTATGGAATTTCTGCAGAATTTCTCTGGAATTTCTGCGCAATCTTCGCAGAATTTCTTTACGGTTTAATATTTCCGTCCTGGTAATTGTTTTAAGACTTCAAGACAAGCGGTATAAAATTATCCAAGACCGCTTGTCAAAGCTGGTGATCCTGATGACCTTGACAAGATTATCAAAAATCTTGACTTTTTGAAAGAAATAAAAAAATAGCCTGTCTTAGTATCCTGGAAGAAAAGTTCAAAAGTCAGATTCAAAAGTGTTTTAGAAGAATATTATTCTACAAATTTAAAAGAATGTTTTCCCAAATCATTGAGCAAATTTCAAACATTTTCTGATAGGCCCCATATATGAACAATTAAATCATTTTGCCCTCTTTTCTGAGAAGAAGTATTTACTAATTTGTAAAAGAATGAAAAAATCAGTACATTCAGTACATTTTTTGTGTCATTAATTGGTGAATTATTATTGGCATTAAGTTATAAGATTTAAGTTAACGATTTTATAGTAATTTGTGGTGAAATTGCCTCTTACTAATAGATAGGTCCTTAAAAAAATAGTGACATTAATGAAATAGTCTAATGGAGCATACAAACTTTAATTAGGAAATGAAAACCACTTAAATTTATAAATCTTGCTAATAAAATTAGTCACTGTCAAATAATTTAATCTCTTGAATTAAGAATTGAAAGATCTGTTATATTTTTGAAATTACGAATATATGAAGACTGTATTAAAATTTTTTCATAAATTATTTTTATTTTTGAATTAGGACTCATATTTATTGTAAAAACAGATTTATGTAATGATATGGATATTAGCTGATACGAATAGTGAAGGGTTAACTGATAAAATTGCATTTTATGGAAAAAAAACGCCCAAGTGTAGGCAACTTTTATTCATAGGGATCACTATCACACGACCTTATGATTTGAAAACTAACGACAATTTTAATGTAAGATTCCCAACTTCTGGCTTGAAGCAATAAAAGCTGGAGAACAAAAACGCAAATAATACCTAACATTCAAGAAAAAAATTACAATATCCGTTATCAAAAGTTGATAGATCAGTTTCTCTGTGATCACTAAAGTGAAAAGATCGAAGTTCTCCGGCCAAATTTGCTAATTTTTCGCGAAATGGCTAGAAAAATCACACAAGTGCTGAAAGATCACTTCTTGGTGATGATCTTGACCATTGTTGCTTGTGAAGTTCGCGATTTTGCTGTGAAAATGATCCTCCCACGAATTTTACCATCCTTCTCTGCAAGATATCTTGAACATAAAGATAGATTCAATGAGGATCTTGACCAGAAAAGTGATCAAAATAGAGAAATTCCATCTAGGGAATATTCTGCAATAGTTCATCAGCCTATATCTAATTACAAAAAGTGTTTAAAGATCGTGAAAACTGTCGCTGATATCTTGCACATGGTCTACGAAGTTTCACGTGAAATGTTGCATCCGGCAGAGAAACTTCAATTGTAGAAGAATATCTCTAAAGTTTAAGTTATTTATCTGTATGTAATTGTATTAAATGGTGCCTTGGTATTTATCTGTCTAAAAGTAATTGAATTAAATAATAAAATGGTACTTACGCGTGGGTTTACAAGGGCTAAATGCCTAAAAATCTCAACTGGTAGCCTTCAATTCAAACCAAATAAATATGCAAGAGAGGTAGGTTTAAATTATTTAGAGAATTTCATAGTTTTAATCAATTAAAAATAAATAAAAGGAACATGTAGGGGAGACTGGGGCAAAATTTGTCAAAACGAAAATTTCAATATTCACTATTTTCCAAAATAAAAGAGATTAAGGCTTAAAATTTTTATTATAGGTAGCCTTCATGAACCTTCTTAAATTTACAAAGTTTCAAGGGATTCGAGGAAGGATTATGTAAAATAAAAAATAATGAAATTTTGAGCCCTATTTTTCGAATATTTGGCTTACAGAAAATATCAATACTGATTAGCCCAATTTAAGCACATTTCTCGTTAAAATTGAGAAAAATTATCTTCGACAAAGTTGTAGAAGAAGAAATTTTCTATAAAAATATGTCTATTTGATATTTTTAACGTTTGCGAGAGTAAAACGTCACAAATCATTCGAAGACTGAAAAAATTTTGAGAATCTCCACAAAATCGACTTTTAGAAAATGATTCGAATATCAGATTTCTTTCCATATAGAGGAAAATAGTCTTCTGCAATGTAGTAGAGCAGTAAAGTTCCTATAAGAATATGCTCATAATAAAACGTTTAAGTTTTCTCAGAGCTCGTAAAAGAATTAAATATGCGTTTTGACAAGTTTTACCCCAGTCTCCCCTAAGAAAAGGCTCTCTATGCGATATAATGCTCAATAGGGGAATGTGGGGCAAAAAGTAATAAGATGAAATTATTAAAATTTCCACCTATTGTGCTCAAAGAATAAAAAAAAAACACATTCTGGCTTCGAACACTTCTTATTTTTCCCATAGGGGAAAGTACTCTCCATTCGAACGTTCATGCCTTCGAATAATGTGATTTTTTTTTTAGTTTTCTTAACAGACTTTCACATTTCTATTAAACATTAGATAGCTTATTATCAATTATTGATAATTATGTGAAAATCATGTGGAAATCTCTTAGGAAAGATAAAAGAAATTCACATTATTCGAAGGCATGAACGTTTGAAAGGAAAGTACTTTCCCCTATTTCTTTAAAGAATTTGATTTAATTTTTTAGAGAAAATATGGGAAAAAATGAAGTGTTCCAAGCCAGATTGTATTGCAAGCCCGAAAGCCTTCCCCTATTAAGGTGTCTTTATGTATATTCGATTGTCCACATGAGAAAATTCTTCAGAGGAGCATCATTAAATCACTTAACTCCCCGCACGGGAACTCTATCCAGAAAATCTCTTCCCCAAATATTTATCTAAGCCTTAACCAATTTTCTATAATGGTGAAGAAATCAAGGGTGAAATACATTTTGTGTCAATATTTGGTCTCTTCTGCAGGGAATATCGGGGATCCGGGATTTGCCGTTCAGGATATCTGTGGTCAGAAGGAACATTCCGTGTATTCGAGTGAGTTAATCTATTTGCATACAATTTAATATTCCTCCGAATTTTTGTCACTCCTTTTTCTTGATTTTCTTTTCAACTCTACGACGATGGAAAGAAAATTGGTCTCCCTTCGGAAATACGCAAATTTTCTTTAGGGTTTTCGAGCCAAGTCTCGAGCGGGGCGGTTGAGGCGAAAAAATAGGAAAATAAAAGGAAAATTTCCTCTTGGTTGAAAACAAAGAAATGGAATAAAATTGTAATCAAATAGGTGTAAAATCTTTATGATATCGCCGTCGAAAACAGTCCTCCTCCCCTTCCAACTATTTCACGTTGACTTACAAATAATGGATTAAACTCTATATGAGAATATAATTTATCGTATTTATTCTATTACCCATTCCAAGGCCCGAAAAAAACCACGGCAAGGACTGCGTTCCAGCGAGGGGCACCTGAGCCTTTTGATGCTTCACTGGGCAAGGGGGCGAAGGACTGAAATGGCGTGGGTAAGGAACTTGGTCAGGAGGATGAGGATCGAGGTGTTTGCGTGACATTGGCGTCAACGGCGCACTGCACGGTCGTTATTGGACTTCTTTTTTCCTGGTTATTTGATATTCATGCACATTGACCTATAGCCATACAATAAATCATCGCTATCTCAACCCTCACCCCTTCTGTGGACGCCCATTCCTCCAGGAGCGACTCATGTGAGCACCAGGCCATAGTTCAACAATCCACCCACAGCCCCATTATGTATTTATTGTTTTCGCATTAAGTGGAAGTCAAAGAGGAATTGCCCCACATTATGAAGGGAATGATGAAGGGTGAAGCAAATAAAAAGCTTCTGTGATAAGAGTTTTATGTGGAGAGTTTAGGGGCTTTTCCTAAACCCATTCAGTATGTCTCAAAGAACAAATACGAAATAAGAAATAAATTTGTTACTTTAAGCCTAATATTTAAATATTATTTAATTGGTGGAATCAAGTAGAAGCTATTATATCCTACCAGGGGCATGACATTTCCTATGTTTCCCATATGTTTCTAGCGTGCCGAAAAAACTTTGGAGTTTATTCGATGTTTTCTGTCATTGTAGAATGAATTTGCAAAAAATAGTAATACAAAATAAAAGCCAATTTAATAACGAAGAGGCAACTGAAAACCCTAAATTGGCAACCTACGTAGTTTTCGAGATATCTTGTGAAATGTGTACGAAAACAGGGGAAAAATTATACTAAAACCGGTCGCATTTTTCAGAGCTAATGTCACCTTCCTGTATCCTACTTTAAATCAAATAATTTGCCACATGATTGTTAGAATAAGGATCCTTAATACATGGTTTAGAACAGAGTCAACATTGACTAGATAGGACGAACATTAACGCTTTATTGAATGATAAATAATTATTTGAAGGGATACGTGGGTCTCAAAGATTTAACTCTTTCGCGTCATTAGGGTCATATATGACCCGGGGAAAAAACATTTTTTTTACTATTTACATTAATTGAAATCTATCGGTTTGTGCACGACATCATAATAGAAGGATGTAAGATTCTTGGATAATTTTCTCAAGACTCCAGATATTCAGAAAAAGATAATATTTGAGATCAAAAAACACTAATTTCGAACTTTGTGAAATGACTTTTCGTTTTCAAAATTTTTTATATAAAGTTATATTTTTTTTTAGGAAAAAGCTCTACAGAAACACAAAATAGAATATCCAAAGATTGTATATTGCATATTTTGATATAATAAACTACTCTCAATTTTCCAGAAAAGCGAGTAGAATTTTCCGGGTCAAATATGACCCTATTGTCGGCAAGGGTAACAGTGTTTTCGTCCCAAACCTATAGCAAAATGTAGTTGGGACATTGTTTTTCTTTTTGAAATGCAGGTGGGACATCTTGCTCCTGGACATTTCATCTTATATCTGATGAATTATAAACATATTTTGCAATATTTTAGAGCACAGCTGAAACCTAAAATGTTCATGATTGTGCTTAAAAACCCGCACAGCTGAAGCCTCAAACGTTCATGATTGTGCTTAAAAACCCGCACAGCTAAAGCCTAAAACGTCCATGATTGAGGCATATTTTCTGCAATGTTTTCTAACAGTAAAATAATAATTTCAGTCTTTTTTTATTTAGTCCTCGGGACCTGACTTTCAGAGACTTCCTTGAAAAAATAATTCCAAAAAAAGTCCATTTAATGTAAGCGTTCTGGTAGAAATAACCCCTTAAATTGAAGAAGAATGTGTGATTATTAAATTTAACAATATTAATCGTTTTGGATGTAACTGGCGCAATAGTTTTATAAATTTTTTTGCTCAGAACTCTCGGAATCGATGTGAAACTTCTTCGGTGGTCGACTAAACCGCTTTTCTCTGTTCTGGTTTGGTTGTGAGGGATCGTGTGGTTTTCAGGGACCTTGCCAATCAGCACCAGCAAGAGATCAATGCAGGGATGGATTTAAATGAATCTTGTCACTATTTTCTTTCTTTATTTTTTTTTTATAATTTGGTTTCTGACACTTGATGTATCTTTTTGGTGTCTACTTTTGTCTTTGAACTTTTGCCTCTGTACTTTCTTTTTGAACTTTGGAGTTCTAAGGAGATCCCTAGGATATATTGTGGATAAATCAGTTTAGTCGACCATTGAAAAGGTGTATATCGGGACCGGTAGCTCTGGGCAAGACTTAAAAAGTATTTATTCTTTTGCAGTAACACATATTCATTGACAATCACACGAAAGGTTTTTGATATGCCTATTTTAAATTTTTCAGTATGCTCCACAGATAAAAAAATTAAATCAAAAATACATATTGTCCTATACGAAAAAAATAGGCCACGCCCCTGCAACTTTTCGGATTTCAAACTTTTCTAAGAAAATAAATGCAGGAGATACCATCGCGAAAATACTTTTAGGTGAGTTTCAATGAACTTTAGTGTTCAGATCCACCCAGAACCATGTATTAACACGACTTACAACCGAAAACTAAGTTTATAAAAAATTTGTTAAATAAAGGAATTTTAATCAAGATTTTCATGATTGATTTTTCTTTATGCATGGGTTTGTCACATCAACAGGGCTAATGAATATTCAAAAAATATTAGTAAAATGCAGTAGAGAAAATACGCATGCATCAAGCCACGCCCCTTTATAGACCACGTCTAGTTTCGTACTCGCTGCTCACATGAAAATCTCCATTTTGTCGGTCATTTTGAAAGTTATTTTTTGGAATTCTCAGTAAAGATAAATTTTTGCAAAATTATGATTTGAAAATCATGCAATTTTCATTTCTGTAAGAAAGAATTTCCTAAGGGGCGTGGCTTATCTTTTGTAAGCGAATTTATTGGCTTGCAGTGCCAAGGATTGTTTGCTGAAAAATCTTATAGTACTTCTCTCATAAATAATAAGATTTGTCAATTCCGCGGCGTACAAGGAAATTGAAATAAATGCTTTGGCAAAATATAAGCTCGATCGAAGAACAGGCATATACCAAATAGCTACAATAGATGAGTTCTTTAACAATTACACTTAATTCAATGCTTTTCTGATATAAAAGCCCATTTAGACCTAGAGTAGCTGGACATTTTGGATTCTCCGGTGGGGTTTAAGGGGTGCTGATAGGGGTCTAGTGTGTGAATAGTAATTTATAAATTAAATAGCTGTGGCGCACAGCACACGGCAATTAATCGAAAATTTCCACGCAATTACCAGAAAGCCATTTGACGTTGGGGGTACATAGTTTGGGGAGGTGTTTAAGGGGGTACCGCCAAAAAGCGACACTCATCTCGCAATTTTCCGCCCACGTTTCGCGAAAAGCACCATAGAAGCTCCAGCGTTCTAACTGGCTGCCCATCAAAACCACCCAATTACAATATCAATAAAATTATTAATGAAAGCCAAACAAAATTTCTGGTCGCTGCCTAATTAATACATCATCATTGCACAATAAAATGAACCTTCCCACGCGAGCAATCACTGCAAAATTTTCCCCCATGCTGGAGAATCTCACCAGCAAAATTCTAGAGTGCCAGATGCCTCTGTTCAGATTGGGGATGGGACAACCCAGGGCTGTCACAAACAAGCTTCCGCTTAAATTTTCTCCATATTTGAAATTTTCAATTTCATTGACAGCATCGTTAACTTGAGACTTTTCAGCTGATTTTCCAGGAGTTTTCTCTTCGACAACTTTTCCACCAAAAACTGGAATTTTGCCAGCGTGATTAGAGCATTTTGAAAATTCAGAATTTTCCTGGCAAATTTCCCGCAGGGTGAATTTGATTGGGCTCAAGGGGATGTGCTACTGTAATTAGCAAGTCTTTCTGTCATGCATTAATTTAGCCTTAATTGATCGATACAGCCACGAGATGGGGGAGTGAGTGGAAAATAATCATTTTCCATCGGAGAAGAAAGTTTGGGCTTTGGAGAAAATTAAATAAAAATATCTCATTTAATTTTAAATTACTCGATTTTGGAACCATAATGTAAAAATTTAGCATAGTACTCTTGATTATGAATTTCACTTTTACTGATAGATGGCAGCACTGTGACATAAAATTTAACATTTTTCACATGCTTCTGTTTTGAAAAATTTAGAACAAAATTCAAATTTCAGAATTTAACGACGATCAATGTAAAAATGTGCCAAAAAAAACTTTAAGGTTAGAATTTAGGCAAAAATAGCCTTTAAAAGGATTAATTTAGTCAATGAATAAAAAATTGGTGATACAAAACCATATTTAGTAAGAAAAAAGTTAAATTTGATCAGAAAAATATGCGTAATTGCTAGAGAATAAAGGAGGAGAAGAATCAGGTCGAGATTCCGTGTTTTCTCTATTTGCATATGCGTAATACGATCAGTTTTAAAAAAAAACGATTTTATAAGATTGAACGAAAATTTCTAGGTTACGTTAAATTTTTTCAAAACAATTTATCTTGATATTTTTCGGCTGCAGCAGAATGGTAAGTATTTTGGTAAAATTGTTAGTAAAAAAATCAAAAATAGTAAGTAAAAAATGCAAATTTGAAAAGTTAAACGTCAAAATTGGTAAGTAAAAATTCAAAATTGGTAAGTAAAAAATCAAAACTGGTAAGTAAAACATCAAAATTGGTAAGTAAATAAATAAAATTTGGTAAGTAAAAAAATCGAAAATGGTGAGAAAAAAAAATCAAAACTGGTAAGTAGAAAAATTAAATTGGTAAATAAAAATATTTAAAATGAAAGATAGAAAAATCCAAAACGGTAAGTAAAAAAAAAACAAAATTGGTAGATAAATGAATCAAAAATATTAAAATGCTTCACTGTTAGTACAATGGAAAATTTTCTGTTTAGGAATTTATCAGAGACACCTGTTGGGGAAAAGGGAAATTTTCTATGTTTTGGGAAATTATTAATTCTGCCCTTTGGTGCAAAGGGGAATTTTCTATGTTTTGGGAAATTATTATTTCTGCCCTTTGTGCAAAGGGAAATTTTCTATGTTTTGGGAAATTATTAGTTCCGCTCTTTGGGGCAAAGGAAAATTTTCAGTGTTTTGTGAAGTTATAAATTCTGCCCTTTGGGGGAAAGGAAAATTTTCTATGTTTTGGGATGTTATTATTTCTGTCCTTCGGGGCAAAGGGAAATTTTCTGTGTTTTGGAATTTATCAGTATAGCCTGTTGGGGCAAAGGGAAATTCTCTGTATTAAGTTCTGCCCTTTGGGGAAAAGAAAATTTTCTATGTTTTGGGAAATTATTAGTTCTGCCCTTTGGGACCAAGGGAAATTCTGTGTTAAGTTCTGCTCTTTGGGGCACAGAGAAATTTCCTTGTTTTAGGAAGTTTTTAGTTCTGCCCTTTGGGGCAAAGGGAAATTTTCTGGGGTTTGGGTAGTTATTAATTCTGCTCTTTGGGGAAAAGTGAAATTTTATATGTTTTGGGAAGTTATTAGTTCTGCCGTTTAGGGCAAAGGGAAATTTTCTGTGTTTTGGGAAGTTATTAGTTTTGCCGCTTAGGGCAAAGGTAAATTTCCGTGTTTTGGGAAGTTATTAGTTCTGTCCTTTGGGGCAAAGGGAAATTCTCTGTGTTAAGTTTTGCCCTTTGGGGAAAAGGAAATTATCTATGTTTTAGGAAATTATTAGTTCTGCGCTTTGGGGCAAAGGGAAATTTCCCTGTGTTTTGGGAAGTTATAAATTCTGCCGTTTAGGTCAAAGGGAAATTTCCGTGTTTTGGGAAGTTATTAGTTCTGTCCTTTGGGGCAAAGGGAAATTCTCTGTATTAAGTTCTGCCCTTTGGGGAAAAGCAAATTTTCTATGTTTTGGGAAATTATTAATTCTTCCCTTGGGGCAAAGGGAAATTTTCTGTGTTTTGGGAATTTATGAATTTCGCTCTTTCGAGCAAACGAAAATTTTTCTATGTTTTGGGAAGTTATCAGTGTGGCTTGTTGAGGCAAAAAAAATATTTTATGTTTTCGGAAATTATTCAGGAAATTTTCTGTGTTTTAAGAAATTATTAGTTTCACCCGTTTCACTGTTCGGCAAAAGCAAATTACCTGGGTAAAGGAAAATTATTTGGAAAGTTATAAAATATACTTCTACCATTTGTATCATTTTTGTCTTTTTTACTTAATATTTTTGATTTTTTTACTTACCAATTTTGATTTCTATACTTACCATTTTTTTTTATTTTTTTACTTATTATTTTTGATTTTTTTTTACTTATCATTTTTAATTTTTTTACTTGCCAATCTGATTTTTTACCTATCTATTTTGATTTTTTACTTACCATTTTTGATTTTTTTACTTAACATATTTCTCTTTTTTACTTACCAATTTTGATTTTTTACTTACCAAACTTACAATTTTACTGACCATTCTAATATTTTACTTAGAATAGAAAGAATAGAATATTTATTTGGTTAATGCCCCGGTTGAATGCAACAAGTTGGGACTATACAATATTATACATTTTAATATAAAAGACAGATATGTTTGGAACAAAAAGTATACAATCAGATGCTTATACTTACTTACCGAACCTAATTTTTTCCTTAACAAAATTCATTTTTTTACTTACCAATTTTGATGTTTTACTTACCAAGTGAATTTTTTACTTACCGTTTTTACCAAAATACTTACCAAAAATGTTTTAGCTAAATTGTTCATGATACTTTTCAAAAATATTTGTTGTAAGATTTTCTAACAAGGGGTGAATAAATGGTTCTCAGAGTGAACCGTTAGCGGCGATCGGTAAAATTGTGCCGATTTGGAGGTGAAAATCGACAGATTGGCACTATTTTGCTATGAAATCGACAGATTAGCTGAGTTTAACTTAGAAATCGACAAATCGATATGTTGAACATGCACATTGTTCATTAACAAAAATCGGCAGATCGGTACGATTTTAGCGAAAAATCCGCCGATTTATATATCAGTTTGCTCTTAAGAAGTATAGCGGTCGTCTAAGCTCGTGTAACATTATAAATTTCCTACAGACAATTCGGCTGGTAAATTTTGATGTACTGTACTGGAAACACTAATCTTGTAAACTTATTTGCGGCAAACCGGAACGAGATCGACAGATCGGCATTCGAGTGATCCGTGAGCGGCACAGTTATCTACCCCTTGTTTTCTAATGTTTCCCATTTTGTCCAAAAATATCTAAATCGAAAAATAACGCATTTGAGGTTATGTTGGACATTTTTCTGATTTTACTCATTAGCAAGAACCTCTAAAGTTTAAATGTACCTCTTCTTCGTAAGAACTATCGTCAAATAAAACCTCGATGATATTCTATCCACTTACCGACTTTGACTGCAGCCTGACAGTGCATAAAAATCCTCCCCTAAATTCATCCGAATGGCATAAATCTCCATCGTGGGGATATGCAATTGAAACAAGCGTCGAAACATGAGCCTAGGGAATGGGGAAGTAGGCCACCCTGGTCGATGCATTCATCTCTCACAGTGGGTCGGACTAATGTGAATTAACGACATATTGGAACATGCATATAGATTGCGTTTCTCACCTATTAAATGAATCACACCATCAGCCGCTTCGGGAGCAACACATGACGCCAGTCCGAGTTGAGTATCCACATGGACGGCCACGGAGGGGATGTTTCTGGCCAAAGGGGATGAGGCCAGGCCATTCGTAACGCACATTTCGATGGTACAAATGCCCTGGTCGGATTCCACCCACGCGGCCCATTATTCGATCAGGCAGGGTGGTGAGTTTTGGGGGTTGGGGTCGGTTGGGGTGCGATGAAACTGTTCGCCAAATTTACTGCCAACACCGTTCTGTGTATTATAAATGTAAAATTGACAGCGTGTGGAATTGAGTGGAATTAATTTTCACACATATACAGGCATTTAGAGCTCTTCCGGGTTTTTCGCGGGGGGTTGGTGCAAAGAGGGGATGATGCGTGAGTTTGTAAAACACGTTTGTTAATTTAAATACAATTATATTTCGAATAATTATAAATATTTGCATCTGCAAACATCGCTAATTGCTCTAGCTGCGATTTTATTCTGCATTGAAAGTTGAGGTTTATAAAACCAGGGTTTGTAGGGTAAAGTGGTACAAGTTGGACAACCAATGGTACAATTTGGACAGGGCTTTTTGTCTTGATAAATTTAGTACTTCATTTTTATTTGTATATTTTTAATACTTTAGTTTTATAATTTGGTTCCTTGTTCTTAAGAACAAATTTTGTATTGTAGTTATTTATCAAGAAAAAAGCCATGTCCAACTTCTACCGGCGAATTGTCCAACTTATAACACTAATTCCAAATTATATCACTTTACCCTACTATAAAATTTTGTAGAATTTGATTTACTTTTTGATCATTTGGATTTTCCCAAATAACAAATATTATGATAATAAATATTGAAAAATTAAAAATTTATCAGAAATATATTCAAACTGTTCAGTTTATAAGGTGAAGTGCCCTCAAGTCGACCAATAGAGTTATTTATTCAATTTATTTATATTTGCACAAATATTTGGCGTATGATCTAACATTAATAGGTCAATTATTCCATAAATAAATACAAATCAGTAACAATTTTATAGAAACTCACCATTAAAACATTCAAATATTGACAACCGGTCGACTCGAGGACACTTTACTTTAATTTAAAATATTTAGTTGAATTTGAATTTTGTCAGTATGAGGAATTAATTTTGGACCCATTTGCGACCAAAATTAATATTTGTACAAACCGAAATTTATTTTATTGCATTATGGCTCTGGCACACCTTTTAGATCAGGAAAATCTTGTATAATTAAAGTCCACATCTTTTTTCTCACTGAAACGTTTTTCATATGTCCATCTCATTCTTTCTTATTCAAAATTAGATTGAACTAAATTTAATTTGGTGTGATATTCAAAATAAATAGAAGACTTCGATAGCCAACACTAAGAGAAATCCGAAAAAGTCAAAATAACATTCCGGAAATGTTAATTTTACCCTGCATTATTGTTCCGAAATCGGTATAAATATTATGCTTTTTAGGTGTATTATGGGTTAAAGTTACTCTTTTTCGTGTTATTTTCATTCTTAAAAAGGTGTAAAATTAACACTAAAAATGTTGATATATTTTTACACCCAAAAAGTGTTAAAGTTACGAGGAAAAAAAGTTAATCGCACCCTCTTTTTTTTCTCAATGTAGGATTGATTTATGCACAGGATATGAGAAGGAAAAGATTTGTAATGGATTTCAAGAAATTTAATTACAGATAAAATTTGATTTTGTGTTAACCTAAATTAAATTTTTATTGACCTTTCTTTTCACAATATATTTTTAGTAACAAAAACTACTTTTACAGCTTACTGAAAAATTAATTTGCGTGTTTACTAAATTTAGATTGTATTTTAAATGACCTAAATTGCATTTTCACTCAAAACATTTTTCTACTGGCCAAAATCTAATTTCCTTCAACAAACATTGTTTCCAAAATCGATTTTTTCATACGAAATTTTTTTAATTCACCTAAATAAGTTTATCCTGTCCAATTTTTTTCCTATCTCAAATTAAATTTTAATAAAAAACCTTTTATATTACTAACCATAATCCATTTCATTTAAACAAATTTATTGTTTTATTAACCAACATTTATTTTCCAATGTCTTTTTTCCCTTATGAAAAATAAGATTTATTGCCACCTAAGAAAGTAAGTAAGTAAAATAATATAAAATCTGTCGAAAATTAAAATTTGTACGGAGCTAAATTGAATTTTACTTGACCAATTTTTTACTGATAAAAGTTTGTTTTTTTACTTCTAGTAGTTTTTACTTCTAATAGTTCATTTAACAGACAAAATTTATATCTTCATTAAATTACATATTTTTATTAACCAAAATTGGATTTTTACTGGAAAGACATTTTTCTTCTTACCGAAATTTGTTTCCTTTGATCAAATTTATTGTTTTATGGCTCCGGCACACCTTTTAGATCAGGAAAATTCCATGAAAGTCGAGATTTGAATCCCTTTCTTTCTCACACATTTTTCATATGTCCATCTCATTCTTTCGCACTTTTCTCCTTCTTTTAAACGTCACAACAAATTCAATTTAGCACAATCGAATTTGGAGTGCGAAAGACTGTGCTCTGAATTTTTATTTGTTTTCAATTTTCTTAATCTAAAAGGTATGCCGGAGCCATTACTGACCAAAATCGATCTTATGTTACGAAAGTTTCTCTAGTTCAAAAATCAATAGATTTACTAACCCACATCGAATTTCTATTAACCAAATTTATTTCTGATTTAAATATATTCTTACTAACAGAAACTACTCTTGTTATTTACTGAAGAAAAAAGTAACTTATGTCTTCATTAAATTGAATATTTTTAATTATCAAAATTGAGTTTTAATAGAAATGTTTTTTTATGACTTCGGTACACCTTTTTGAGTAGGAAAATTTCATGAAATCGAAATTGATATACCTTTCTTTCCTTTTAATATGTCTGTCTCATTTTCTCGCACTCTAAATTCAATTGAGATAAATTGAATTTGTTGTCATATTTAAAAAAAAAGAAGAAGATTGTGATGGAATGAGATAGACATATGCAAAGCGCGTGAGACAGAGATTCCAATTTCGACTTCATCAAATTTTCTTAATCTAAAAGATGTGCCTGAGCCATTATGGCTCCGGGACACCTTCTAGATCAGGAAAATTTCATGAAGTCGAAATTCGAAACCCTTTCTTTCTCACATATTTTGCATATGACTAATCTCATTCTTTCGCACACCAAATTCGATTGAGCTAAATTGAATTTGGAGTGATGTTTAAGAGAAGAAGAAGAGTGCGATAGAATGAGATAGACATATGCAAAAAATGTGAGAAAGGAATGGATCTGTAATTCGACTTCATGAAACTAGATTTTTCATGAAATTTTCTTGATCTAAAAGGTGTGCCTGAGCCATTACTAAGCAAAATCCATTTCCCCCAATCAAAATTATTTTTCACTAGCCCAAGTCGATTTTTCTGATTAATTTTGTTTTTTTTTGACCAAAATAAGATTTATCTTGTCCAAAATTAATATTTTTACTAACCTAAAATAACTTTCTACTGGAAAAATTTCTTGTCTCGATCAAAATTGATCTTTACTAGCCACAGATGATTTATTACTCATTGGAAAAAAATTCTGAAGGTCCATATCCAGGACCGGAAGCTCTGGGCAAGATTGTAGAAGTGTTTTTCTTCGGAGGATGACTTGAAATCCGGTGATTTCGCCCGTTCCTTAAAAGTTTATTAGGATCATCCTACTGTACTAGATGTCTGAACGGGTCCTGGCAAAAATCCCGAACGCCAAAATCCCGAACGCCAAAATCTCGAAAGCCAAAATCCCGAAAGCCAAAATCCCGAATTCTTAAAAGTGTCATAGCTACTCCCGCGATTGTATCCGCGCTTGCTGGAGGCAAAGGGAAATCTTTTGTGTCTTAGGAAATTATTCCAAACATTTTCCTCCATATAATTTCATCCCTTTCATGATTTTGAAAATTCGGGATTTTGGCTTTCGGGAATTCAACTTTCGGGATTTTGGCTTTTTCTGGATTTTGGCGTTCGGGATTTAGGCTGCCACCAGTCTGTACATCAGTAACGCTGTAACCTTCTTTGTGAATTTCAGAATTGTAATCTCTGATTTTTGTTCTACTTGTACTAGATCTCCTAGGTACTTGTACTAGACCAACTCTCTGCCGTGATGAAAACGATCACGATTCCGCTTGAAGGACAAGTATGGGACGTATTTATCGATCAGCATCAAAAGTCAATGTATTTGTAGTCACAAATTATTTCATTTATTTCTTATTTTCAAATAATCCCATACAATCTTTTAGGAATAAAATATACGAGGTGGAATCTATAAAAACTATAAAAGCTCCGTCAAGCTAGTATCATTCAGATGACCAAATAACTTGTTCTTCTGCTCGTTTAATTGTAAGCGAAATAAATTTGATTAATTTTTTAGTAAACATGAGTCAACCGCAACCATTTTCTCCAAGCTAGACTGTATGAAAGCAGCTAAAGTATCGCACAGAATGATACTAAAAAGCTTATGGCTTAAAAACTATATGACCCCGAGTACCGTATTTCGTTGCATAAGACGTTTGATTGGTACGGTGTTCTATGTGACCCAAAGTTTTACCAGTGTTTTCAAGGATGACGCAAGCACTCATGCTGCGACATATATTATTGATCCTTCGATGATGCTCTTGTCTGCAGTAGCATCCAGATACACATGGTTCACTTAAACAATCCGGAATATCCTCACAGCTTTCCGCGCACCTCCTTCCACAAGTAAACACTTCATTTCCTCTTCGGCAAGTACAGCGGTTCTGATCAACGCATTCGCCATTGATCCTTCGGGTTCCTTCTACGCAGTAGCATCCAGGCGTACAGGGACTTAATAAACAGCTCATGTCCAATCCTTCACAATCATCATTGCAGTCCCAGTCACATCTGTATTCTTCATTGTCTCCGCACTCACAGCGCTCCTCGGGTAGGCAGGTTTCACCGAATCTCTTGAATCCTTCAGCACAGAAGCATCCCCGTTCGCATTCGGCTTGGGTACAATCCGCAGGAGTATTGCGACAGTCCTCTAAACATTGGCTACCATATCGGTAGGCTTCATTGGTATCGCACGTACAATCGGTATCTGGAACGCATGCAGTACCTATTCTCTTGTGCCCGTTTAAGCATGTGCATCTCTTGTAAGAGTGCTCATTTCTACAGTCCGAGTTCGACATCTCGCAATCTTCTATACATTCATTTCCGTAGGTGTATTCCTCGAACCGTTCGCACATGCATTGCGAATCTGGAACACAATCTTCACCGATTCTCACATGATCTGCCTTGCAGACACAACGTTTCTCTGTTGGAAGCAGTGCACAAACGAGAGGATCAGTTCCACAAGTCTCGAAGCATTCATTTCCGTAATCGAACACTTCGTTTTCCTTACAGGGGCAGTTGGTATCATTTACACATACACCATCGATTTTTCTGAAGCCTTCTATGCAAGCGCAATGTAGATATGTAAATTCATTAATACATGTACTGAGCGTTCCATCGCAACTATCCAAACAATCATTTGTTCTCCTAAGTTCTTCGTTTTCTGGACAAGTGCAATGTTCCACCTCAGGTTCGCATACACCGTCTATTCTTACATGATCAGAGTCACAAAAGCATCTACGAGTCGTCGGTTGAAGTAAGCATTCACGAGGATTTGTTCCACATGATTCGAAGCATTCATTTCTATTATCCATATGTTCATTTTCTGGACATTCACATTTTGTATCTGGTACACATTTCTCATTTATTCTCTTATATTGATCAAGACACGAACATCGCCAATACTGATTTTCATCCTGGCATGTCTCTTCATCTTCTTCACATTTCTCAATACATTCACTGGATGGCCTATACTGTTCGTTTTCTCCGCAAGGACACTCGCTATAAGGGACACAGTCCGTCCCTATTCTCACGTGACCTTCTTTGCAAACACAACGCTTCTGTGTTGGAAGTAATGCGCAAACAAGAGGATCAGTTCCACAAGTCTCGAAGCATTCATTTCCGTAACCGAATTCTTCATTATCCGGACAAGGGCAGTTGGTATCTTCTAGGCATTCGCCATTGAATCTCTTGAAGCCTTCTTTGCAACCGCATTGGCGGTATTGCCTATACTCATAATCACACTCCGATCTCGTTTTATTGCACCAATCATGGCACTCACTTGTTAGTTTATAATCTTCATTTTTCGGACAATCAGTACCACATACTATATTTGAATCTACGCACTTGCCATCTACCCTCTCGTATCCGATCACGCAAAAGCATTTGCGAACTCTAGGTTCCTGAGCACATTCAGCGGGATCTGTGCCACATGTCTCCAAGCAATCATTCATGTAGGCCATTACCTCATTCTCAGGACAGTCACCGCATTCTGTGTCTGGTACGCATAGTCCATCAATCCGTTTATACGTTGCCAAACATGTACATCGCCTATACTCGCGCTTATCTTTGCAGGTTTCCTCGTTTTCTCCACATTGCTCAATGCATTTACTAGAGGAAGTATACTCTTCATTTTCTCCACATGGACAGTTGGAGATATGAACACAGTCTCCATCAATCCTTACGTGATCTTTTTTGCAAACACAACGCTTGTCGGTTGGTAATCTAGCACACTTAATTGGATCAGTTCCACAAGTCTCGAAGCATTCATTTCCGTAACCGTATTCTTCATTTTCTCCACAAGGACAGTTGGTATGATTTACGCATTGGCCGTCGATTCTTTTGAAGCCTTCTATGCAACCGCATCTACGATATGCTAAATCATTAGCGCAATCATCGATTGTTTTGTCGCAACTATCTAGGCAGTCATTTGATCTTAGGTATGCTTCGTTCTCCGGACAAATGCACGCTTCGACATCAGGAACACATTTCCCATCTACTCTTACATAGTCTACGTCACAAGTACACCCACGTACCACGTCTTGACGTGCACATTCACGAGGATCTGTTCCACATGCTTCGAAACATTCGTTAAGAAGCCTCATGTGTTCATTTTCCGGGCATTCACAGTTTATATCTGGTTCGCATACCCCATCAATCCTCTTGTACGACTTCAAACACGTACATCGCTCATACTGAACTTCGTGTTTGCACGTATCTTCATTTTCTTCACATCTTTCGATACATTCACTGGAGTAGGTGTACTCTTCATTTGCTCCACATAGACAATTGGAACGAGGAACACAAACTCCATCTATCCTGACGTATCCTGGTTGACAGAGGCATCTTTGTTGGGAAACTGGCGTACCACATGTTGCTGGATCAGTTCCACATTGTTCAGTGCATTCGTTTGATGTGGAATAAATCTCATTTGGACCGCAGTTTGTCTCATTGTAAGGAACACACTTACGATTTTCCTTCCTGAATCCATCCTTACAGACACACGTGCTTACCCCATCCTCTGTGATTCTATACTCTTCATTTTCTCCACATTTGCAGTTCGATTGATGGACACAGTCTCCGTCGATCCTCTTGTGGAATGGAAGACAGACGCACCTGAGTTCTGTTGACGAACTATCACAGGTCAAAGTATAGTCACATGATTCGTCACAATAATTCCCGTAGGTAAACACCTCATTACTCCCACATTTGCAAGCTGAATATTCCACACACTTTCCATTGATCCTCTTGTATCCTTCCTTGCAGAAACATCCTTGGTAGGATTCTTCTTTGTCGCAGTAGTATGCAGTCTTTGAACAATCTTCACTGCAAGGGTTACCAAATTTGTAAATTTCATTCTTCCCACAAGGACATCGGAATTGTTCCGTGCATAGGCCATCAATTCTTTTAAATCCACTCCTGCAGGAGCATCTTTTATAGGACGCCACTTCCTTGCAACTATCTGGAGTAGCATTGCATTCTTCTTCGCATGAATTCCCCACAACGTACTCTTCATTAAATGAACAAGGACATTCACTATCTGGAACGCACTGGCCATTTATTCGGACGTACCCTGGTCTGCAAGCGCACCCTCTTATTGTATCCTGTTCAGCACATTTTGCTGGATCCGTTCCACATTGCTCAAAACAATCATTTGAGTAAGTTACTATCTCATTGACGAGGCATTTGCATTTGGTATCTGGCATACAGTATCCGTAAATCCTTTTGTATCCTTCAATGCAGGTGCATTTCTTGTAGGTTTCTACACTTCGGCACAGTTTTGGATCCTTTGAGCATTCTTCGTAACAGTCATTTCCATAATTGTACTCTTCGTATTTCCCACAAGGACATTGAGATTCCGCAACACACTTTCCACTTACTCTGCGGTATCCTTCTCTGCAGAAGCAACCCTTGTAGCAAGCTTCACCCTTGCATTCTTGTGGACCGACGCCACATTTCTCTTGACAAGAATTTCCGTAAGCATATTCCTCATTTTCTGAACACTGACAGAGATTTTCGTCCAAACACAGACCATTGATTCGTTTAAATCCATCCTTGCAGGAGCACCGGAAGGTTTCCAATGTTCCTTCACAATCCTTTGGCGTTGCCAAACACTGTTCACTACACTCACTACTGTAAGCATACCTCTCATTATAAGGACATTTACACAGGGATTCTGGTACGCAAGATCCATTAATCCTAGTAAATCCTTCCTGACAGAAACATCCTGGGTAGCAGAGTTCAGTTTTGCAGGGACCATTGAATATATTGCATTCTTCGTCACATTTCCTTCCACACTTGGAGTATATTTCATTTGGTCCACACGGCGCAGGCGGACATGTAGACTCCGGTAAGCATGCTCCTCCAATCCTTTTATATCCTTCCGAACAGAAACACCCAGAAAAACAACTTTCCCTCAAACACTTGAAGTGTACAGAGTCACATTGATCATCGCAGATCCTTCCACACTTCTTGTAGACCTCATTTGGTAGCAGACATTTCGGAGGTCCACATTTATATTCCGGGACACATACGCCATCAATCCTTTTGAATCCTTTCTGACAGTAACATCCAGCAAAGCACTTGTCACTCTGACAATCTGATTTGGTCTTTCCACATTCATCGTAGCAAGAGTTTCCACAAGTGCTGTAGACTTCATATACCGGACATTCCGGTGAAAGGCATTCCTCCTGTGGAACACATTCTCCATCAACTCTTTTGAAATTAGGCTTGCAGAAACATCCTGAGAAACAGGTTTCGTAAAAGCAATCTTTCTGCGTTTTCGAGCAATCTTCGTAACAGGTCTTTCCACACTTTTTGTAGATTTCATTTTGCGCTTGACATTTTGGAATTAATGGTTCGCATTTGAACTTTGGAACACATACACCGTCTATCCTTTTGTATCCATCCTGGCAGTAACACCCTTCGTAGCACTTTCCACTCTGACAGTCCGACTTACTTTTTCCACATTCATCGTAGCAAGAGTTTCCACAAGTTATATAAACTTCATTTGCTGGACATTCGGGAGGAGGACACTCATCTTCCGGAACGCAACTTCCATCAACTCTCTTGAAATTCGGTTTGCAGAAACACCCTGAGGTACAGGCTTCGTAAAAGCAATCCTTCTGAGTTTTTGAGCAGTCTTCGTAACAAGTCTTTCCACACTTTTTGTAGATTTCATTTTGTCCCTGACATTTTGGAATTACGGGTTCGCATTTGAACTCCGGAACGCAAACACCATCTATTCTCTTGTACCCATCCTGGCAGTAACACCCCTCGTAGCACTTTCCACCCTGACAATCAGACTTGGTCTTTCCACATTCATCGTAGCAAGAGTTTCCACAAGTTATATAAACTTCATGAGGTGGACATTCTGGAGGTGGGCACTCTTTTTCCGGAACACATGCTCCATCAACTCTCTTGTATCTGGGTTTGCAGAAACATCCCGAGTAGCAGGTTTCATAGCGGCAATCCTTCTGCGATTTCGAACAGTCCTCGTAGCAACTCTTTCCACACTTTTTGTAGATCTCATTTTGACCTTCACATTTCGTACTTGAGGATTCGCATTTGGACTCTGGGACACATACACCATCTATCCTCTTGAATCCTTTCTCACAGTAACATCCTGCGTAGCACTTTCCACTCTGACAATCGGACTTGGCTTTTCCACATTCATCGTAGCATGGGTTTCCACAAGAACTGTAGACTTCATGTACCGGACATTCCGGTGGTGGGCAGTTGTCTTGTGGAACGCATTCACCATTAACCCTTTTGTAATTGGGTTTACAGTAACAACCACTGGTGCAGGTTTCGTATGAACAATCTTTTGGGGTTTTCGAACAATCTTCGTAGCAAGATTTTCCACAAGGTATGTATATCTCATTCGGTCCTTGACACTTTGGCGGAGGACAGTAGGATTTTTGCAGACAAACACCATCGATCCTCTTGTACCCAGCAATGCAAAAACATCCCGATTCACAAGGTTTATGACAGTCGCTATCGGTTGTGGAACAAGATTCTTTACATGAGTTTCCACATGAGCTGTACTCTTCATTTGCTGGACATAGTTTGGGACATTTATATTTCGGTACGCACTGACCGTCGATCCTTACATAACCATTGATGCAGTAACATCCGGGTTTGCATTTCTCGGAGTAATAATCCCCACCGTAAAACTGGCATTGTTCATCTTTGGAATATCCACAAGACTTGTACACTTCTCCCGCGGGACACTGAGGTTCTTCCGATGGACATTGGTTGTAGGTGACGCAAGAATACGTTTCCGGGTGACGGTAGTAGCCTTTTCGACAGAAGCAACCTGGACATTGAATGCTATCATCGCAATTTCTTCCCTGGTATCCACAAATTGCTTCGCAGTAAGGGGCTTCACCACACTCTTTCCATTCTTCATTGCGGGGACAAGTGTATTCTGCAAGAAGATTTGTCAAATGGTGTTCAACGGGTTCAACCTGGGCACTGTATTGGTTTTGTTAGATGTACTTACGTGAACAAGATGCAATAGGTATGCATCTTCCTGATGAATGTCGAACATATCCATTTTTGCAGAAGCAACCCTTCTTGCAACCTGTGGCTTGTCCTTGGCATTTATTGGAGCAATCATCTTCACAAAGTGGTCCACATGATGAATACTCCTCATACCGCGAACACTTCGGAACACTCGCTTGTCCGTAATTCCCATAAGGTGGTTTATTTTTTGGAGGTTTATGTCTAAACTCCTCAGAATCAGTCAACTCTTCCGCAGAATCTAGTGTAAATTCAAAAGCGTTTCAGATCAGGAAAAAACCAAACAATATCAATAACGAACCTGTGTAATTCAAGTTCAAACGAGGAACGGTATAACTCGGATAAACACGTACACAGTATACATTCCTGCACTTGATCAATATTCCCAACAAAATAATTTGTGAAATCCATAAGAACTTGACTCTCCAAAACTTCATGGTACTCAATGAAGATTCAAACAGAGACTGAACCAATTTGCAAAATTCTCCCGAATTTAAGAGGCGAGACTAATCAGAACAAAAGATTCTCTTGCAACTTGTTTTGGCGACTAAACCTGAATTTAATTTATTCGTTTTATTGATGAAACAGGAGAAATAACTTTAAAATGCATCCAGCTACACGCGAAGCAACTCAATATGTGTCAATTCCCAAATCTTTATTCAATTCTTATGTTTTTGGGTCTTCGGTCGAGATTCCAAGAAGAGATTTTGTTAAGAATACAAAACAAAGAAACAGTGAAAGTGAATAAACACATTAATTTCGCGAGAAGACGGGATTGAAAACTCCACGATATGTTTTCTTTTTATTATTCATCCTGTTTCATTTATTTTTACCATAAAATTTTTTGTTTTTATGAGCACAATATAATTTATTCTTAAGAGAATACCAAAATCTTGACCTAATACGGCAACAACCTCTATCACATTTTTTTTAACTCGTCTACGTAGTTGGTTTCTTTTGATAACTCAGGATTGCAATTTTGGTCTTGACCTTTACAATACCCGTTTCAGTAGAAGCACATTCCACCAGGTTGATCACCTTTCTGTCTACACTGCCTGTGCATCATATCACTTCTTCTTAGTAAAGTTCGCAGTGGACAACGTTCATTTATACGATTCTGCTTATAATAGCTGGAACCCCTGGAACAAAGAATCGCAATTTCCTGTAAACTTTTATTCTAGGGATCATCTTTATCCCTATCTGCTCTGCATCTCTGAGCAGCTTCTATTGAATCAACGCAAATTTATTTTATTCTTTGATCTCCTATTATGATCTTCAGACTTGAAGTTCAGCCTACTACCCGAAAGTCAACAATTTGATTGTTTTTTTAGGATCCAGAATTATTGATCATTAACCACCAGGTCTAAGTCAAAATCTTCCAAGAAGTCTTAGTTGAGAAGAATTCAGAGAAGTTAGGCCATACCGCTAAGCCTTAGGTATAGATCCCGTATATATAGGCTGAAAATAGGATCCATATGTAAACGTATTGTTATTACAAGTTGTGACTTCCGAGTAGTAACGAAGTGAGATTTTGAATGATACTTTACTAGTGGTTTATAAGCTAAAGATTCCATGCAATATGAGATCATTTGGGAGGACCGCTACCCTATTGTCGAAATGAACTTTGCCATCTCCTTGTGGATCACCAGCAAAGGTCGGTACACTGGAACGTTCTTTAGAGTTTCTCTAGGCCTCGGGAGGATAAAGATAAGGCGGACGGGGTATCTAGCGCGCCTGAGTTGATAAATAAATTCCATTGCTTCATTGAAGGTAATGTAAAGAACGCTACAGCCGTTCCCCTCATTTTTATTTTAATAAAAGGCAACCGGGTCATAAGTAACCGGAAAGTTTGACCACCCTTATGTGACCGCAGACTACATATTCATACATTTCAGAAGTCCTGACATCTAGAATTCCCTTAGCATCTCTTTCCACATCTACCTTTTTATTTCATTTGCCGGTATATTGTAGATTGTTAATGTATCTCAGGTTAGGATTAAGCCATGTTGGGCAGGAAATGTGCTCTGCATGTCTAGATGTTTAATCCCTAATCCCAATTTCGTTAACAGCTCCGATCCAGAAATTGAGTGGATCACTCAATCGGATTATCTGAAAATCCTTGAAATCTATGGTATTTTGTCCAAAAGTTAAGCTTCTAAGTGAAGATACCGTTGACATTTTCTGGCTGTCAACCTGTTTCATCTTAAATAAAAAACTGGGTTGTCCAAAGCTAGGTATTTGTAAATTTGTCGGTATAATTCGGTACCTCGATATATCCTCCATTTACTCATTCGAAGACAGGTCTATAGTAACACCCTTTTTTAGGAAAATTGTTCGTTCGGGTTGAATTAGCCTGATGAATTGAAGATACCGGTTAAATGGGTTTCTCCATCGACAGGGGAGTTTTGATTTCAAGACTCATACATTTACTTAGGCATTGGGTCGGACGAAATTGGTCACTGTAAGTAGCGCTGAGTATTTCAATTTTCGGTAAGTTTTAGACAAAGATCTTATACAGGCTTTAGATCTAAGGCTTAGCTATATGGCTTACTGCTCTATTTTTTTTTATCTAACATGATTTTTGGGAAAAATTTAACTTAGGAGTAGATTATTAAAGATGAATGACCTATTAGGGTCTCAATAAGCAATAAAATTACTTGGTATTTAAGATTTTAAGACCTTATGGAACTGGGCTAAACCTCTAGTCTGAAGACCGCTTTAGTTTTCCTTCTTCTAAGAACCGTTCTGCAATTAGAAACATGCAGGAGTATATTCTGTAGCCACAATTATTGTTGCACAATAAACCCCGGCAAGTTTATTGTTAGTCTATAAAACCTAAATCTGAAGAACCAGTTCCGACCAATGTGAGACGACTCTTTTGACGCACGCTATACTACTGACTTCTACCTACTTGACGTTACTACACTGTTATACGGGCTTCAGACCTGAGGTTTAGCCATATGGCTTAGTTTCTCTCATTCCTTTTCCGACAAGATATTTGAGGAAATTGTTGTTTAGGATTGGATTATAAGGGCAAAGATTCATTAAATTTTGAAAAATCAATAAAATTGCTTGTTATTTAGATTTTTGAGATCTTCGAAAACTAAGCTAAACCTCCAGTCTGAAGCCGGCATTATACTCTGCCGTACCCCACCTAGGCCTGGTTCTGGACCGAAGTCAAAACTACTTCTCCACGTTGGGAACTTCACGGAAGTTGGGACAATATGTCTAAATTATGGAGGTAGGACTTTCAGGTTACTTTTGACCCATTACTTTATAAATTCAGAACGATGAAGGACGGCTATACGATTTTTGCTATATCCTCATTGAGTCACTACGCCAATTCGACAATTACAAGTTGCAAGACGTCTTGTTGGAATATAATTCGGATTCTAAATACGATGAGCCGTCTCTTGGTTAAGATTTTTAGGGCCCAAGTCGACTCAGGCTAAACCCGTGCTTGCTGGAGGTAAAGGCAAATTTTATGTGTTTTGGGAAATTATTCCATAGATTATCCTCCGTAGAATTTCGTCCCTTTCAGGATTTTGATCAGTCGGAATTTCGGTTGTCGTGAGTTTGGCTGTCATCGCTTTACTGCCAGATTTTACAGATTAAATATAATCGAGGATAGCCTATATCTACTTGGGCCCTTACAGACAATCTTCTAATTGCAACTTTAGAGGATTGACTTGGACGGAACCCATACTGTCTCGGGGTATATATCCTGTATGTTCACATGAGTAAACAGCTCACTTTGCTAACTTTGAAAGTAAAAAAAACAGATAAGTTATTTAAGAAAAGTTAATGCAAAAACGATTTGCAGTTAGGCACATAAGAGGTCCCAATCTTTACTGAACGATTTTCCAGTGTTTCATCTATTAACCCCTATTAACTCTTTTGTCAAAATCTTGAAATTTATTTAAAGTATCTAATAAAATGTAAATAATAATATGACGTCTTTTCCTTAGTCTGTTTTTTGATAAACTCTTGTTCAAATTTCATATTCCAAATGGTACAGAGTAGGGCGTCAATAAGTCTTGACACGACTTCTTAAAGTGTCTACACCTATTGACCTATTTAAAGTAAAAAAATTTGAACTCATCTGAAGGATCTTGGAATCCTGGATAATGAAGTAGATACACCTACGACTTTAGCCGAGATACGGCCTAACGTGACTATAATCAAAATAATAATTAGACTAAATTCCCAACAGTTTCCCACTAACCAGTCTCTCGATATAAGCCGTAAGTCTGTTTAAGGCACAAGTCGTATAATCTTCCAATTGGTTATGAATCGGTATTTGACAGATAATTAATTTTGATTTATATATGTAATCCCGATTGAAATCTCAAAAACGAGACGTGGCCTTATGACAGCTTCAGACTGAAGGTTTAGCCCAGTGCCCGAAGGTATCAAAAATCTTAATAACAAGCAATTTTATTGATTTTTCAAAATCTAATGAATCATTTGCCCTTAATATCAATCCCAAACAACAATTTTCTAAAAAAATCATGCTTGATGAGGAATTAGAGGAGTTAAGCCAGATAGCTATGCCTTAGGTCTGAAGCCCGTATAAGGGTAACACGGTCAACCTGGCATTTTCTTCTTCAGATATAGACATAATACATGCCAAAATTATCTGCCTGTTCTGATTCTCTAACCAGTTTTAAGTCCACAACTTCAAATCTAGAATTTAAAGTCTCTTGAGAAGACGTTAAACTTGCTATACGTAATGTTCTATATTAACAGATAGTACCCGCAATTTTTCGTAGGTTTAATTAAAATTCCAGCTTTGCTTCCTCCCATGAATCTCACCTAAAATAAGCTAATTTGGACTTATCAAAGTCCCTTATGTGAGGATATTTTTGTCGCCGTCAATGTCCATACATTCTTTCCATTTTCTTCCATTCGTTTTTTGTCGCAGAAATTGAGAAATTGAGGGTGGTTTTTGGCTCCTTTTGGACTCCCTTTCTCCTATTAGTTTATTCCTTCGTCAATTGTTCTTAGTCCCCATAAGACTAAATATTCAAATAACCGTCATCAGTCACCACAAGAAAACGACCTTTCTGACTTGAATAAATTTTATTAAGATCTCAAAAGAAATTGGTAATATTATATCAGGGCACGAAATCGAAATAAATACGACAATAAAAAGGCATCCCACATTTTCATATATTCAAATGGCACTTGACTTTTCCACTCTCACCACCAAATACTCAATGGGCCGAAGGGGCTGGGGGTAAGGGAGTAAAAAATTATTTGCTGGTTGGCATTCCAAAAGTCCCCAAGAATATAAGAACGAAAAATGAAGTATACACAATCTACTAAAATGCCGAAACAATTCAATTATTTTCCCGGAGGGTTTTTTTTTTCCTTCTCTTCTAAATCCCTCAACCCCCTTTTGATGCCGCCCAAAATACTCGAAGACAAGGAAAAAAAAGAACCACCCCAAATTGTCACAAGAGAAGAAAAAGTGAAGTGGATGGAAAAGTTAGAAACATTTATAAGGAAAATTTCAATACACCAAAATGGCCAATATTTTCGCGTATTTCCCATCGCATATTTCTCTGTACTCCAACCCACAGCCTATCTTTAGCAGAAAATATGCGAATACTTTCCCATGCTCTCTGGGAATGAGATGGAGATTCTTGTACGATTTTGCATAAATATGCCGACTCATATCCCGAAACATAAAAAATAAATGTCCCCATAAGCCTCTGGTTTTGCCACCATCCTACCCCCATTTCTTTTGTTTTTCTCTCAATTCAGGAAAAAAAAATGCGTGAGAGAGGGAAAATATGTGAAAGACGATTTTACCCCGAAGAGACCACATTTGAGAATCCAAGGGGTTGAGCAGTAACAAAATTAAAATCGTATTTTAAAAATCATTGAAATCGCCTGTAGCAATATTGAGATAAGTCAAAAAATCATGTTTTTGGTGAGGATTAGAGGGATGGGGGCGATTCGGGTAAGTTAGTTCGCTAGAGAATATTGACTTGTGGTGGGTCACCGAAGACCAGAAGTCAATATCTCTTATCGTTTAGCAGCCACGATGCTGTGAATTTGAAAAAAAAAATTTATTGTGAAAACCGCTCTCTCTTGGAGTTCGAGCATAGTTAAAATAGTAGGTGAGATTGTTAAGAATCTCACCTAATATGGGGGAAAGCGCGCTACCTTCGAACGATCAAGCTACCAATACCTCAATATTTTTTCCTCTATGTTCCTAATAAATTTGATACAAGGCTCTTTTCGGGAGGGGAATTCTGTGACGATATGGGTCATATTATGTCAAAATTTATTGTTTTTATGTGGTAAGTTCGGAAATAAGGTAAAGTGAGCTCAATTCGACATGCTCCTCAATTCGACCGGTAGAGTTATTTATTCAATTTATTTATATTTACTTACACTAATATTTGGCGTTTGATCTAACATTAATAGGTCAATTATTCCATAAATAAAAATACGAATCAGTGACAATTATATAGAAATTCACCATTGAAATATTCAAGTATTGAAAAACCGGTCGAGACGAGGAACCGATCGACTCGAGGGCACTTTACATTATTAAACGAAAATCTGATTCATATCATTTACTAAAAGAGCTCCATAGAGTACCTTGTAATGACCATTCGGTGCTCACTGGTCCTAATTGTTATCCTGTTTTCGAATTTACCACGAATGTTTGTTGTATGACATTGTCATATCGTTCCAGAGCTCCCCTATAGGAAATTTGAGGCATCGGAATACCTAATAAAATACGACAATATAATGGGTTAAATTCATTAAAAACATATTGAAAAGATAGAGTTATTCGAAGCTTGAGTCGTCTGATGGACGCTTTCCCCTATATCACTTCTCTTAAAACGTGTCCACGACAAGATTGTTCCAAATGATTTGATATTTTTATGATAGATGTCACTAGCTCCGTATTTTCGTTGTACAGTGCCCACTTCGTCATTCGGATGATTGGGAGATAATATGACAGATGTCCACTTCGTAATCCGGATGGATTTCTTGAATTTGTTCAACGCCTCGAAAATATAATACAAGTTTTTTTTTGTAGAATTAGAATAAAAGTTTTAAAGAAGATTAAAAAGACATAATTAGAGAATTCTATGCTATTATACTTCATTTATTAAAAAAAAAAACATCAAAGGATAATACATTTTCATTGCTGGACACACATGCACACATTACCTCAAAATTATTTTAAATATAACCGTCGATAACTCGTCCGGATTACGCCGATCCTGATTAGAGAGCGGGCACTGTATGTAAATATTGTAAGACGTGTTTTTGCCAATCTTTTGGTGAAAATCTCATCAAATTCTATTCATTTTTAACTGAGATACGAAAACTAAATACATGATCTTTGGAAGTCAATTTGATAACCTGAGTTTATCTCTCAACAAAACAGTTATTGAAGAGGTCAAAGCCTTCAAATATCATGGAGTGATCATAGACAATAGGCTACGCTTCGATGTGCACCTTGCGTAGCTGATGTCGAGACTGGCAGCGCTCACGGGGGCTCTGAAGAGAGGCATGATTCAGGGAGTCCCAGATCATGTGAAACACGAGATTTATTTCGGAATAGGTCAGAGCATCTTATCATATGATTCGCTCGTCTGGGGTAGTTCAGCAAACAAACTTATCGATAAAGTCCAAGTCTCTCAAAATAAATTAATTAAAGCAATTTTTCAACTTGACAAATTTACTAACACTGAAGCAATATATAAGAATCTCAACATTCAACCAATTAACAATGTAATCAAAATCAATAGAATAATTCATATACACAAAATTTTAACTAAAACAGTTCATTCACAAACACAATTAATACTTAAACATAAAACTATAAACACGAGAAAAATTTTCATTGAAACAGAAAAGCCCAGGACAACTAAATTTGGAACACAATCAAGTAAAAATCAGGCAATTCATCCTTACAATAAAATTTTAAAGAAGAATATTGAAATAACAGATTTCACACCAAAAAAAATTTAAAAAAAACTATATACTAGAACACCCTCAACTACTGTAATTGACTTATTGTCTATTTTCTTCTTTTTTCTTTTATTTTGTTCTTCTGCGTTTGTTTCCCTACGCTTCTTCTCTTGCACGCCAAACTATTGTAAACAAATCCACAAATAAATTATATTATGTACAGCCTCATAATGTATTATTAGTATACGGGGACATGAATTAAATAAATAAATAAAATAAATAAAAAATAATAATGGAACAGAGAAGGGAACTGATCGTGTACATGTATCTAAAAAAAATCCTGGAATGAATAACGCGGACCTTGGAAAACTCACAAACACCTCACGCCAGACCGTCCGGAAGGTGATTATTCGATTCCTCGACAGTAAAACCACTGCCCAGAAACCTGAATGAGGAAAAAATCGGGGTATTGGAGATCGAGATTTAGAGAAAAAGGTGATCATGCGCTACAAGAACAATCCTTCGACATCTGTGAGGGATATGGCTAAAAAACTTAAATGTCCTCCCAGTTTTGTGCACAAAATCAAACAGAGGAATGGACTGAAGACTTTTAAGAGTGTACTTTACAATATAAAAATAAGTCACGCCTCTTTTAAAGGTGACATTGCCTGCACTGTAAAAAAAAAGTTACTAGACCAAGCGTTTAACCGAAACGAAAGTCGCTTTCGAAATGAACCGTGAGAGGCGAGCAGTAAAATATTTCCGATATGGAGCTAAAAATCGGCAGATCGCCACAATTTTCAGAAAAAAATCAGCAAATCGGCGTTCAAATGCCGATTTTTAGCTCTATATCGGTACTACTTTGCTTAGGGGGTGACATTAGCTCTGAAAAATGCGACCGATTTTAGTGTAAATTTTTCCCTGTTTTCGTACATATTACACGAGATATCTCCAAAACTACGTGGGTTGCCAATGTGGGATTTTTGGTTGCCTATTCTATATTAAATTGGCTTTTATTTTGTATTACTATTATTTGCTAATTCATTCTACACTGACAGAAAACAGCTAATGAACCCAAAAGTTTTTTCGGCTCGCTAGGAACATATGGGAAACATAGGAAATGTCATGACCCTGACTTAGCTGCTCGCCTCTCACGGTTCATTTCCAAAGCGACTTATTAACCCCTTGGTAAAATTAAATGTTTTTTACAGTACAGGTAAAGTTACCTCTGAAAGGGGCGTGACTTATTTTTATTTGGTAAAGTATTCTGTTAGTTATCCGCCCCCTGACAATTGGCAAAGGAAGTAAGTATATCTTGTGCGGTGAATGCGTGGAAAATAAGTGACGAGGAAGCGTGTAAGATCAGGGGGGAAGGAGTTATATGTGGATATATCAAATATCTTGATGATTTATCCCAGGAAATAAAGTAGAGCAATATCTCCGTGGATGTATGTCAGGAATACTAAAGGATTCTCATCGATTCACATCGTCTTTTAAAATTCACACAACATCCAGCACCGAGCTACCTTTTGTGATTTATGCTCTTTCTCATCTCAAACTTGTCTCTTATCCACTTTTTCCTCGCGGACACTTTTATTTTTATGTTGGTTCTGGTGCAAAAGAAAAACTTGCTCCTCAACTGATAATTTTGTGGATTTCACCCTCAATTTCTGGATTTTCATGTCTTTTATTTTTTTTCTGGGCGAGAAGAGAATGGAATCCAACTGATTTATCGAATATCTCATCGAGAATCTTTTGTTGATGGTGTATTTGAGGAGCAACAAAAGGAAAGCTTCTTGGGAGCTGGAGGATGGGAAGGACTTTTTGCAATATTCCATCATCCACGAAGGATTGAGCAACCCTCTCTATAGGGCGAGGGGATGTCTTTTCATCGACGAGAATGGCATTAGTCTATTTCTCACAAGAAACATCATCCAGATGAAATAATGTAATAAATGGGTTTGTTGAATCGACTGCGGATCGACGCACTAAAGGGGGTGAAAATGTACATATATTGCTTCTATTCCAAGGATATTTGAGTGCATTTGCATATACAATATTCAAATGGGTTGAAATGAAAAGACATAAATCACAGATTTATGATTTGTTCATTTTTCTCTCTCAACTCTCGCATCTCTTTCATCCAAACGGAAAAACTATGAAGAAAATGGGATTGATTTGCCCCTCCTAAAGGGTAGGATCCCGCAAATATTTTCCATCTTCCCTAAATGAATATAAGAATTGTCAATTGTCAAACCGCAGAAATGAAAGAAAATTTGATTTATGGCTATCGAGAGACATGGAAAAGTGTCGCGATATGTGAAAATCATTAAAATTTTGCCATAGAATTTCTTTGAATTGTAACTTTGAAATATTTATTAAGTTTTTCCATATCAAAATGAAAATTTGTATCGTCGAATCATCCAACCGATTCCACCCTCTCACAAGACTATCCCCCATTTTTCAGCACTTTCTCCATTTCACTTTTCTATCTCGCCATCACACGAATTTTCCTCTCACCCTCGCGCGTATCGCATTCATGATGAACTTTTCAAAAATTCATTACATCCACAATATGGCAATTGCCAATATGCAAATATCATGTAAGAAATACCCTTAGGTATGTTTTAAAATTTGCCACACTCTCATGTTGTATTCCAAGCACAGAGAACAGAGGTGGACATAAAATTAGGAACATCATTAAATATTGTCATCTTTAGATTTGCGTTAAACATCTTTCTTGAGACTAATGTATCAATTTGGAAATAAATATTACTGAAAGATCTTAAGAGTTGGATCGTATCGTATAGGGTAAATGTCTTAATTCAAAACCATTTCCAGACGCTCTAACTTTGACAGAAGATTCAACAAATTAATTTCATATTTTTTCTGAAGAGAATTACATAAATTTGCTCCTTGACTCTTCTAGAATGTTACTGTTTAGTGAAAATTCTCTAAATATAATTTAAAAACTTCTTAAATACAAGAAAAATACGCGAGCGTAAAATGCTTCTATTGGAAACATATTAATCCAAATGGAGACAAGGGAAAGTTTCTAATTGGAGACAAAGATTGTAAGTGAAACCGCGACGAAAGGCTTCCAAAACCTTCCTGAGTTACTCCTGAGTGCAAGATTTGTTCTTATTCCTGGTCTTTTCACCTTTTCCATCTAAAACAATAGGAAAATCTCTCCAAAAAAATCGCATTTCCAGAGTTTCCTATTAAAACATTTGCAGATACTTCAGAAAAACCCTTTTTGGTCATGAAATAGGTAATTATTTCATTAGAAAACTTCACGTACCATTAACAATAAAGATTAGCACTGAATTTAACTAAAATTACCCAGAAATATGACATAAATGTTAAACAAAACGAATAAACAACAGTCAATTAATTGTGTTTTTCATTGGAAAACATGGTCGATCAATGAAAAATTCGATGCTGAAAAGGTACACTTTTAATTTTTCTGAGAAATTAACAAATTAAATTTGTGTATATGAATGGATTTTCTCTTGATTTAGAGCAAAATTAACCAAATAATGAAACTGTGGTATAGAAAATTATATAGATAAATAATTTAGTACTGTATTTATCATGGAAAAAGTGACGTTTCCATTTGGAGTAGCGAAAAGTTTCCATTTGGAGCAGGTTTTGAATTAGTTTAATTTACCCTAAGCTGAGACAGTTGTTTCCTTAACTATCAATTTTACCCAGTTTTCAAATTAAGAAGAAAAACTGAGTAAAATATTAAATTTAGATTAAATTTTTGATTCAAAAGTTCTAATTTTACTACTCGAACTCAACGGAGATAGCAGTATATATAATCTATCGATTTCTTATCCCCCAAAATTTCCACCATCCATCCACCGAAGACCACTTTTATAAACAAATCTTCATGTTTCAGATGATTTCTGAGAAATGTCGTCACGTTGTTTTTCCGTCTGTCGCCAGATCTAGAGGCCATATGGTAAGAAATAGAGACTTGGTACCTTCGGGGAACCCCTCCATAAGTCGACCCAAGGATTTTTAATATGCCCCTGATTTATCCTCCTTTGGGATTGCTCGAAAACTCGTCGGGCGATTTTTTTTTTTATTTTTGGTTATGTTTTAGAGATTACCCAGGCTGACATTTTGTCCTTAGACGAAAATACCATTGAATCATTCCTAATAAGGATTTTTCAAGGTCAAAGGATAAAAAACACCAGAGGGCGCATTTATCTAGCGAAAGGGGTCATATTTGGTCCTGTTGGAAAGGTCTTGGAATTTCTTATAAAACTGAACTGGTTCCAATCGGGTTTGAATCGGTAATGAACTGGTTCATAACCGATAAATAATTTTCATACGAAATTCAATTAAATCACTCCTGAGGTGTATTTTGGGAAATATTTTGAGTGATATATAAATCGGTTCAAATCGGTTGTGAACCGGTAATGAACCGGTTATATACCGATAAGTAATTTTTGTTTGAATATAATTTTTATTACTTTTCGAATTATTTTGTGGAATCTATTGAATGATTTCTGAATCGATTTAAATCAGTTGAGTACCGGTAAAACATAAATGATGCGAAAGTACTTTTGAGGTACAGCATCTAAGTAACGAGTTCGAGCATTTCGCAAAGGCTGGGACGCTTTGCCACCCTTTTTGTAATTTTTATCTGAAATAGTAAAGAATAACATAAAAACTTTTAATTTTTTTTCTTTTCCAAAAAAATCCTTAATAATTAACCTGCTTTTAAAATTCTAAATTATTTTTTTTTTATATTTTGGATATGGTTTAGACATTATCTATGCGGATACTTCGTTCATATACTAAAATTCCGTTGAATGATTCCTAACAAGAGATTTTCAAGGTCAAATGCTAATTCCCTGGACACACTTACGACTTAAGCCGAGAGACGACTTAGTGGAAAATGATGGAAATGTATTTTAGCCATTATTTCTAATATAATTACGCTAAGCTATCTCTCGGATAATCCTCATGTCTGTTAAGGCCCTAAGACTGTATTAAGACTGTATTTCCCAAACGAATGGTACTACGTTCTGGCTTGTTGGAAAAGTCTTGGAATTTCCAACAAAACTGAGCCGGTTCCAATTGGTTCCAAGTTGGTAATGAACTGATTCGTAACCGATAACTAATTTTTATCCAAAATTCAATTATATTACTCCTGAGGTGTAGGGGAAAGGCTCATAATTTCGGACAGTTTATAAATTTGGACACTTTGAGGATAACATTGGACACTAAAACCAAATTGATTAAAATTATCGATTTTTATTCCAATATTTGATGAATAATGAATTGTATCTAAATATGGGTTCTTTTTGGAAGATATTAAAACTAAATACGTTAAGTTTTGAATATGATTTGAGTTAAAATGTTTGTTGAAAATTCAGTGTGAGCAATTGCTTACGAGAAATATGACAGAACTTCGTGTTTACTTCAGTCTTATTTAGCTGTTGTGAAGTACTAACAATGTTTCTTCGCTTTTTTGAGTGATATTATTGAATATTCATTGAATATTGTGTTGATTCACGTTAGCGGTGATTTGTACATTTGACCTGAAGTGAGATTTGCCTTGTAAATAACGTTTTTCGTGTGAAAAATGAGAAATTTTCTAAGAGATTCACCAGTGAGGTGATACTCCTTATTTTGGACAGGTGTTTTTCTCACGAAATTTCGTGAAGTTTTAGCTTTTGTGATGACTAGGTTGGACAAATGCCTGGAGAAACAAAGAAGCATCATCTCTACGAAAGAGATGTAGCAAGAAATGCTTTGAAAGTCTCCCGGAAAGGCCAGGGAATGAGCGAATCCACACGTACTTGGAGTACCGAAGTCAACTCACTTTAATGAATGATATGGAAAGTTTCCGGGCTACTTGTGACATTCTACGTTTCCCTTACATGAACAGGAAGAGGACTTTGTAAGGTTGGTTCATCAAATGAAGAACAATGGGCATCCTGTTGAGGCGGATTAGCTGTCCAAATTTACAACCAAGTTGTCCAAAATAAGAGTCAAATTCACCTCTACATATCAATTCATTTTTAAACGTATTAAGACTAATTTTAATAAAAAAAAAGACGATAAATAGCTTGCCAAGTTTCTAAATTACCCTTCTGAAAAGAGAATAACAAAAGAAATCAATTCTTATTGAAAATACCTAACTTCAAACTTGAAACATCGATGCTTATAAGCAGACTGTCCAAAATTATGAGCATTTACCCTAATGTCCGTATAATTCTGTGGTGTACTGTACACCCTTTTGGCGTGTATTTTGAGCTTGTCGAATTAAAATATCTCCTGTGTTCCTCTCTTCTGTTCCTATCTGGCTACTACAAGAATAGGTATCCTTTCTGTTGTCCTTTGTGACTACTTTCACCCATTTATTGTCCCCACAGTCGTCCCTTAAGCCTCCCCAAAATGTGTTAAAATTCAAAGATCACATTTCCCGCAATTTCTCCTACTTTCAACTTCCCTCCCCCTTTAAAAAAAAAACCAGAAACACGGAAAAATCAAAGAGCATGTGAGAAAAATCCTCGAAAATATGTCTCCGTGATAAAATCAGCACGAAGCCTCGAGACGTGGGAAAATGTATTTAGTGGATGAAAAAGACACGAAATCAATTCAATTTCGAAATGTAATCCAAAGTCGTAAGGCATGTTCGTTTCGTGTCTTTGGAAGAAAATCTTCGTATCTCTTCCAATTTTCACCATAAAACCTCGTTAGGTGTTGTTTTCACACATGGAGTGGGGGCAAAAGCCACACATTGATGAAATTTCCAACCCTCACATACAAAATTTACACTTCCCACCCCTTAATACCGCTCTCACCCACACAAAATTGCAACAAAGGTAAATTTACTTTATTTTGGGGGATGTTTTCGCCTTCTGCAAAATGCTAAAATCTTCTTTTCAACTCTCAAATCACATCAATGAATCCAATTTTAACTCGATACTATCTTTTTCGTGTTGGAAAATTTTATTCTGCAGCAAAGTGGTAATGGAATTTTAAGTTTTGTGCGGTTTTTTTTCTGCAAATTGCACTAAATTGGTTTTAAATCACTGAAAGCATCTAGTTTTTTTTGGTTTAGAGACTAAGGGGACGGAAGTACATTGTCTATGAAATACTTGATGCCTCAAAATAAAGTCACATTAATTTTTAAATTCATCGTGTAAAGTTTTACATCGGGATTCGAACTGGAACATGCCCAAGGGATCTTGAAAATTTTAACAATAACCGAGGACGAATTTCACCGATTTTAACGATTTTTTGTTCTTATTACCTGGTTAAAACCCGTGTTTCAATTCAACTACAAAATAGTGACCGAACCATATATCAGTAAACTCATTGATATTTTATTGTTCTAAACTAAAGAGAGAGCTATGGGATTTATGTTACGTTAAGGCCTTGACAGTCCTACGGCTTAAACCGAGAGACGGCTTAACGTAATTATCTTCAAAATAATGACATGATTACTTTCCTATCAGTTTCTGACTAAGCTGTCTCACGGCTTAATTCATAAGTCTGTCTAGCTACATGATTTAAGCACAAGAATATAGACTTTGTTGCAAGCTTTTACACTTAAGACTATACTTCGGGACAACTATGCATATGTCTCTCTTATAGAAGATCTTCTAAAGCAGTTAGCTTTTTAGAACAGAGATCCTTGCGGTGCCTAACTCAACTCGCAGCAAATATCTGGATAGGGGCATTTTTCGCGTATTCAAAAACATAATAAAGTGTTTCATTGGCTTTGTATAACTAGTTAGAGAGCACACAAAAAGCATCCACATTCCAGGAAGGCATTCCTTTGCGGTATAAAGTGGCCTTAACAGATTCTACCTAAACGAGCTATTGTTTTGTTTCTTCGTCCGTTCGGTCGCATTTTCGAACTTCATAGCTCCCGAGCTTCCTTGACATACGTACGATTTAAGCCGTGACACGGCTTAGTGAAAAATAATGAAAAAGTAGTGTAACCTTTATTTCGAATATACGTAATTACGCTAAGCCATCTCTCGGGTAATCCTCAGGTCTGTCAAGACCTTAACTCAACCCTCATGGTATCGATCGATCTCAGAAATTCTTAGTATGTTATAGCTGGGCCTTAGAGCTTTCGATCAGTACCAAACCTAAGGTCCCCTGGCATCCAGACTCGAGCATAAAAAGTCCAAAAAATTGCCTACAATCGTAAGCTCGTAACACCGCCTAACAGGGGCGCTATTATTAAAAAGAAAGTCAACACAGGCGTATCAACAGCGCCAAAATCCAAAATAATTTTTCTCAATAACACCATTATTCAAGTTGATCAACTTTTAGAGTGTTGTAGTCTAGGCTATGAAGTTTCAAAAAAGTGGAGTGGGTTCGCGGTGGTTAAAATAGAACCGGAGATATGAGGGGTAAAATTTCACTCTATTTGAAACGTCATATCTCCAGTTTTATTTAACCGATTTTGACGAGTAAGGGCGCAATTGAAAGGTTTCGCAAAGCGGAACAACTTTCTAGAATGTATGAACTTAGTAGGACCAACGCTAGGGGCGCCACAGTCGAGAAAACAATTTTCATAATACATAACCTCAATTATCTCGACACGTGCCTCACCGATCTAGATGATTACTTCGGCATAATTGTAGAGGGCATTTATATCTATATTTCGTTCAAACATCATTTAGTTTAAAAATTAATATTTTTTCCTACGATAACGCTGTGAGACCGCTTTTATTCGACAACGTTATTTCGATCGCTCAAAATGAGAAACGAATAACTGTCAGAAGGTAAATCTTGCAGGATAGCGATTTAAAGCTGAAATTTTACATGCAGAGGATATGATCTGTTAGATTTAAAATCTCTAGGGTGGAGTAACCACTTATCGCCACTTTTAGAAAAAAGTGAAATTAACTGTATTATAACTTTTGACCCCTTATTATCAGATGACTTAAATTCGGGTTTTTCAAAATCAATGTCAAAATGTACTAAAATTAATGCCACAATTTCATTAGTTTTGGAGCAGAATCCGAAGTTAATGCCAAAATTGATCTAAATTTAAGAGATTTTGGCATACTTATGGCATTGAATTTATGTCACAAATTTTGATGCCATTGTTATTGAACCTCTCTACTTCAAAATTTCTCTCTGTGCAGAGGAGATTCTGGTCTATGTTCCACTATTATCTTTTTATCAGTTCATTTACATCCAAGATATTATGATTTAAATAAAACGTTTACAATTTTTCAGAAATTTGAGTTCAAGTTGCTGTAGGGGGAAGTGGGCACTTTTGAAAGTGGGGCACCTTTGAAATTAGAATTTTTCTCCTATTTTTAAATAAAATTTAGCCTTATCGTGGTATAATTTAGCTGCACAAATAGACTAATATCTCTCATCTTTAGTTTCAAATTGAATTTGCATGCAATCCAAGTTTGTTCACGTTAAGAATCTCACCTACAATAAGCTGATCTAGGCTTATCGTTAGTTTTCAAAAGCGGGAAATACTCAGCATAGTAATATCGACTAATTTATTCGTTTTATAACTTTCGAAACAACAACTTAATGGTTTTTTTTTGTTCTCCCCCTTACCCCTTTGTAGGTCTAAAGCCCTTTGGCTTATTATGACTAAGAATCATTTCTAACTGTGTTATCACACTTGCACATTAAAATTTTAATATAATTCACATTAATTGTCGCTGGTAAGAGTCCAAATGTGTAATTTGTGTGTTTGAATCATTTTATATTCAAAATTTGATCTATTTGTTGATAAAAAGGTAGACTTGGCCCGCAAAATTTGATATAAATTGATTTATAGCATTAATGCGCTAAATTAATACGATTTTCTCTTTAATTTTTTAATGTGAAAAATATTTATGCTTTAGGTAAATTTAAACTTATTTTTGCAGACCAAGTCCACTTCTTTATCAATAAATAGAAAAACTTTAAATATTAAGTGACTCAAAGACACAAATAACATATTTGGACGCTCACAAGCGACAATTAATGTGAATCACATTAAAATTTTAATGTGCAAGTGTGATAACGCCGTAAAAAAGCTAAAATGCTGAATAAATAAATAACAAATAACAAACAACACAAATAAATTACAATTTGTCTCCTTATAAAATTGACTCACACAGATTTAAGGCTGTCTCTACAACTTAATGGTATCATACTCATCTTTAACTAATTTTCGTCTAAAGCGGCTTTATTAAACAACTTAAACATAAATGGTCAATTTGTGGGGGAAATTGGGCAGTTTCCCTTCAATGGGCAATCGAGAGGATAATCGCATAAATCCATTGGCATGCAGACAAATGACTGAGGTTTATAAATCAAATCAATCAATTCAATTAATGATTTCAATTGTGCGATCGGATTGCAACACGTGCCCATAGCACTGAATTATTGCCCATACGAGTGTCTCAAACTCCCCCAAAAGCCTCATCTATTCATTGTATTCCTCGATACAAATCTGACCAAAATTTGGGGGGAGGAAAAGCCACCCTTTTGGCGTAAGGGGGCGTCAAAATGCAGAAAGAGACTTTGGCAAAAGGAGGGGAACAGATGGATCATATGGGACTTCCCAGAGTTGGCCTATTCAAGTCGTCTGGACCATTGAAATATACGCAGAGGAGAATTGTATAATATTGTATTGCATTAATTATTCTTAGCGTCCAACGACGAATATTGGACGATACTTGGTCGAATATAATTGAAAGTCATATGTCATTTTTGGGTGCATTGAGAGTGACAGGCAATTTGAATTCAATGTCCATCGAGAGGCTCATGCCGTCCAGCAATTTCTCGTTCAGTCTTGTGCCCATGGAGGAAAGGACTTTTCCTCCCACCCCAAAATCTCCATATTGTGCTGCAGCACTTTCATGTACCCTCACCAGTTGTTTGTAAGACTGACCAGCCGAACGGAACAGTCACACACATTAGAATTAATGGATACCTTTGCAATAAATCCCAAAGCTCCTGTAGAGTGTCCTTGATTACCATTTTGGACCATATACCAACCATCCCCATCATCTCTCTGCATTTCTGCTTCCCCCCCAAAACTGGAGCGGAATTGTCCGAGTGAAGACAAACAAAACGGACAACGGTGGACGATGCCTTAATCAACATCACAAATGGATCTAGCGACGACAGGAATGCCCAAAGATTCGCCTTCCTTTTGGCAAAGTTGGAGAATCCAAAGGATGATTGAATAAATAAGGGTCATAATTCAACATTTACTGCACAAGTCTTTTGATTTTACTGAACCTTCCTTTGCATTCTCTAGAAAATCCATTTCGTCCTTTCTCAGGGCTTCTTTCGAAGAACTCACAGGAGGTTTTCACTTAAATTTTTAATGAGAACTAAAAACTCAAACACTAATCGCTCGAGTGAAAATGGATTTGCTTAAAATCTCTGTGAAGTTATTATGCCCAATGCTTTTTAAAAAAGTTGATAGTCTTACCCTTGCTAGCATACTGCATATGTTATTCTTTCAATTAAACATCGGACAATGCAACAATTGGTTATAATTATGGAATTATCTTCAAGAATTCAGTGAATTTTCCTTTAAATATTTATTCTTTCCCGTAAAATAAAACAAACATGCTGATATTTTCGAAAAAACAACAAGGAATCATCACCTAAATTAATTAAGTACCTACTATTTATTTATTCACTCTGTTGATGTCTTTTGACACCACTTCATGGAATTCCGTATCATTTTACCATTTATCGCCTTAGATTGCCATTCATTTTTTAAGATCCACCTCATTTTAATTTGTTTTCCAAAAAAAAAAAATAAAAATAAAAAGAGTCTTTTTTTCAAGTTCCTGTAAACAAGTCCTCTGGACATTGGTCATTCGTCCATAATGTAATAATAATTCCAAGAAAAACGCTGCTGGAATAATTAATTACAAGATATTGGAAGAAGCACCTCTCCAAAACAAATGTAGTACAATATTTCTCTATAGGGTGGGATAGCCTAATTTAGAACCTGCCTCAAACTGAAAATTTTCACAACTCTTATCAAGAATTCAGAAGTTTTCCTTAATAGGGGGACCAGGGCAGAATTAGCCAGGAAATGAATATTTTTGTAGCGTATAATTTGTTAAATGAATAGGAGGGGAGGTTTTTATTTCGAATAAATAGTGATTTCCTCAATATTCCTTTTAAAGCAAACTATAAAATCCCACTTAATTCAATTCGTGGCTAATTCTGCCCTAGCCTGCCTTACGTTACGAAATTTTTATCTGTCTTATCTATGTCACAATCTTAGTAAAGAGAAGTAGGTACCTTTCAATTCGTTTTATATTTGTAATATAATGAATTATGGAACCAAAATTCTTATAATCTGTCTATAGAACTTCTGGTTCCCTCTCAGTAAACTAAAAGACTTGTAATAGTCCTGGTTAAATAAGGTAGCTATTTTGTTTCTAAAGCGGTCTTTAGACTAGAAGTTTAGCCCAGTTCCCGAAGCTCTCAAAATTTTAAAAAGCAACTTTTATTGCTTTTTCAGAATTTATTTGGTCATTTGTCATTAATAATAATCCAATCCTAAGTCAAATTTTTCCAAAAAATCTTGATTTAAAAAAAAATTAGAGCAGTTGAGCCAAATGGCTAAGTATACGGTCTGAAGCACGTATAATGTAGCTTTATCAGAAGCTAATTTGGCTTGACAATTGGTTGTTGAGGTAAATGATATCATGATAATGCAAAGTTTCATTCAAAAATCGAAGAAAAACTGAAAGACTCTTTTGCAAAAGTACTCAATTCAAAGGTACCTTCCCTCCATATTCCCTATTTGATTTTTTGCTTCAGGCTCCAGATCAATTTAACTTCAATTTCAATTAAATTTGAAATTAAGTGTTAAAAGTGTGCCAAATTTCGACCAGTTTTCAATCTCGGCCACTTTGATTGGAACTTCAACCAATAAACTAAATTAATTAAAATTATGGATTTTATTCATTGAATAGTCAATGAACTTTTTTATTTTAAATATTTATTCTTTTTAGAATGTAACAATACTAAAACTGTTAAATTTTGTATATAATTTTGGATTAAAATTGTGTTATAGAAACTTCGGAGTGGAAAGAGTCTTTCAAAAAATGTCACAGATCGTTTGTGTTGCTGGCAGTCTAGTAGTTTGTGATGAAGTGCAAATAGTTTTCCTGTGAGGCTTTTCTCATTAAATATTGTTTTAGTTCATGTCAATAGGGAATCGTTCTTTAGATTCCAAGTGAAATTTCGGAAATTTCCCAGCTGGATCACGTAGGGTAGAGTCAGCCCTTTTGGCCATGTAAGCACTTTTAGCCACCTAAAGTAAAATCACATTGTAAGGCATTTATGAGTTTATTTAGAACAAGAAAATGGGTCTTATTTCGTGACCTCTGATCTAACGAATCAGAAAATCATATTTGATTTTGTATCGACTTGATTAATTCTAAGTTATTGAAAGAAATTCTCGACAAGGTAAACAATCTCTAAAAAAAACATGGGATTCTTAAGAAACTTGTTAATGTTAAAAGAAATTATTTGCATTATTTTATATTTTTTATGGAAATATTTGATGTTATTTAATGAAAATCAATTTTTTAATTAACTAAATTTTATTGTGATATCATCCTTATTAAGATTTTCTAACAAATTAAATGAAAATCGTATGTGGCTAAAAGAGCTTACTTTTTTCGGATGTGTAAATACTTGTGGCCATTCATTTTCCCATACATTTAACACGTGGCGCACCTCGCGGATTTCAGTAAAAACAATCGTGACTTTTAACTGATTTTTACATCAAATAGAAAATGTGCAAAAAGTCGTATAAAATACTCTAATAATTATATAAAATTGGTGTTAAATAAGAATAGGACTTGTGCTGTGTATTTGTGACAGTTTTCGAGAGCTATTTCTTCTGTTATTTTATTAAAATTCTATTGGAAACAAGTGGTCAAAAGTGCTTACACACAATGTCCAAAAGTGCTTACAAAGTGGCCAAAAGTACTGAAACATGCATAGTTGCATAAAATGCATTTTTCACTAAAATATCCAAAGAAAATTTGGGAATTCTCTTGGATTATTAGGAAGAAACGGCTTTAAGGTATCTTTGTACAAAATTTCATTTTATTTAAGTAAAGATTATAAAAATTACAAGCACATAAAACCTTAAATTAGCCAAAATTACTTACTCCACCCTATTTCGTGTCAAAAAAGAGACATTTTGTGAGGTGATTCTTATTTTTCCTTATACTTATTTTTTTTAATTGTATTATCGGTCTTTTGTAGATAATTCGGAGTCAAGAAATAGGGTATAGACCTTGTTTAAAAACGTTTTTTTTTTTCAGTGCAGAGATGACAAACCACGCAATGTGATTAAAATTTCAGGTCTGAGAGTATGCGTCGCTCCACTGAAGTATAGTCCCAAGATAAAAATAACTCCTTATTCTCGCAAATATCCTCCAAGATTAAATAAATTTATTTTCATCGAATTCACAAATAATATTACACCTCTTTTATTTTTAATTTGCCTTACCATCTAAGTCACTTCCAAAAAATCACTAATTTTATTTTTATTTTTAAAAATAACTTTACCGGTTTGTTCTAAGTAAACAACAGGGTTGGAAATTTTAAGATCTTTCCAAAAAAACTAAATTTAACCAAATCAATTGACAAATAGGCCTTCTAAAGTACTTAAACTTTCACGTTTAAAATTTACAAATTGTAAAATTACTAAATAAAAGCTAATAGAAATTGAATAATTATAATTTTCAATCTGCTTGCATATTTTATAAATAATTTTCAATCATGAAACATAGGAATAAGCTTAGCGTGTAGTTTATATGGCTCATTTTTCCTTCTAATTTAATGAAATGACCGAAAATAAGTTATTTTTGTCTCCCCATCCATGGTTCCAACTTCTTAAATCAAATCTAGCATCGAAAATATGTGACTCTGAGGGAATTCATCCAAATAATCTCCTTCTTTCTGACTTCCAACCGTCCCTTTTTAACCCCTTTCCCAAGTTCAGTTTTGATTTATAATAATAAAATACGATTTCAATGGTGTCGACAGTTCAAGATACACAATAACATGCAGAAATATAAGTTGAGGAAAATTAAACTTCAGCAAGAAGGTTTTTTGGGAAAGGGGTAGGTGGTTCAATAACTGGGGAGATCTTACTAAGAAATGACGAACAATTTGCAGCTGCTCACCCAAAATTCCAAGTTTCAAAATTCCTGATACAGAAGGTTTTAAGTTTCTAATACAATCTGCGCCCGTGAAACATCTTTTGTATCTTAAACATCCAATATCTTTCCATCCTGGAAGGAGATTGTTCACGGGAGAAATACTCGAGATTTCCAAGTGGATGGGAATCAAATGTCTGACTTTTCATTTGCTAATTTTATCTCTTCGGCAGTGTTTTGTGGGTGGCAGAGAAAGGGTTGTGAATCATCTTGAGTCATAAATTGAAATTTGAAGAGGTGAAAACCCTATTTTATCACTCCCAAAAATACCCCAATTGAACCTGAATCTCAATCCCCAAACACCAAGATGATATTTCAGTCCAAGAGATATTTCCTCAATCTCAGGGAATAAGGCGACAAAAGTTCAGAGATTGAATAAAATTGAAGATTGCACTGGTACTTTAATGAGGCCTAAACACCCTCGGCTGAGGGTTTAGCGGCTGTTGAAAAAGTGCCGAAAATTTTTGAATGGCCCAACGAGAGGCAAGTCACACAAATTAATTATGCAGTTTATGATGAGTCGTTTTCTTTTATGCTTGACAATATTATGAATATTAATTCATCCCCTATGCTTCATTTGACACGCACATCGCGCCTAAAATCATCCCCCTTGAACATTTTTAGCACTCACAGAAACAGGAGATGCTTTCACTAACTACATCGTGGATTTAATGGATTTTGAGTCGCTTCGGTATTACATTTTATACAACATAACCTCACAAAAAAATGTTTTGAAAAATTATTAGATATTTAGTATAATAATTGACTTCTTATTGCTAATTGATAGGCAAAATACTTCAATTAAATAAATATAAAATTTATATATGCGAGTTTTCGATTTTAATTGAAGAATTTTAAGGTTAAATTCTGAGATAACCCCACTTTTTTAACAACATAGTTTAGAAAACAACCAAACATACTTTTCAAAAGAGTTTTTGATAATAATTTACAATAGCTATAGGGTAAAGTGGTACAAGTTGGACAGTGGTACAAGTTGGACAATGGTACAATTTGGACAGGGCTTTTTGTCTTGGTAAATTTAGTACTTCATTTTTATTTGTATATTTTAAATGCTTTAGTTTTATAATTTGGTTCCTTGTGCTTAAAAACAAACTTTGTACTGTATTTATCAAGAAAAAAGCCATGTCCAACTTGTACCGGCGAATTGTCCAACTTGTAACACTAATTCCAAATTATATCAATTTACCCTACTTGGCAAAAAAAAATCTTTTACAAAAAGAATAAAGACTGCTGATTGTGCTTAGATAACCTCACTTTCTAAATAAACCATATTTTTCAAAATAAATCTTTAAATCAGAATTTTAAATTTTCATCTAGCTAGTGCTAGAAAAGCTCAAACGCTTATTGAACTTTCGAATATTCCTTATTTTTAGAAATCTTGTAGATTCGAAATTACTAACGAAGTTTTGGTTTCAACATAAAATTAAAAAAAGTAGTGCGGTTAATTTCGTTCTAAAATTATACAGAGTTTTACAAAAAATATAATATTAATATTTTCTACCAAATAATATTTTTGTTGGTTTGCTGGTTATTGCAATAAGCATGGTTATTTGCTTTTTTCAATGCTTTTCGAAGAAGCAATAGAAATATCAATATAACGCTTCATTGCATTCGCATCTGACAGTTAGTGAAAGCAGCGCCTCTAGTGTACAAAAAAATGTCGATATTGGGAAATATTTTCAGGCCTTTAAAACAATGTACTTCACATTACTCACATTTATTTTGAGCTAAACTTTAGATTCGCTAATACCTTTTTGTCATTTTAAAAAGATTTTAAAAGTTTTTTCAAGTGTTTTATTAGTAAATACGCATTTGTTTTGATTTTTACTGGTATCAGCTGATTTCGATGATGGTCGATGAAATTTCGAACATTTTTCGAACACTGAATTTAAAAAGAGAATGCTAACGACGAACACTCTGATATAGAACTGTCAAGAAAAGAACAAGTGATTGGTCACTAAAGTAAAAGGCAAAGACAGGTATATTTCGCCCATTTGTAAATGAAGCCAGTCCTCACAATTATTTTATTTTGATCCACAATTGTTTTGCATATCTAAATTGCAATGTGTTAAAACCCAGTTTCCTTTAGAAATACGCGGTAAAATCGTATAACAATGTAGCACCACAGCTCAAAGTAGCCGTATCTCCCCCTACTGTAATTAACGTTTGTTATAAAATACATGTGAATAATGTGAAGTACATAGCTTTTGAAGACCTGAAAATATTTCCCAACTTTGACATTTTTTCTACACTAGAGGCGCTGCGTTCTCTAACTGTCAAATGCGAATGCAACGAAAGCATCATACTGACATTTCCATTGCTTCTTTGAAAATCAATGAAAAACGCAAAAAAAAAGAATTTTTCATGAAATCTAAGAAACTCAGAAAATACTTGACATAATAACTTATTTTCGATAGTATCGACTGTCGATTCTGAAAAAATTAAGCAATGGCAGCACTTTTTGTAACTAATGTTTTATCAACAGTCTCATGCTTTTAAGAATGTCGCAATGAATGGCCCAACAATCCGCAAAAAGTCGATATTCACTTAATCTGACATATATAGATTTATCGATAGTATCGATTCGATAGTGTCGAAAAGTTATCATTCCACCCTAGAAAATTATTAGTAAGTGAAAGTGGGAATGAGTGAACCCCTTCCTGAGAAAACTTCCCTCTTTTTGCCTCAGGATTAACCTTACTTTTTTGGGTAAGAATTATTCCACATAGTAATATAAGTACAATAGAGTCTCTCAATTCTGAATCTGTCAAATTTGAACAATGGTTGAATTGAAAATGTCAATTGTGGGGTTGTGTTAAAAACAAGGTTAAAAAACAGCGTGTTGTCAATGATTTAAAATCATATTTCCGTGCTACTTTCTGAATATTTACGTATTCTTTGAACGTATTATAGAAAAAGGAAGAACGTCAACACGAGGACTTGTGCGAAAATACGGGTGTTTGATACTACTTTCGGACGATTTAAGCTTCGTACAATTCATTTTATTCAATGTGCAATAAATGAATTTGGTTTATTTTAATTATTATAATTTTAATAGCTAGTCCAATGCCTCAAATTTTCAAAAAAATGTAATGGGTAAAATCCATTAGGAACACAGAGAAAAAAATTAATTGTCCGAAGCTTGAGTTGTTCGAAGGTAGCGCGCTTTCCCCTACTATTTAATCTTACATAAATTCCATTAGTTTTCACAATATCGTTCGAATTTAGGAGGTGAAGAATATCAAAAATACCACCCAAGCGTTCGAATTTCGCAATACAATATAGAGCTGTATAGCTAAACTGTCAAAATATTTGACATTTGACTAAAATTCAATTTCCTATTACATTTAGTTGTAGAGAAACCTTTTAAGTATACAGTTTTTAATGCAAAATAAAAAAAATGGTCTATATTTTTTTTAACTGAGAAGAAATTCTTCATCTTGGTTTGCTTCCTTACCTTACTTTTTAAACGATCTTTTCTTTTTAGTAATTCTAATCTGCTTTTATTTCGGTTCAATAGAAAAAGTTTTATAAATAAAGAATCTTTAGATCAAGAAATGTCATTTGTTAGTTGCTCTTAAAAGAATTTCTGTCTTGTTCAGTGGCTAACCTCACTTCTTGATAAGCATAACCTCAAAAAGTAGCATTTAATAAAGCTGTTTTACATTAGCGTGCTTTAGTGACCTAATGCTAAGTTTAAAATAAAAGATTCTGTTGGAAATAAATATTAATTTTTAAATAAAAATAAAATTGATTCGTTCCTAACCTTAGTTTTAGTTGGTTTTTCTTAGATTTGCATATAAAGTTTATAAGAAAAATTTATTTGACTCTTTGTTTCAAAATATCAATTTTTTAATGTTTTTCAATTTTTTTAGCAGTTTAATTTTACAAAACAATTTGTAATTAACTTAAAATATTGGACTATATTATAATATTATAATAAATTCCTTAAAAAAGGATTTGTCTCTAACCATCAAACTCTCATCTCCTTCTTAAGAATTTTTCTGAGTGCTGTATAAGACATCCGAAGCAATATTCATCCCAAATACCTAAGATTTTAATAATTTCCTGACTTTTATCACCGTTAGAAATAATTTTGAAAATTGCCAAAATTTTCCTAAAAGAAACAAATCCTTCAAAAATAAATTCCCTCAAAGGAATCATCCGCATTGCGCTGAAATCTTACAAAAAGACAGAAATCATTTGCTTGTAGAGACATAGGAAAGCCCCAAGCGGCCTCTCATTTTGGCACTGAATCCCCAAAAGTCCCAACACCCCCAAAGCCACCCTCCCTTCCCGTCATCCCCAAAGCTCACGCACAGTTTTGGGGTCAAAAGGGAGCAGGAGACAAGTACACAATATTGTACGATAGTGTCCCGCGTGCCTCTCAATGAGTCCCAAGGTGTGCATCCAATGAGGATGGAGTATTGCCATGATGAGAGTGTTATGTACATGGAGATGGAAATGGCAAACCCCCCTGAGCCCCCATCCAACCAAAAGAAATCCAACCCAAAAGCTCGTGTTGTTTGTCATTTGCACATGAATCTGATTCGCGTGTTGCGTTAGTTTGATGGAATCTCCGGACAAGGTTCCCATGCCAAAAAAAAAACTCCCCCAAACTCTTGGAAAATTCAGGGTTTTATTTAATTATATTAATAATAATTTTCCTTTCTGCACCACCCAGTGGATTCGTGTGCGGGGGAACACATTCACAATTTTCCACATTTCCACTAATATTTTCATGTTTCTCGCATGGTGTTATCATTTTGAGTGCGGAATTTTCACCTCAAACTCTCTCACCCTTCGTGAATTATCACCCAGTATTTTCCATTCTTGCTCACCTTTTCGTTTTGGAAGTTTTAGGAATTTTGAGAGAGATAAATACAATGTACTGGATGTACTGTGAGAAAATCTAAGCTAATTTTAAAGAAAAAAAGTCGTTAAAGACAGTTAATTTGAATATTTGAAAGTGTTATTTGAAAAACAGAATGAGTACAGTAATGTAAACGAATTTAAATAAAGCTATTAACAATATTTATTGAATTTTTAGAATATTTGGGAAAACGGAGGCAGTAGTTAGATATGGGTAGGAGAAAGTGCCCATGCTTCGTAATGATCAAAGTGCCTAACATAAAAAATAATTAGTCATTACGAAGCTTAGGATCGTACAAAGCAAGGGAACTTTCATCTACAAAAATTTAAATTTACCTGTATACACTACATAAATCATAAGTTTGTTACGGTGCTTATTACTAGTTAAGTAGGCTTTGAAAAGCTACCTTAAGAAACAAAATTTAATAACCTGGATTTGAAAGCCTTTCTTGACCTTGCTTCTATTTCCATTATATTGAACACCGTAACAAACTTTTGATCGATGAAATTCTGCTCTATTATTTTTTTTAAATAATTTTAATGTGCTAAATTATGTAATGAAATTAAAAATTTAATTTTTAAAAAATATTTACAATACTCTTTGAAAGCCTCTTTCACTGGAAATGAGCACCGCAACAAACTTATGACTCTTACTGTAATTCAAAATAATCAGCAAACATCTAAAGAAAGATCAAAAATCCATTAAAATTAAATCGTAAATTCAAATATGAAAATACGATTGGGGTTTACAAGTTTATTTTCATTTGAAATAATATTTCTCTATTATTATACGAGAAAAAACTGAAAAAGTGACGTTATAGTGTAAGTGTGCCAAATTCCGGCCAGCTTGCAATTTCGGCCACCTTTTTTGTTCCTCGAATTTTCATGAATTTTTAGTTTTTACATACTCTAGAGATTATACAATGAAAAAGAATAACAAAAAATGTAGCTTCGACAAACGAGATGATGTGAAAAAGATATTCGAAGAATTCCTGAAGGGCAAGGAACCACGAGAAAGAGGGTGGTCGAAATAGGGCACCTAAGCTATGTCTATATTTTTATTCATTTTAAAATGTATTAAGAATGATTTTAGAGTAAATAAAGACGGTAAACTCTTTACAAGGTTCCAAGCAACACTCTTTAAGAAGAAAGACTAAAAAAAATTAATTTGAATTTAAAATATTACATTTCAAACTTGAGACTTTGACGCTTGCATGCAACTATGCCGAAATTTGGCACACTTACCCTACGTAATATACAATTTAAAAATTAGTGCCGAAATATTACATATTATATTCAGAAAAATTAATAAAAAAATACTTTTGATGTTTTCGCAATGCTATTAACGAAGAATAATTTTACTATTTAAAACTTAAATCAATTTTTTGTGTTTTAAATATAGTTTATTATATAAATAAATTATTAAATATTAAATATTTAATTTATTATTTTATGTGTCTTAAATTTTATTTAGGAGAGCCCCGTCAGGGTTTACATATATTCAAAAAGTGACGTTCTAGGGTAAATTAGTGTAATTTGGAATCATATCTAATTTGGAACTTTCAGATTTCCTAGCGGTATTAAAAGGCTAAAGGAAGAAACAAGGTAGAAGTACTCGCGAATGTGAAGTCTTGTATTTATTCGTGGTTTTCTTTTCCTCTTTGACTATCTAAAACAGTGAGAAAATCACAAAATCTCAAAATCACAAAATTACCCCATCTTACACAAATAGTTTTTCTCATTCACAGAGTATGAGGTTATGCAATTAATTCAAAAAGCTAACCGATTACAATTAAGCTGAAAACGTATTTTCAGATGAATTCTGTTTACCTTAAAACGACACTCGCAAGACAGTGACATTTTTATTTATTGGCTATCACTTTTTGCTCGGAAACTGTTTACCGGTCAGCATTTTTTTATTGATCAATTCAGAAAAAATACGCTAAAAACTCAGCTTATTTCAGCTAACTGTATTCACTGGGCCATACAGTAACTTCCGGCTTAAGTGAATATGGATTGGAAGAATTTAATATAAATTGCCTACTATTTGGAGCTCATTTTTAAAATAATTTATGAAAGCCCCTAAATGTATGCAAATATTTTTTTCGCCCGATAAAATTTGAAATTCATTTTTTATGCCTCCGGCACACCTTTTAAATTAGGAAAGTTTCATGAAATCGAAATTCACATCCTTTTCCATCCCAAATTGTTTGCATTAGTCTATCTTTTCTTTCGCACTCTTCTTCTTCTTTTGAAGATCATACCAAATTTAATTTAGTTCAGTCGAATTTTGAGACAGAAAGAGTGGAACAGACTTATGCAAATCTTTTGAGAAAGAAAGAGATTCGAATTTCGACTTTATGAAATTTTCCTGATCAAAAAGGTGTACCGGAGCCATTATGAATCACTGGCGCTGAATATAGGCTGAAAAATTGACGCCGAAAATGTTTTGCATATATCACGGCGTTTCCCTAACTTATTCCAAAGAGTTCTCCTGTGGTTATGCAATTTTTCAGTGTCACTGGAGTGAATTCGCGGGTTCTTTTTCGGTCCCGCGAATTTCTTTGAAAGCGGAACTCTCTGTATAAGGGACCAAATCTTTCAACCTTTAAGTTCTAGGTATAATATTTTGTACAGAGGTCATCAAATGTCAAATTTCTGTCAAAAAATCAAACTATAACGGATGGTATCAGAATTTTTGCTCTGAGTGTTCTTGTTGAAAGTCAACCGCCAACAGGGTGAGTTATTTGTGTTATTTCTCTGGAAATTGTGCTCGATTGAAAAATTCAATTTCGGTTCCAGAAATGCAAATGAGAAAGTGTCACACCTGAGCATCACCCTGTACCCTTCCCCCCTGGGATGGGGGTTTGGGGACGAAAGAAGAGGCGCAGATTACATTATTTTGACGTGATAATGAAAGTTATGTGTAGCTGTTAAGGCTCGTGTTGTTCGTGGAATAAAAGGTGTGTGGAGGGTTCTGTAGATGTTTTTGGTGTACGGAGTACGAAAAAGGTAAAAGGATGCGTGATAATTAGGCCTCTATATGATTAACTTAATTTATAAGGCAATAAATCTGTATTAAATTTCTTTTCAACCCCGTCTCATTGCCCTTCTTCAAAATTCCACGTGCGTTTTGTATTTCAAACACTTCCATCTCCCTCTCAGTACTTCCACCTTGAATATCTGGGATACCAATTCCAGGGAGGATAGCTGCAGACACGGGATAGTACGAAAAAAAAATAACCATCTCACAGGAATCCACGTGAAAGTTTAAAAGCCAATCAAAACAGGTGACAATATATGAATGAGAAATTGCATAAAATGGAAATAAGGTTATTCCAGCTGCATCAATGTACAACGGGGTAAGGGAAGGCAGGGTGCTGAATGAAAAAATATGTAATTTCCCAGAATTTAATCAATTCGCAGTCTCTGGTGAAAATATCAAGCCCAGGAAAATTCATTTTTGCTCTGTTCCACCTCGTATCAATTTCGATTTCAATTTGTCGTGTAATTTTGTATCTAGTGTCTCTCGGATGCTGAAATTTTCGGCATCCGGAAACACACACAACACGCCTAACCCCAACCCCTTTCAGTACCTCCCTGGCAAATATTAAATAATAATACACCCTCACCAAACGTCGAATTGGATGTTTTTGATATCATTCACATCCACCTGCACCTTCAACCCCCATAAACATTTCATCCCCAGCACATTTCGATGGGTGGCGATGAAAATCACAAACTGCCGCTTCAAATAGCTCCACCAGGATTGGGAATGATTCTATGTGTCAAATGGGGGGATGCACATTGGAACAGACACACACAATTTATACATATCGTCATGTTTTTCCAACAGACTGTAATACAATTTTATCGTGATTTCGTCGTCAAACAGCTCGGCAGAGTCAAAAATTAATTTTGACAGAAAAATCTGACATATTTTGATCCGTTTGACAGGTAATTTGTGGTCAAAAGTTAGCGGAGACACTCACCAAATAACCCTAATTATCATTTTTTATAGATAAAATGCTAGTAGAATTGGGTTATTTAAAGCAGTGGTAAGTCTTAATTTATTTGTAAATTCAGAAGATATTTAAAGCAGCAATGTGAGTTAAACTTATCATGATATACAAACAGCAGATTGGTGTGTGTCTCGGCTTTTTGTTTTAGTTTTTAATAGCTGTGTATTATGGCATCTACAGTACATGAAAAATTTACGTCAAAATAATGTTATTTTAAAATAAATCGTTTAATCACTTTGGACAATACCGCAAAAATTGCAGAATTTCACTATGGCAATCTGAAATGTAAGTTCACATAATCTCCGTTTTAGTGCTGGCTGTTCTTCCATTTCGAATTTTCGGTATTCATGGTCATCAAACAGGACAGTGCTCTCAAATCGGGATGGTTTTTAGTGAATGAGAGGGTTATTTCCACGATAATTTCCCTCTGGTTGTGTAATACTTCACATAAAAAATTACGCATGACAATGAAAAGAAGGAAACATTCTTAACATATAACTAACCTGACTTCATTCACAGCGAACAGACTGGGCTTTTCTACATGGTCACTGCTTTTTTACGCCTTCATTGCTTTTTTACACGTGGAAAAAATATTCAAAAAATTGAGGCACCAAATCAATTTTTGCACCAATTTGATGTTTTTTTCCGTTCTCTGATACAATAGTCTTTAAAAAGAAAATGATTTATTAATAAAATTTGCCAAATCTAAACACCTCGAATAAAGAGTAAAAAACAATTGACCGGTCAATTGCTCTTTTCTTGACTGTTCCATATCACATAGTCCGTTGACATTCTCTATTTTAATTCAGTGTTCGAACAAAGTTCGAAAATTCATTGACCAACATCGAAATTAGTTGATGCCAGGAAAAATCAAAACAAAGGAATTTTTACCCATAAAACTCTTGTGAAAACTTTTGAAATATATTTAAAATGAATCTAGGTCTAGGCATTAGTGAAAATAAAGTTTTGTATAAAATAAAGGTGAATAATGTGAACGCTTTTGAAGACCTGAAAATATTTCCCGCCTTCAACAACTTACTTATACTAGAAGGCGCTGTACTCAGTTAGTGATGGATTTGAAAGTAATGTATGTCGATTGACTTTTCCATCGCTTCTTCGAAAAACGATGAAAAGAGCAAAAAGCCCAGTCTGTTCGCTGTGATTGTGTTTCTTGGGTATACAACTCATATCAATATAATATAATTTAGAAATTCACGTACTTTAAGTTTTCTTAGTGCTAGTTAGGCTAGTAATGAATCTGGTAGTGCTCTTGTAGCACGATCCAATACATTTAGAAGATAATATTTGCATTTTTTTTCACATTCTTAAGAATTTTATGAGGATTTCTTGTGGGAATTTGATAGGTTGTGGCATTTTCTTAAAATTTCTGTAGGTTTGTAATTTGAATTATGAACGTTTGTAGAGATCTTTCAGTCGCTTTTCAGTAGCCCATTTCTACTTGAAATACTCACAGTTACCAAGTAAAGTATACCTCCAATGAAAAATGAAAAGGGGAAATCTTTCACACATTTTTTTAGCACACGACTGTTCTCAAAGGTTTTTACAATAATCCATTTTTTGTGTTGGTTCCTGTCGCGACTGTTTGGTGATTTTGGAACACAATGAGAACTGGGAAAAACAGTCGAGGCAAGAACCAACACGCAGAAAACTCAGTAATGCAGAAGCATTTGAGAACAGTTAAGTGCTAAAAAAAAAACGTTCGTTTGTCATTGGAATAGAATCATTAAGAATTTGTGATGCTGCATTGTTTTATTGAAAAACTGAATAGAAAATGCTTCTTTTCGATCTGTCTCTGTATGAAATTGTATAAACTATCTACGCATATAGATATTTTAGGCCGGCCTAAGGTTTAGCCCGATGGTCTAGAAATTCAAATTAGCAACCAATTTTATTGTTTTTTTTTTTTAATTTTAAAAGATCACTTGCCCATGTTGTCCAATATTAAGTGATAATTTTCCAAAAAATCTTGATTAATATGAAATTAGAGAAGTTAAGCCACATGACTAAGCCTTATACGGGCTTCAGACCTAAGGTTTAGCCATATGGCTTAACTTCTCTAATTCCTTATCAGTCAAGGTTTTTTGGAAAATATTGAATTAGGACTGGATTATTATAGGTAAATGATCTCTTAGATAGTCAAAAACCAATTATATTGGTTGTTATTTGGGATTTTAAGACTTTCGGGAACTGGGCTAAACACCTAGTCTGAAACCCGTATTACTCAAGTGTACTAATCAAAAAGTAACGGTCTTTGGATTTTTCTAAAAAAAAACTTTCAGCAAATGAAGCTATATATTCTGGATTAGACTTTGTACATTCAAGAGTCCAATTGAGAGAGTCTTTTGCATGGAAGAGCTCAAAATACGATTGTGCTATAATACAATTTGGAAAATCTTTCAATTTATTGCTCCAAATATTTCATCTCTCACGCTAAAATCACTCCAAGGAGCACTGTAAAAAAAATCCCAGGATGATGGAAAATATGGGAGGATAAAAAATGAAGACAAATACATTGCGGACTTTTGGGTATAGGATGACTCTTCCTCCGTCCCCCAAATTGAGTCCCGCATCTCAAGGAATTTCTGTGGCAAATTCTGGAACGTGGTCAAACAAGGGGAAGTCCCAGAATCAATTGGCCGGAATTACTTGATCCAATAAATCTGTGTGGGTACTTTGTAAAATTGACTGGTATGAATTTTTTCTCGAGGGGGGTGCATTTTCAATGAGGCCAACCCATCTTCCATGAGTCCATCATCTTGAGCTACGCATCTCGGTGAGTGATTTTGTTATTCATATCTTGCTATAATAAATTTATGGCTGAGCCTCTCGGTAGGACTGCAGTAAAAGAATTGTGGTGAAATTGTTTTTTATTTATTCAACTTGTGCCATGAACTTCTTGGACATTAAAGGCCAGAGGATTTCCTGGTGGATTCAGTCTTTGGCAAAACAGGATGAAACTTGTGGAGAGAGTTAACTCGAGGGATTTCTAATAAGACCATGGTGAAATGTGAGATGAGCCATGGGCGAAAAGAAAGCATATAAATATCTATTTAGACGAATTTAACTCATTTCGCACCAGAGTATAATTTCTCATTTGGTACTGCATTAAATCTTCGTTTTTTATTCTTCCACTTCTTTTTTTTGTTTCCACTTGGTTAATTTCCTTGTTGCTAACTAAGTTCCATTTTGGGTCCAGTATCCTTCCTCATTCTTCATCTATTCCACCGCGACCAAATGTGTATGTGATTTCGTTGACTCAGTCTCAACCCCTAACCCCCCAAACCACCCCAAAGGGAACTTTTTTCTGCCCATCCAACGGGATGAACTTTGGCTGGTCTCACCACTTCCGGACAAACACAACTCACTTATTACATTTTAAAAATGGGAAGTGAATGTCTCGGAGAGCATCCACCTCCGAAAAGTTCACAATTATCCACCGAGAGATTACTTGCCATGATCACTGCACAAGTTCCCTAACCACCAAGCCTTATGTTTCATCACATAAACCACAATTAGACGCTCGGTGATAATTGTAAATTATTCACGAATGAATGTCATACACTCGCGTGTTGAACCCTTCATCGCTCATTCCATCGTCTTCTCCCAAACCCTCGAGATATTCTGGGTTCTGGAAGACACGAAAGGGGTTGAGGCTTTCATTCTCATGAGGTTTTTCTCCCGACCAAAGGGTCCCATAAAAAAATTCAATGAAAAAATCATTGATTCGGAGGAAAATTTATGAGTGTCTCATGCAAAAATCTCCTGCTGTTCGGAGCAGCAATAAATGTGCTTTCTATTCATTTTCTTTTAAAAAATATTGCGGAGAAAAATCTTCCATTATCGTAACCCCATTTTAGAGAACACAATTACAGTGGGGAACGATTTAATACGAACACTATTATTATTAAGAAAATGTTCCATTTACGTTTGCGCCCGAATTTAGACAAAAAAAATTGCAATTTTTGACTTTTAAATGATTATAACTTCAATTCTGGTATACCGATTTTATTTTTGTCAATGACAAAATAAAAGGCCTGAGTCCTTACCGTAGTCCTTATGGCTTATAAGCCGGGAAAGTTATTTTGCCCACAAGTATTCCTGTCCTAAAATCTATTAAATCTTTCCTTTTATGCCTTCAACTTGCGATACGAACGCTTAAATTTCCAACAACTGTTCCATTTTTTGTTAAATCCTTCCTTCAGAGCATTATCCGAAAGTATAAATTACCTACAAGAATACCAAGTTTTGATGAATCCTTTCTGCAGTCCCACTAACATATAATCCAGAAACCGGGCGCGCATACCCTCCCTGGAGTCCATTGAGAAATATTTCTCTGAGAAATAAATGCATATAAACAATTAAAAATATATGTTTTATATGCATTAGGGTAACTGCTTAAAAAGCGCTTAGTTGAAGGTTCTTAATTAAGGGCTCAGACTTTTTGGTCAGTAAAAAATTAGATTTGGTCAGTAAAAAAAAATAAATTTGGTCAGTAAACAATCAAAAGTAGTCAGTTAAAAATAAAATATGGTCAGTAAAAGTGAAATATGTCAGTAAAAAACTTTTAAAAAATCGGTAAAAAATTAAATTTGGGCAGTAAAAAGTCAAATTTGGTCAGTAAAAAATCAAATACGGTCAGTAAAAAAATAAAATACGGTCAGTAAAAAATAAAATATGGTTAGTAAAAAATAAAGAATCCGATCAGTAAAAAATCAAATATTATCAGCGTATATTTTGGTCAGTAAAAAATCAAATTTGGTAAGTAAAAAAATAAAATTCGGTCAGAATGAAAAAAAAAATTGTTCAGTCAAAAATCAAATTCGGTCGGAGAAAAGTCAAACTTGGTTGGTAAAAAGTTAAATTTAGTCAGTAAAAAATAAAATTTGGTGAGTATAAAATAAAATTTGGTCAGTAAAACATCAAATTCGGTCGGAGAAAAGTCAAATTGGATCGGTAAAAAGTCAAATTTTGTCAGTAAAAAATCAAATTTGGTCAGTGAAAAATCAAAATTGATCAGTAAATAATGAAATTTGATTTGTAAAATATAGAAAATGGTAAGTAAAAAATAAAGAACCTGGTCAGTAAAAAATCAAATTTTCTGTGCTTCGGGAAGCTATCTGTATCGCCTGTTGAGGCAAAGGGAAATTTTCTGTGCTTTGGAAAGTTATCAGTAGGACCTGTTTAATTTTTGTTACGTAATGCAATACGAAATGGTAAAATACGAAGTTTCCGCAATACGAAATGTGCAATACTTTTTATCTGGATATACAATGTTTTAACTTTTATTGATTTCCTTTTAGTTTTTTATTGACTAAATTATTATTCACTGATCATATTTAATTTTCCCCTGATAAAATTTCACATTTTACTGTTTTAAAAAAAATTTACTGACCAAATTTGATTTTTTACTGATCAAATTTGACTTTTCACGACCAAATTTTATTTTTTACTGACCAAATTTGACTTTTTACTGACCAAATTCAATTTTTTCCGATATTTTAAAAGGTTTTTACTGACCATATTTGATTTTTTACTGACCAAATTTGACTTTCTACCGACCAAATTTAATTTTTTACTGATCCTTTGCAAGTTTTTTACTGACTATATTTAATTTTTTACTGACCATATTTTATTTGTTACTGACCGAATTTGATTTTTTACTGACCAATATTTTATTTTTTACTGACCTATTTGAATTTTTTACTGACCAAAAAGATTTTGCCTTAATTAAGTACTTAGTGAAAATACTTTGCATATCCTTATTAAAAAATACTGAGTTAATAAATACTGAGTTAAAAAATACTTATTAATTAAGCTGAGTTATGCTTTAGTAGTTTCACTACTCGCCACAAGGCGCTGACGTTTGTCTTATTTTCATATATTTTTTAAGTAGTTGAATGTTCTACAACTTTTTAAAATTAAGTCATTGACTTAAGAACTTATTAAATGCTAATAAGTAGTTAATGTGTTAGTCGGGTTGCCTTCTGTTCATGCAATTGGTAAGTAGTTGAATGTTCTGCAACTCCTTAAAGTTAAAGTGGTACGTACTTATTAAGTATTTTGTAACACAAAGAGTGGAAGGACCCGGAGCCACAATAAGATAAGTGCTCTGAAAAGGAAAGCTTATGGACAGTAGGGGGTCAAAGTCACCCACAGAGGGCAAAGTCACTTGCATCTACGGTGCAACTGTTCCAGTTTCAATCTGTAAGCAAATCGATTAAATACCGATTTATTGATTTTAATAACATGTGTAAATAATTTGTTCATTTGTCGCGTTTTTTTGGTATGAGATGTTGATTTCGGATTAAATTTATTTGCTCATCCCAAGAAGTGTATTAATTCTTCTTCAGTGAAGTGTATCGTGAAAATTTCGATTGTTGAGAGAATAATGACAAAACGATGGTATTCTTCATTGCTCCAATACTTAACATTCACTTGGCTTTCTGGCACTAAAAATTCTATAGCTTTCGGAAGCAATGAAGAAAATTCAGGGGACAATCACTGAGACTTTTCCAGTCCCACCAAAACCATCTTCCATTCAATGGAAAATTTGCAGATTCTTCAAATTGACAAATGATTGCCCAGAAAGTAAAATTTTTTTGTCACGATTCTCCTCTATCGTATTCTTAAATACTTTTCCACCTCACACTCCCTCGTCATCCATCTAAATGTGGTATTTGGGACATTTGTCAAATGGCAAACGATCCGAGAATCATCGGAAGTACTGACATATTTTTGTTATTCACGTTTTTTTCTTCTTGCCATTTTTCCATTGTGAATATTCTGGGATGTCTTTTGTGGAGGAGGAGGTGAAGAAATTCTGTCAAATCATAATAAGAATGGAATGACATGAACAAAAAAATTAAAAAATAAGAAAAATACGATACAGGCACGAGGTTGGGATGCAAAAATGGGGAACGGGGGATTGGAGACGATATGACTTCTTGCTATCTCTGGTAGACTTGTCCAAGGGATGCCAAGACGACAAATTATTAGCAATGGAGCAAATTTTTCTGATATGATACTGAGTACTTTGATGGGGGAGGATTCGGGGTGGAAGAACTTGGCGTGAATATATTATTTAAATGGGACTGAATTTATAATTTTCCATGCTGTAATCGTTAGTGTTAAAATGATAGCGACGTCCTCTTTTCATTTTGAGGTGAAGAAGGTGCCAGGGGGGTGGCATGGGGGGATACTTGGAGAGAATTATTCACCAGAAGCTACTGGGTTTGGGGGGAGCTCAAAGACAAGCCTATCAGTGGATATTTCTATGCAAAAGATGAAAATTATGAAATGAACACACCTCTAGAGGAACTTCCAAGTCTCCCAAGAGTCTCCTGTTTCGGAAAAAAGGGGTTAAATTTCCGCACCAAAAAAGTGGTTTGAGGGACAAAAATATGAAGAGTTGGAAAGGCTCTAGTCACCAGATAATTTTCCCCTGGCAGAAGACTCTTTCCATGATGAGGAAAAGAGCGAGAAAATTCTCTTCTCAACGACTTTCCCATTAGATTGAAGAGATTCAAGCCCGAAGAATATTTTCCTAAGCTATGGAAGATACAAGGGAAGAGGGAGAAATGAAAGATCTTCAAATGCCAAAGATGATACTTCTGATCCCTCCATCGCTGATGCCACTAAAATTTTCCTCATTTCACTCACATTTCCATAGTAATCGTTCTCGGGTTATCCATATTAATTCCAACATTATCTAACGCCCATTCTTGGGTGCGTTTTTCACCAGAAAATGAGCTCCGCAAGGGAGTCGCCTTGGAAGAAAAGAGAATATTGCAGGCTCTTCCTCATGAAGGGATGGGATTTTACAAAATCACTTACGGAATCGATTTCACCATAACCCTAAATTATAAAAAACCGCACAACTCTCTCCTTCCCCATCACGCAAAATGCGCATATTTTTGTCCCAACAATGGGCAAAGAACTCTTTATCATTTAATTAGATTAAAACAAATAATTCAGTAGCATTTTTTTATAAGCATAAACAGAGATACAATTTTCCATGGGGTTTTTCCCCAAAGCTCAGACGAGGAAGAATCCCCATTTGTTTAGATTTATTTCTTCTTTATTAATATGTGCGATGGGTCTCCGCAACAGTCCATTGTCCATTTTTCTCAGCAAATACAGCCATGCAAATTACACAAGACAGCTAATAAATAATAAATATAATTATACAAAATGATAATTTCATGTACTGGAATACACATTTTAAAAATATTAAAACAGCCCTACTTGTTAGCACTGGTCCAACTCTTTACCTCAAGGAAGGATAATGCATAATTTGAGCAGATATGTTTAATTACGCGATTACTAAACGGGGAAATAATTTATCATTAGTATTTTGGTAAAAATTGTTATTAAAATATTTAATTCAGGGGGTAAACAGGTCTTGTATATCAAATTAGATTTGTATACTTACTGACCAAAATTTAATGCTTTAAAATCGGATTTGTCTTTTTGACTAACCAAAATTGATAGCTTATGGCGCTGACACACCTTTTCAATTGAGTGAAATTTAATCATTTGAAATTTTATCTCTTACTCTTTCAAATTGAAATCAGATGTAGCTGTTCCTTTCTGTCAAATGAAAATTGAAATTGAAATTGAAAATGAAATTGAAATTCCAATTTTCATTTGACAGAAAGAGACAAATATATCTTATTTTGGTTTGATAGAGTAAGAGATAGAATTTAAATCGATTGAATTTATTTCAATTGAAAAGGTGTGCCAGCGCCATTAGCAAATAAAATTTGATTTTTGTACTGACCAAAATCAATTAATTTAAACGTTTGATTTTTCTTACTGACCAAAATTCATTGTTTTAAAAGTCCAAATTGTATTTTCGCGAATGAAAATCGATTGCTTTACAAGTCCTGGGGTGACATGATAACTTATTTTCGATACTATCGACTGTCGATTTTGAAAACCTTAAACGATAGCTACAATTCCTGTAACTAATATAGATATTTATCAACACTATTATTCTGTTAAAAATGTCCCAATGAATGACCCAACAATCCGTAAAAAGTCGACATTCACGTAATCTAACAGATATAGATTTATCGATACTGTCGATTCGATAGTGTCGAAAAGTTATCATTCCACCCCTGATTTGTAACTGACCAAACCGATTGCTTAATACATCAAATTTTAATTTTCTCTGACCAAAATCTTCTGCTTTTAAAATTAAATTTACTTTATTATTGGGATAATCCCTATTTCACAAATTGATTTTGATTTTCATGTGACCAAAATCAATTTATTGGTATATCAGAATCGTTTTCTTTCTACTGACCAAAATCGATTGCTTAACAAATTAAATTTGATTTCCTATAACTAAAAGTTGTTTATTTTACAAATCAAAATTGATTTTTTACTGACCAACATTATTTGATTTATTAATTGATTTTGTTTTGCTTCTAATGAAAATCGATGGCTTCACAAATGAAATTTGTTTTGCATTGGTTAAAATAGATTGCTTTACAAATCAAAATTGGTTTATTTATGATTAAAATCTATAAATTTACAAACAAATTTTGTTTTTTGTACTTATGAAAATCCATTATTGAACAGATCAAATTTGATTTTGGATTTTCGTTTACTTTACAAATCAAATCTTATTTTAGATCAGGAAAATTCCATTAAATGAAGGTTCATATGCCTTGCCTTTCTTTGTCATACGCTTTGCTTGCATACGTCAATCTAATTCTTTCGCAATCCTAATTTCATTGAGCTAAATTGAATTTGGAGTGATGTTTAAAAGAAAAAGAAGAGTGCGAAGGAACGAGATAGACAACTGCAAACCGTGTGAGAAAAAAAGGATCCAAATTTCGGCTTCATGAAATTTTCTTGATCTAAAAGGTATACAGGAGACATTATTGACCAAATTCAATTGTTTTGTATATCAAATTTTACTTTGTTGCTGCTCAATAATGTCGAACCCTTTTTGACCAAATTTCGGTTCTTTTTTGACCGAGTTGAATTTCAAGTGCAATTTTTTAATGAATAACTAACTACTTTGAATTTTTATTGGCTAAATTTAGATTTTTTATTGAAGATTTTATTAAAATACGACCAATTTTGTTGCAGAAAAAGAAATGTCATATAGTTATAGTTTAGGCGATTTTGGCTATATGATTTTACTTTGTAATGGCTCTGACACACACTTTAAGGCGACTACACATTGGGAGCAATTTTCGTCAAAAATTACGTTTTTGACAGAAATTTGACGTTGCCCCCTACAACACTGCAGGGAATTTCCTTCAAAAAAGCAATTTTTGACAAAAATTTCTCCCAATGTGTAGAAGCCAGTAGACCAAAAGAATTTGACGTAATCGAATTTTACGTCCCTTTCTTTCAGACTCTTCTTTTTCTTTTGAACGCCATAACAAATTCAATTTAGTTCTATCTAATTTTGAGACCGAAAGGAACGCAAATTTTGATTTCACATTTAGAAAAAACAGGGGTGCGATTAGTTTTTTTCCTCATAACTTTAACACTTTTTAGGTGTAAAAATATATCAACATTTTTAATAGGTAAAATTAACATACAAAGGGTAACTTTAACCCCTAATACACCTAAAAAAACATAATATTTACACTGATTTCGGATCAATAATGCAGGGTAAAATAAACATTTCCGGAATGTTAATTTAGGGTGGTGTCACCACTTCTCGCCAATGACCCACTTCTCGCCACCTATAGTTAAATCGAGGAAAAATCATATAATATGAGTAATAAAAAGGATATCAGGAAGAAAAACCATCGTTGAATATATTTTTTAATAATATTGTCCAAAATAATTGAGTTTGGGCCTTTTCAAGTAGGTGGCGAGAAGTGGTTATTTTTGAATTTTTAATAAAAATATATTTCTTTAAGTAATCCACCGTTAAATTGAGGGACTATTAGTTTGATTTATCTATAGACAACATATCTAAGAAACTTTGTGTCAAATTTAAGTTACCTTATAATAAGGGTTTAAAAGTTATAATTAAATTAATTTCAGTTTTTCCTAAAAGTGGCGATAAGTGGTTACTCCACCCTAACTTTGTCGGATTTCTCGCATTGAATGAATTTAAATCGAGCTAAAAAGTGTGACAAATAAATTCTAAATTGCCTAGAAGAAAAGATATTTCGACTAGAACTTTGAAAAGAAGTTGGCAATTTTTCAATAAAATTTTCCTGAGTGTAGCTTCACTCCCTTTGTAACTCTTCTTTATGCACTAATTCATAGCCACCATTTTTACTGTTCACACTTCCCAAAGCTCTCTTTTTCTGGGGGATAGGTCACCCTCTGTTCCGTATGAGTTAAACCATGCGAAGACATTTTACATCCCCTTTGATGGAGCACACAACCCACACACACAATAATTAGCAAAGTGATTTAACACTCTTCAAACTCTTCTGGCAAAGGCACAAAATTTCCATTCCCTTGAACGTTTTTTTTTCTGTGCACCAAGGGGGTGCATTTGCATTTTTACCGAGGTTAGATGGACGCGAAGGTGCCACCAGAGTGGGATGAAGATTGAGAGAATGGAAGCTCCATGGAACCCGTATGGAAGCTCTGGAACAGGGACACTCATGTACACCTTCCTAATTGCATGATTCCACTGGCTAAGTCCCAAAAGCGTGTGGAGCATCTCCCCTTCAGAGGTTGGACTCTACCAGGTGAATGGGGCAAAAAAAAGCGTCCCACACGGGAGGATGGAAAATAGAATTAAAATTTATGCTGAAAAGGAAGTGGCACAGAGTCACCACTTGGAAGCACATTGGCCAGAAAGGAAGAGGACTCCATCCTCTGGCCGGGGGAGCTCTTGTTGCATTCCCCACTGACGGCGTGGGTGGTTTAAGAAAATTTCATTTGATTCCATTAGCACACCAAGCCCAAGAGGAAAAAAGACACCAGCAGGGAGGTGGCACAAAAAAAGTGCTCCATATGTGGAGATAGTGGCACTTTTGTCTTGTAATTGCAATTCTTTTTCAAATAAGCATTTCTCTAGCAATTCACCCTTATTCAGCACTAATAGATTTAATTTCTATCTCTTTTATAGAAGCTTCTACCGGACATCCTTTTGACCTCAACATTCGTTGAGCACATTTGAATTTAAACTGATTTATTTACACGCCTTTTATACGAAGTAATTAAATATTAACGTGCATTGTAAATTGAACTAGGCTTTTAATTTTATTTCTTTTTTAACAAAATAATTTTTAAAAATATTGTTTTTTTTTTCAAAATCTTTCAGATAGGACTGGAAATCATTCACAATAGAATCCAAGAAGAATTTTTATCTTCATATCGTCTCGTAGTATTCTTTAAGTGATCACGAACTAAAATTTGTACAAATCCTGCTTTTAACTCTCTTAATTCAGGCAGAGGTACTGTTTGTAATACACTAGTTAATTCTTTGGAATTTTGCAAATTTCTACGAGAAACTAAACTTAGATTTCTCTTTTTAAGTGAATTAAAAATCGCCTAAAATTTTGATTATAAAATTAAGTTAAAATATGAAGAAATTTAGTAAGAATATCAAAAGTCTGTAGAAAATTGATTCTGGCCAGTAAAAAAAATCAATTTCGGACTGTTAAGTAATTCATTTTGGTCAGAAGAAAACAAAATTTTAGTTAATTAATTTCAGTCATAGAAGAGTCAAATTTGATTTTTAAAATATTCGACTTTGGTAAGTAAAAAATCTAATATAAATTTGTGAAATAAAAATTTATATTTCAATTTATGAAGTAGACAAATTTGGTAAGTGAAGAAATGAAATTTGATTTGCAAATCAATAGATTGTGGTTAGCTAAAAATCAAATTTGATTTGTTGTGGCTCTGGCACACCTTTTAGATCGGCCAAATTTCACTAAATCTAAATTCACATTTCTATCTTTCTTAAAAGTTTAGCATATGTCTATCCTACTCTTTCGTACTCTCCTTCTTCTTTTGAACATCACACCAAATTAAATTTGGTTCTGTCCAATTTTGAGACCGAAAGAGTGGGATAGACTTATGCAAGTCTTTTAAGAAAGAAAGAGAAGTGAATTTTGATTTCATGACATTTGACCGATCTAAAAGGTGTACCAGGGCCTTAAAGGAATAGATCTTGGCCATTGCAAACTCAAAATTGATTTGCAAAGGAAACGATTTTGGTCACTACTAAAACGAAAATTGATTTGTAAAACAAAAGATTTTGGTCGGTAAAAACTCAAATTTTATTTGCAAACCAATAGATTATGGAAAGTCGAATACTTAAATTTGATTAGTGAAACAATCAATTTTGGTCTGTATAGAATTAAATTTGGTTTGTAATGGCTCTGTCATACCTTCTAGATTAGTAAAATTTCTTTTTCTTTTAAACATCACGCCAAATTAAATTTAATTTACTTCAATTTTGAGACCGAAAGAGTGGGATAGACTTTGCAAATATTTTGGGAATAAAAGGGACGCGAATTTTGATTTCATGAATTTTACCAAACTAAAAGTTGTGTCAGACATATAAAAAGTAAATTTGTTCAGTAAAGAAAAAATATTTTTGAAGCATTTGATTATGGTCAGTTAAAGAATGAAACTTTATTTGTAAAGCAATACAATCTGATCTATAAATAAATAAAATATAAAAACAACATATTTTGGTCAAAAATAAAGCCAAATTTGATTCATAAACGCTAGATTTTAATTTGTAAATTAACAAATTTGTTTTGTTAAGAAATTGATATTTAATATTTTGAAATCAATTTTTGTTTTACAAAGCAATTGTTTTTCATTAGTAGCAAATCAATTTTGATTTATAACCAATAATTTTTCACTAGTTGAAATTAAAATTTGGGTCCTAATGTAATAGATTTTGGTTAGCAAAAGATTCACTTTGATTTGCAAACCAATTGATTTAAGACAGTATAAAGTCAAATCTAAATTGCAAATCAATAGATTTTGATCAATAAAGAAGTGTAATTTGATTTAAAAGCAATCGGTTTTTGGTAGTAAGTAATTTAAGTTAAGTAATTTAAAATTATTTCCAATTTGAAAAACAAATTCTTTTTTGTAGTCAAAGTCAATTTTGATCGCTAAAAAGCAAATTAAATTTAGACCTCCCGAAGCAATGATGAAATTATCATAGAAATTTTAACGAAAAGAAAATAAAATATATTTAGATTTTTGAAAATAATGTAGTTATTTTTGATTTAAAAATACCCAAAAAAGTTTTCTCAGTGTTGAGATTACTGGTGCCTTTACTTGAGATATTTTCCAGTCAGAAATGTGCGGTTTGAAGTGCAATGGAGAGAGTATAGGATACAGCCTCCCACAGATCGTTATTTAACCAAAAATTTCAAATTAAAATCTGTAATAACGTGCCATAAATTCGACAGGGAATATCTTTCGCCATGATAAATATTCTAATTTTATGACTTTAAATTCGCTGAACCCTCAGAAAAAAACAGCGATACAGGAATTATCGTAAATTTAGACACCAGTTGGGAATAGGATCGATTTTCCACGTGGATGAATTCAGGCAAAATGAAGAGGTATTCCATCCCTATTAAATCATAAAATATCTATTAGTCGACTGAGGGCGGGATGCTCCAATAATGCCGGGGAGAAAACTGAGGCATCTTATTTAAAAATGCTCAACTCCCCTCAATTTTTTCCTGGGCTATTGATACACGTGGAATTTTCCTGTGTTCCATTCAATGAGACGGTGAATTGCTTTTCCCATTCCTTTTGCTCTCTTTCACGCAACATTTTCCGGGTTCAATGAATACCGTATCCCATGTCGATTCCTTCAGGGAGTTGGAAAAAAGTTCGAAGGTGGGGCATATTACAAGGAAAATTTAAGGAGATAATAGAAAGAAATGGATATGCAAATACATAAAAATTTAAAGGTTTTATGAGTTTTTTTCGCTTAAAAATATGGAAATTCCTATCGAGAATTTGCACAGATAAAGGAAATACCTAACAATTTTTCTATTCATTCAAATTCAGCTCTAAAAGAATGTTGGTCCATGCAGTTTGAGGATGGCGCTTGGATAAATAATTACATCTTATGATGATAAAATATCACCCAGCATTTTCCATGTAATCCCCAATTGCAATCCCTCGGCAAAGTGTAATGAAATTTTGAGTAACTGATGAGAATCATTTTTTTATTGATGGTCTGTTCTTTTTCCTCAAAGCCGGAAGGTTGGGCGGTTTTTTTTCTCAATTTCCGTTGCTTCATTTAAATCAATGATGGGGAGATTTATTGACTCATGGTGTGATGATGCTGGAAAATCATTTGATAGATTGATGTCAGCGAAGGAGACAATCAAATTAATCCTCAAAAATAGTCATTAAATTGAAATATGGGCTGTTGGCGATAAAATGCGAAGAATCCAATTCAATCGAAAACAAGGGGGAGATATTAGTCGAAAAATCGTGTAAACCACTTCCAACACTTCCTAAATTCGTATGGAAAGCGTCACAGATTTCCACACTTCTGGAAGTGTCATAGGTGATTTCCAGCACTTCTTGCACTTCTAAGCACTTTCAGGCACTTTCTGGCATTTGAATTTAAAAGAAACGACTAAAATGTAATTTGAATTTTCTTCAACAGTTGGATTATTATTTTTTATTCTTTTGGATATCGTTATTGCATTTTAATTCAACTGAAAATAAAATCTATATTTTGAAAGTTTCTATTGGAAAACTTATTTTCTATACTAATCTGGAAAACTTATTCATGCGGAATTACTCTGCAAACTTCAGTGTTATAATAAATTCATTTTTTTTCACAAAGAACAAATATGTAAAATAAAAAATAGAACTCATAAGAAAATATGAATCAAGAAATTTGCATAGAAACAAACAGAGTATCATCACTTAACTATTTTTTTTTATTAAACAAAATTTAAAGGTCTATTTTCTAATTCTCATTACTTTATTCAAAGCTAATTTTATCACTTTTTTAAAATTTCAATTTTTTTTATTGCTAGTTTGTTAGTTTTGATATTCCAGTGCAACTCAAATGTTGGTTAAAAAAAATCATACATTTACAATATTCGTTTCTTTAATATACTACTCCCTCCGTTCCGAAATAAGTCGTACGTTTGGGGAAAAACTAGGGATTAAGGAATGGTTTTAGAGAATGTTTTTGTTATTTGCAAATATCTTGTGTATGAACTATCCTCCATGTTCAGGGATAATATGGGGATCCTATCACGATGGTAAGTTGAGGAATCGATATGTTGAAGTTGTTCATTTTTCGCGTTTTTTTCAAAGAGCTCCGGTAGATAGTTAATTACTATAAGATGGACTGTGACTAACATTAGAGGCTAGAATTTGTTCTAAATTTTTAGTATGCACAAGTAGAACTCATCAGTTATTACCGATATTACACTTTTTATATCTCAAATTTTGCAGAATGAGCAATACAAAGAACATCCTTTTTTATGTTTTCGAATATCTGGATGCAAAATGGTGATAGATAGGGACTTGGGACCTTCAGCGGACACCCCATAAGTTGACCCTGGGACTATTTATATGTTTCTCTAAGACATATCCAGAACTAAAAAAAAAGGAAATTGCATTACGTATTTTCGAGCAATACCAAAAAACATGATTTTGGAGGGGAAGGGGAGGGGTGAGGGCAAAATAAAGGACATATTAATGGTCCCAGGGTCAGCTTATGGGGGGGGTCCCCCGAAAGTCCCAAGTCTGTCTCTCTCACCATTCTGCATCTATTTTAGATTGAAAATAAAACGCCAAAAATAAGACATTTTTAAAACATTCGTTCCTCAACTTACCATGAAGACTGGGCCCCAATTTTAGTGCTGGACATCAGCAATAGTTCTTTACAAGAGATAATTGTTGATACACAAAACATTTACCAACAAACTTTCCCTTAATCCCATTTTTTTCCCAAACGTATGACTTATTTCGGAACAAGAATTTTTCCCAAACGTACGACTTATTTCGGAACGGAGGGAGTATTATTGTTTCAAAAAAAAAAATTAAATAAAATTCACAAACTAGTTAGTAAAAATTTGTATAATTTTCTATTTTTATTATAATTTAATTTAACCCCAAAAAAGTTCGTAATAAAAAATATATTGTAGAATTAAAGCTCAAAACTACTCAAAGCTACTTTAGTCGTTGTGTCAAAAATAATATTTCAGAACTTGAGTCATAAATATTATATAACAATAAATTATTATTTTTTTTAATATTCTAATGTCTTCATATTTTTCATTTTTTTTAATTCTTATTTTTTTCTGAAAATTGTAGGATAAATTAATATCCTGTAATTTAGTTTTGGTTATTCCCGATAGTTTTCAATAGCAAAACCATCTCAAAGAATCGACTACTTATTGCACTTATTAGACTCGAATACTTTTCAACTGAAAATCGTAATTTTAAATTTAAATTTTTGGAAGGCATTCAATTAACGATATTTGAATTTTTAACGAGGATTTTTATGAGGAATTGACGATAATTGCGACAAAAAAACCGGCATAAATTTAGTCCTCCAGATAAGCTTTAATTGCGCTACATGCTTATCACCACTTTTCATACTATAATTAAATAAAAAAAAATCAAAAATCATTTCATTTTTTGAGACTTCCACTTCCGCAGTACTTCCACCACACTGTACACCACTTCCAACCTAATATCTTCCCCTTGATCGAAAATCATTTAAATTATACTTTACAAAATTTTTTTTCGGCTTGGTGTTCTTTTAATTATACACTGACTGAGAGAAATCCGAAAAAGTTAAAATAACATTCCGGAAATGTTAATTTTACCCTGCAGTATTGATCCGAAAACAGTGTAAATATTACCCTTTATAGGTGTATTATGGGTTAAATTTACCCTTCTTTCATGTTGATTTTACCCTTAAAAGGTGTAAAATTAACATTAAAAATGTTGATATATTTTTACACCCAAAGTGTGTTAAAGTTATGACGAAAAAATGTTAATCGCAGCCTCATTTTTTCTCAGTATAGTCTTATTAGCTTTTTGTGTTCTATGAATGACTTTATGACTTAACAGAAATTATGTAAATTTATCCAGTGCATCACGGTTAAAACACATTGTTAATGAAATATTGAAAACGTTGACTCGAGACACGAACCAAATAGGGATATATTCTTAAATGGATTCTAATTTACTTATAGTGCACTTGATTCTGTCTCTGTGACTATGAAAAGCAACCTGTTTTGTTTCTTTGGTATAAAATTCTTCCTTGATTCCTATGAACATCTGCATCGAATAAAACATAGCAAAATAGAATCCGTGTAAAAACGGTTTTGATTTAAAAAAAAAAGAACGTAAATTTTAGTATCTATGTAACTGCCCCACTTTCCCTAAATTACTAATTTCAAGGCACTTCATAAGAAAGTATTTCCACATAGGGTAAGTATGCCAAATTTCGGCACAGTTGCATGCAAGCGTCAAAGTCTCAAGTTTGAAATGTAATATTTTAAATACAAATTGATTTTTTTTATTCTTTTTTCTTAAAGAGTGTTGCTTGGAACTTTGTAAAGAGTTTACCGTCTTTATTTTCTCTAAAATCATTCTTAATACATTTTAAAATGAATAAAAATGTAGACATAGCTTTGGTACCCTATTTCGGCCACCTTCATTCTCATAGTTCCTTGCCTTTCGAAGATTCTTCCAATAGTTATCTTTTTCACGTCATCTCGTTTGTCGAAGCTACATTTTTTGTTATTCTTTTGCATTGTATAATCTCCAGAGTACGTAAAATCTAAAAGTTCATGGAAATTCGTGGAATAAAAAAGGTGGCCGAAATTGCAAGCTGGCCGGAATTTGGCACACTTACCCTATAAAATCTCAGCTGCAATTTCGAATGCTAAAAACACTTGAGTTTATCTGCACCCTGTGCACCCCAATTTATTTGGGTTTGAGTTGTCTTTCAAGTTGATCTGCTGAAGAGACAGTTGTGCGTTGTTTTATTTGCACATTTTAGAGAGCAATTTCCATCATCACCTTTTCTAATTACTCATAGATTTGCCGTATATCAAGTGTTGTGGGTGGATAATTGGATGTGGGAGGGGTGTTGTTGCTGTTGAGAGCTCAATGGAAAGTACCGATGGAGCAGTGTTTGAGACATTTGAGATGTTATTTCGAGGATTCATCTCCTCGACGAACGCCTGTCAAGATGTTGGGAGATTCTTCAAAATATTCCTCTGGAAAAGTATACACAAAACATATCTTGAGAATCTCATCTGATCAATTATTTCAGAGGATTGTTAGGAACTTTTCCTGATTTTAAATAAAGTTTGATTAATTTTCCTTTAAATCTTAGAGTAATTTTTAGTTTTTCTTTAATTCAATATTTTTAAAGGAATCCAATCAAAGGACGATAAGTCGAAAACAGTTGAGAAAGTTCGAAATATTTTATGTGATAGCAAGTGACATTGATGTGAATTTTATCAGTAGAAAATATTCCCACAAGGATTATTGAAGCGACATCTCCATTTTCAGGATGCCGTGTCCATCCTCCCTGAATTATTTACTGTGTAAACTATTTGAGGTTTCCCATCTCACACCCAAAGGACATACAGGATACAAGAGAAGTCCAAATATGGATCTCCCTGTTCCATCTGCATACGCTTAAATCGCCCTGAATCTGTGGAAGCCAGAGGATGCGTAACTTGACTGTGACGTGGAAAATGTCCAGGACATCCCTCAGGAGAGAGAGAGAGAGGATGAGGTGGCTTGAGCCAGTGGGCGAGACGTATGATGGAAAATTTGAATATCTATTGAATATCTAATTTTATAATATGAATGTGGTGTGTTGGTATTTCGGAAGGGAAAATACCATGTTGTGACTGGTACAAGTTAAATCATCTTGATGTCACTGAAATGGAATTTTTGAGTAAGGACAGCCAGGATGTATGCTCTCTATCTGAATTTGCCCAGCCATGGTGACCATGGTGGAGATGCTGGGGCAAGCAATTAAAATTGCCATTCAATCAAGCATTTGAATAACTGCACCATCGCGTTGCAATCACGGTGTCTAATGCACCACGGATGGTCTTTTGTCCTGGTGATCACCATCAACTATCCATGGACAAGACAATAAATGAGTTTGCGAATATTTACCACAGAACAACCCACAGCCCTTCAGAATGGAACATTCATGGAAGTGGCAGAACTGGAGGAAATTGACTTTTCGTTAACCCTTTAGACTGACATTACCTCCTCTAAACATTGTTGAAAATTGTATTAGGACTCTAAGAAAAAATTATAGAGCGATCACACTAAAATACATTTAAAAAAATAAGCATAGAATATTTAGTACAGGTCTATACTAAATTATATCACTTTAGAAACTTTTTCATTAAAAACTAAGAAAAAAATTATGGGTCAATTGCAATGAAATAAATTGAAAGAAGGGTATAAAATATTTAAAAATTTTTCATAAAATACTAAGAAAATAATATTGATCGATTACAATGAAATAAATTTAAAAGAGTTATAAAATATTTAGCACAGGTCTGTACCAAATGAAATCACTTTAGAAACTTTTCCGTAAAATATTTACTAAGAAAAAAATATTGATCGATTAGAACGAAATGAATTTAAAAAAGGGTATAAAATATTTGGCAAAGACCTGTACTAAATGTAATCACTCTAGAAACTTTTTCATACATTACAAGGAAAAAATTATGGATCGATTATAATGAAACAAGTTTAAAAAAAGGTATAAAATATTTAGCACAGGCGTGTACTAATTCCAAAGTCAGAGATTTTTCATACAACACCAAGAAAAAATAAGGACGTTTACAATGAAATAAATTTAAAAAGGGGAAATAAAATATTTAGCACAGACCTGTACTAAACGCAATCACTCTAGAAACTTTTTCATAAAATACTAAGAATAAAATTATGGATCGATTACAATGAAATAAATTTAAAAAAAGTAATAAAATATTTAGCACAGGCCTGTTCCAAATGAAATCACTTTAGAAACTTTTCAATAAAATGCAAAGAAAAAAATATTGATCGATTACAATGAAATAAATTTAAAAGAGGGTATAAAATATTTAGCACAAGTCTGTACTAAATAAAATAACAGCAGAAATATTTTTTTAAAAATAGTAAGACACACGAGAAAAATGTTGCTTACAAAACCCTTTAAAAGTGTATCAGATATTTCACAGTGAAAAATGCCTGTGCTAAATCAGTAACCTGTTTAACAATTATGGTAAGATTTTAAAACTAAATTATATAAATTATATTATTTTTAAAATAGAAAGCAGCAAGAGAGAATATCAAATGCACCATTTTACAACTAATCAATTAATTTAATAAATATTTTAAAAAAAATTATGAATTATAAATCTGATAAATAGGGAAACTGTATCAAATTTCAGACAGCGTGCAATTTCGGCCACTTATGTTTCCCAAGTTTACATGAATTTGTAGTTTTTTCATACTCTAGACACATAGACATTATATAATGCAAGAATAAACCAAAAAATATCGCTTCAATGAACGAGATGACGTGAAAAGACTGAAAGAATTCCACAAGGACAAGGAGCTATGAGAATCAAGGTGTCCGAAATATTACACAAAGCTTTGTCTATATTTTTATTTAAAAATTTATGTATTAAGATCCATTTTAGAGAAAACAAAAACGTTAAAATATCCACAAGTTTCCATGCAACACTCTTTAAAAAGAAGTAATAAAAAAATCATTTCGTGTTACAGATATTAAGCTTAAAATTTAAGACTTTGCCGTTTGCATGCAACTATGCCGAAATTTGGCACACTTACCTTATACCCAAAATTTATTAGTTTTAGTGTCGTTACATTCTGACAAGAATATATATTTAAAAAACAAAAAAAAGTTCATTGATTATTTGTTTTTGGACGAAGTTACAGTCAAGGTGGTCGAAATTGAGAATTGTCCGAAATTGTGCACACTCATTTTTGTGCTTGAAAATATCATTAAATCTATATTATAAGATATGATAGGATTTTTTCAGGGGTCAGTTCTCCATTTTGGATCATCGATGCATCCAGGGCACAATTGGGCCCCTTATGCTTCCCCATTCCTACTCTATCTTATCCCACGATACGGGTAGTCGCTCCATATCACAGCTCTGAGGGCGATCAGTGCCGCTACTATGTCACAGCAGCCCATCTCGATGTGCGTTTTGGATCAGTGACAGTGAATATTTGTATCGAAAGTACCACTTTCATGTCGAAACTCGTTCTCGTACCAGCCTCTCGTGTCTAGGGGGTTCACTTTTTTGCCAATATGCACCATTGGCATTACACTCTGAAAAATGCGACCGGTTTTAGTGTAATTTTTTCCCTGTTTTCGTACACATATCACGAGATATCTTCAAAACTATGTAGGTTGCCAATTTAGGGTTTTTGGTTGCCTCTTCATTATTAAATTGGTTTTTATTTTGAATTAGTATTTTTTGCTAATTCATTCCACAATCACAGAAAACATCTAATAAACTCAAAAGGTTTTACGGCTCGCTAGAAACATATGGGAAACATAGAAAATGTCATTCCCCTGGGCATTACTTTTCATTCATTCACTTGACGAATTCATTCCGATATCTCGCTCAGCCTTGAACCCGAGACTTCAGAGTCACAGATATACTATTCTATCCACTGATCCACTTAAGATTCAAATTAACATCATAAAAAATATTAAATTTTCAGTTTTGTTTAGAACGATATTACGATTTTGATGATTTCTCCTTATGTTCATATAGATTCTCTTGGATAAACTGTAATGTCACAGGATCTTGGAGCTAATGGGTTAACAAAGTGCATTATCTGGCACAAGACTGAGTATGAGGGAGTCAGTAGCTAAATTCAGATTAGCGGAAATTGCCGATTTAAAATCAATAGACTGTGAATATTGCCATGTATCCTCGTCTCACATTGATGCACTTCTCAATTAATTTAATTACAATTCACTGGATTCATTATCCTCACCTTCCCAACCACTTCACATCCTTCAGAACCATTTTCCAGGATGAGGTTCGATATACCCTTGAATCAAGTGCAATAGTGAAACAAGATGAATACTTCTCTCAACAGAACTTTTTCTACCCAGAATTTTCCTTGTCGAATAGCCATAAATTCTTGAAGGTGAAGTGCAAGACTTTTTGACTTGAGAAACTTGGAAGTTTGGCTGAATTGGGAAAAGGATGAGACTCTGCTGTAGCCTTTTTTGCATTCCACCCAGAAAACAGAGAAGAGGAGATACTCTGGTCAATGGATGCCTATCCACGTTCCGGAACCACGATTCCTTTTGCACAATATTTATATCTGTTTACTTGTCCCACCGCAAAATCCTTAATTACACTCTCTGGTCCATAAATTAGATGCTCCTCGAAATTGCTTGTTTTATTTATTGTTAATTTTTTTTTCTAGGACATACATAGAAACAGAATTTCGGGGGTTGTTTTTTTTCTTGCCTTGGCCCATCGTGTGATTCATTTGGTCTTTCTTAGAAATTCTGGGTTCTTTTTCATCGTTCTTCCTGGGATATCTTGATGAACAATTTTCATCCTTGAAGGGGAAAGGTTTCCGATGATGGGGAAGATTCATTGGTCAGAGTCAATTTTTTTGTGGTAGCACAGTGTCAACTGAATAATTAATTTATGCCTCGGCTGGAGAAGGGTCCTTGGGAGGGAAGAGGCAGGAATCAGGAGGAAGTCCACGGCCGGATGATATCGCGGAGAGAGCGTTGCTTATATTTCCTGTCGTCGTAATACCAACATTTTCATCCCCTCGATTTGTGGCCACGTTCACATCTTATTTTCTTTTTCCCACAGAGGCTTTAAGAAAATTGTGAAAAATTATTGAAAATTTCAAGTGAAAATAAATTTTATTATTTTTATTTTATTAAATAAAACTTGAATTATTGTTTTTATAAAAATATTTCAATCTAGAAATGCTACAAGCCATTTTAGAGTGTGAGTACATTATTTTAATTATTTATTATTCATATGTCTTGAACAGGTTTATTAAAGAAAAACGGACAAACTTAAGTGTAGGTACTAATACCCTTACTGTGCTAATTCTTAAATTCATTAACAATTAAACTGACGTTTAAAAAACTTATAAATATATCTAAAGTTTTAAGGGAAAATGCTGGGAAATCACATGTCTGTACTAAATCTGTACTAAATTAACCGATTTTTTTTAACGTCTATACTGCTAATCCTTTAGGACATAGGAGTTTAGCTATCGCTGGCGCACATTTAGTACAAATTTCTGTAAAACATTTTTTTCTAATCTCTCGCTCTGGTTGATTTCCTATAACATATCACTTGTACTAATTTTCCCAAACTAATTTTGTTAAACTAATTTTGTTAAACTAATTTTCCCTTGTATGTTTTATTACTTCTATCTCTGGAGATTTAGTACGTGTCTGTACTAAATCTGCACTAAATTAATCGACTTTCAGCAATTTCTTTACCGATGTTTCTTTAGTACTTGATTGTACTAAACTACACCAATTTTTGTTTGTTGATTGACTCTTGCTGTTACTACTTTAATACATATTTTCACAATTTTTCCATCCTCTGGAATGCAGATGTTTTCCTAAAATAATTGACTTGTACTAATTTTCCCAAACTAAATTTGTTAAACTAATTCTCGCTTGCATGTTTTATTACTACTATCTCTGGAGATTTAGTACGTGTCTGTATTAAATTTGCACTAAATTAAACGATTTTTATCAATTTCTTTACTGACATTTCTTTAGTACTTGATTGCACTAAATTATACCAGTTTTTGTTTGTTAATGGGCTCTTACATTTACTACTTTAGTACATATTTTCACAATTTTTCCATCCTCTGGAGTGCAGATGTCGGCAGATTTTTTCCTAAAATAATTGACATGCACTAATTTTGCCAAATTAATTTTTCGAAATTTATTTTCTCTAGTATTTGATTTTACTGAAATTGTCTAGAAATTTAGTACATGTCGGTACTAAACCAGACCAATTCTACTGCTGTTGTGTGACTGTATCTGTCGTTGTTTTAGTACATATTTCTTATAAGCAACACAATGCTTACCATTTGTAATTAAGATTTCTCTTCCTGTTACTCAACTATTTCTACTAAATTTTTAGTACATATCTCTACTAAAGTAATCAATTTTCTTTTGTTTGACTAACGATTCTAACGATGTTTGACTAAGATTTCTCATCCTGTTACTCTACTATTTCTACTAAATTTTTAGTACATATCTCTACTAAAGTAATCAATTTTCTTTTGTTTGACTAACGCACTGCTTTAGATCATGTCTGTAATCTCTACTATATTCTATCTTTTTCTTTTTCTTAAATGGCAATACTGTTAATACTTTAATTCCTTTATTGAGTACATATCTGTACTAAACAAAACTAATTCATTCCTTTTCATATGTTTTATGGTTTTCTTTTTGTGCGATTTTCGCTAGACTTTGTGTCATTTCGTTGCGATTTTTTTCACTAAGTAAACCAATTATTTTCCCATGGTCTATTGAATAGTTCCTAGTATTTCCACTGTTCCAGAACATGTCTGTACTATGCAAAATTAATTTATAATTTGTCTTCTCTTGCTTAACTGAACCCTATTCTTGAAAACCATTGCCACAGTTTCAGTTTATATTTGTATGAGCTATACTGCAATTTCTTCTTATTAGTCTGCTGCTTAATCGCTATTTCTAGTAAATCTTTAGCACATGTCTGTACTAAATTATAAATTCTTCCATATTTTTAATTGCTGTTACCTCAGTGCATATCTGTATTAAACTGGATCAATTTTTTTGACTGGTACGCTGCTCGATTGCTATTGCCAGTACATCTTTAGCACATGTCGGTACTAAATAACAAATTCTTCCATATTTTAGACGCTGTTACTTCAGTGAATATCTGTACTAATCCAGATCAATTTCTTCTTATTGGTCTACTGCTTTATTGCTATTGCTAATACATCTTTAGCAGATGTCTGTACTAATTTACAAATTTTCTTCCATTAAGTGATGTAATCTCAGTGCATATCTGTGCTAAACTGAATCAGTTTATCCTTACTGGTCTGCTGCTTAATTGGTATTGCTATTGTACATCTCTAGCACATGTCTGTATTAAATTACAAACTTTTCAATTTTTAGACCCTGTTACTTCAGTGCATATCTATACTTAACCAAATGAATTTCTTCTTAGTAGTCTGCTGCTAGACTGTAATTACTGATGAATATTGTTAGAACAAGCCTGTACTAAAAAATGAAAATTATCTTTAATATGGGATTCAGTTACTTTTTCTACAACTTGAGTATTTTTCGTAATAATTTGCAATAAATCTTAGAAATTTTTTAGATATGCTTCTTTGAAAATTTGAGTACATTGTTTTCAAATATGATAACACCATAATTTCCTCGTGAAAAAAAAGATTCTTTCATGATAATGCAGTGAAAATATCCACCCTTATGCCAGAGACAACAAGAAATTCTTCCTTTTGAACTGCATTTGTATTCACAATGATTAAGATTTTCTTTTGCAGTAAAAAAGTCCCCTTTCCCGATAAGACTAATTAAAAATTGAAATACCTTTTTTTGTGCTTTTGATTAAGAAAACGAGAAATAATACAGAGAATAAATTTCATCCAGTGCATTTTCCTATTCTGAATTATTAATGACTTTTTCTTCTGATCAGATTCTTCTTCTTGGAAACTTTTGTACTTTGGAGAATGGTGTACCAAGGAGTGTAGGGGATGTGCAAGCGTCTTGGTGGAGAGGCGAAAAAAAATATTAATTTAATTTAGAGCAGGAAAAATCACTACAATATTGTGCAAGGTATAACTTTCATATACTTCGCCATTTGTTGATGCAGTTTCGGAGTTGAGTATTCTTGTATTTTCCACGTGGAAAAAAAAAGAGTTTTTTTCCATGCATCCATAAAAAGAAACCAATTAAACACTTCCCTTATTACAGTTTTCCAATTAAACTGAACAAACTTTGAACACATTTTTCCCGCTCTTTCAACCCCCTCAAACCCACCAAAAGGCGCTCTATCGCGTATTTTTTGCTCTTTGAACTCTCCTTGATTTTTTTTTCGTACAAATAATAAGAGAAAATTCACTGATTTCTGTATCAGTTGAAGGAGAACAAGGAGGTTCTTTTGATACAAAGAACCAACCATTTTTTTCCCTTCGTTCATGACCTTTTGTCCTGAACCAAAAAGAGTTGAGTTGTTGGCGGAGGGGTTAAAATTATATGGACCAGGGAATGGTTTGAGAAAATTTTTCTACAATAAAACCGCAACAATTTTTTTCTTCGTTTCAACGAAAAAAAAACAGGCAAAAGGACACAAAAAATCAAAGTTGAGGGTAAAGGAAAACACCGGAGAGAAGGTTTGCTGAAAGTCAAGAAGGAGAACTTCGAGATTCCATCCGATATTTTATGTTTTATGTTGGGGATTCTTTTTCTTCTGTGTTGGGAAATCTTTCTCTAAAAGAATTAGTGTTTTTCTTTTTTTTTACAATTCCACAACACCGTCGTTAGATTTTATTCTTTAAATTGGAAAACTCTTTAATGTTGTTTGAGGCACGTAAGTCTGGGGGATAGTCTGGACGCAATAACTAAGAGTTGAAAATACTTGAATTCAAAGTTTTCCAGACTTTTGAAATGGGGTAGGTGATTAGTTTAGAGATTTAGAATTGCTGTATTCGGATTCTCACGTCTTACTTTTTATTTATATAATTTAACCTTCAAATGTCATTTAGAGGTCATTGGAATGTACCAAGGAAATGACAGACTAGGAAACACCTATAACACACTTTAATAATAAAAAGTCAAGGTATTCTACACAAATGCGATTATAATTCTAGGAGAGAGAAGCTTTTTCTAACCCCTGCTACCATCTATAATTGACTTATGACATTAGGGAAGACCATACGAATTCCTAAGTTCATCTAATTGATACGGAGTCATTTTTATTTCTTTTCTCCTTTTATACATCCTCCAGGATCCCTTTGTCCATCATAGCTTCTCTCTCCTATCCCAGATCTTCCTCCCTTCCTTCCATGGTCCTTCCGAGGGGGCAGGGACCAGGTCCCACGCTTCCCTGTGCCCTCTGGTAAGAGCAACAGATGGTGAAGGAGCCTATAGACGGAGATGTTCACTCCTTAATGGTCCGTTATGGAAGACAGGCGAGCTAGGCAAATTTTCCCGTCTGCTGTGTTCCCAAATCCCTCCAATCAGGGGGTAAATAAGTATGGTCAACGAATGTACCGTGAGTGGTAGATCGGCAGATCCCAGCAACGAAAGTTCCCTAATTGAACAATGTTCAGCAAACGCGCTCGAAACAGGGTTCTGTCCAATGAAAATCCTTACGGGCTGGGAAAAAGCGAATGCGGTTGAAGCAATAGTTCTATTTGATGGCCACCACTTTCTGAACATTTGGGAGGCCGCCACCGTCGCGATAAGTCGAACAGGGAACTCTATCGTTGCTGGGATCGCGCGATCAGTCATCGAGATCGCACTGATCGCACTCAAAGTGTACCGTGAGTGGCAGACTTATTCACCCCCTACCTCCAATTCTTTCCGCTTTAGGCAACCTCGTTGCTTCGTAACGATAGCTCCTCCAATACACCCAGAAAAATGTTGCACATGCAACATGGTTGACTTTTCTTGATCTACTTGTTCTAACACATTCTCTTCAAACGTGTGAGATTCTTTTAAAAAAAGCTTCCGTATATCAGGTGGGTAACTTCACTGATTTTACTAGTCAGACGAGAATTAGCGGAATCAATTGCGATCTTCAGGAATGTTGTCGTACTGCCTCTCTCTGTCCTGCCTCCGGGAGGTTGAATGTTGTACAATCCGTAAAGGTAATAAAAACGTTAAGAAAACAGTCCTACATTATATTGTCCTCCTGGATCCTGTCATAACAAATTATTCAGTCCTCAAGACCGAAAACATGGACCATCATGCTCCTATCTTCTTGATCGAACGACCCAGGCCAACTCTCTCTTTCTTGAACTTATGCTCTAGACACACTTACGGCTTAAGCCGAGAGACAACTTAGGGGAAAATAATGGAAATGCACTTTAACCATTATTTCTAATATAATTACGCTAAGCCGTTTCTCGGCTAATCCTCATGTCTGCCAAGGCCTTTACTCTTTCGATCTCCTTCCAGAGGGACGAAGTGATTGGCAATTTTCAGACAAGGCTTCTATACAAGATCAGATGAGCCCTAGTCGACAAGCTCATTTTGGACTGGGGTGATCTTCCCAAGTTAAAGCCGGCTTGTCTACTAGAAGTTATCTGAAGGACTGTCTAGTTAAATACTCAAAACAGTAAATAAGGGACAACCAATAAGTGATACATACGAGCTACAAACGAAGGCCTGGATAGAGCGGTCAGAGTTGAAGCATCCCTTACCGCCACGATGCTTTGGGATTAAGGAAACCCTGTTCTGAAATAATAGGTAACTTTAGAAGCTGGACTTCTCCTCTGTCTAGAATCTGTTTGGATTATTTTAGAAGCCAATACAGAGGAGTTTTTCAGACAAGATCAACTTCGGAATCACCTTCAGGAAAACCGAACGGATCTCCAGTATCACAAAATGAGAGAGAAATCTTTTTTACGATTTCAGAGATTTGTATGCTCTTGGAAAATTTTTCTCTTTCTGGACCTTTATCACACTCTTAAACTTGTCTTGTTCCCTTACTCTTACTCAACTACCTTAACGTAATATCACAAGCAAGGCAGACTGCTTTGTGAAACAGGTCTGAACTGACTGACTGCTTCACTTGGAATGATTATAACTGACTAACTGCTTATTTGAAATTGCATACGTATTGCTCACTAGAATTATAGCCTTAAGGCAAAAAATCTTCTTCTTGTGGGAAATCACTCCTAAAATCGCAAAAATATGTTTCTGTAACAGTGGGACCTATATTAAATCAGCTTAGAGATTGCAGGATCTATTGATGAGGTCCCCTATGGTTTGAAGTTCAATAACTCTTTCCGTTTGATCTATATATCTCATGGCTGATGAGCATTTAGGAAGGAAAGGTAACTACCCAAGAAACTTGGTGCGGTCTCGTACTCTTAGGGAACTCGAGGACCCCTACAAGAATTTAAACAGAACATTTTTGTTACATACAACCTTGTTGGCTATCTTGGCTATCTTACTTCTTGGGTAAGGATCAAGAAATCAAGGAGTTACATACCGCTCTCTCCTAAAAGTTCGAGCAATGAAAGTCATCAGGAAAAAAAAACCATTGAGGAATATTTAAAATTCTATCGGAAAATTAAAAAAAAAACATCTTCCATGCCAAACAACCCCGAGGTCGAAGGGGTTGAACTCTGCATTTTTCTTCACTTTGGATATTGACTGAGTTGGTTCATGGGAATTTCAACCCTGGGAAAGAATGCGTCTCCCGAAGCTCTCTGGAGATTTCTCCTGCCCCATCCTCCTAACCACTGCCCAGAACCCAAGTCCGGGATCAAATCCAAGGATGGAGTTTGAGATGGGGCAAAAAAAAGTGGCACATACCAGTGAAGAGATGGAGAAAAAATTGAGAAAGAAATCGTGCAGATTTATAGCCGGAAGCGATAAAGTTAAATTTTCATCTTGGTCGGTACACGAACATTTTTCCACTTGGTGCTTTCTTATTTTATTAATTTTGCGCAACTTTGGTGGTTTAGAGGGTGGGTATGAGTAAGAGAAAAAAAATCGCATCATCTTGAGAGAAAACCCATGACCAAGATTAATTTTTCCTCAGCTCCAGTCCTTTGGCAATTGGTCTGTGGTCCGGGGATTGGGGACTTTGGGAGTGATTTTGCATGTGAAATTTCCATTTTATCAATAAAACACATCCACCCTTAAGGGATTGTTATTCGAGAAAAGGACATTTGTGTGAGACCCACATCAATTTCAGAATACTAAAAGGGTGGTTTTTGCTATTTGCACACAATATTAAACACTGACCGACGTTGTGAATTCGATTGTTTGACCCACACAAATGGACATCGGCTTTGTCGCGGAGGAACTACCACCACCCCCGACGCTCAGCAATCTCCGGATGTTCTTAGGGGCTGAGAGACACATTCTGATGACACAAAGGGGTAATTATCTCAAATGGAGCTGTAAAATACTGGTAGAAAAGTAATATGTGGAAGAAAAGTGGTAAAATCAAACATTTACGATTAAGGCTATAATTCATGCAAGCTACTGATATGTCAGCGAGAGACAATGAAATATACAAAAGGTGAAACCTAAAGCAAAGTGAAGAGTAAACAATTCAGGGACTAAATAGACTCAGGCTCGAGGATACTTAGCCTGTAAAATTTTGCAGTAGAGGTTTATCCAAAAATGTCCTACATTAAAGACTTAGAATAATCGATACAGAGGTCCTTTGTATAAATTTCCTTAAACCAATTCTTTACAGCCATATATTATAGGCTAAATATTCTCGAGGATCAGCCTGGGGCTGTTATGGATCTTAGGATCATTGAGATCAGCCTGAATGGGTGGCTTATTGAACGGGTGCTGCTGTTACTGAATCTCAGCTCCTATAGCTCTCCATGGGCTTTTGGAAATGTTCCTAAGCACTGCTGAATTTTTCCCAACTCTTCCTAACCTACTGGTTCTACAAAATTATGAAGTCTGGCATTAACCGATTCTCTTAATTACTCTCTTTTTTTCTTTACCGTACGTCTGGACACATCTACAGCTTCAGCCGAGAGACGACTTAACGTAATTATAATCAAAATAATGAGTAAACTACATTTCTATCAGTTTCTCTTGCCCTTAACCGAACGACTAAGCTCGACCTTCTTGACCAGGCTCTGTTAAGCTTCCTAATTACTGCAGAAGTCTGACCGATCCAGGAGGAGAGTTCTGCATCTATCCTAACATAACACGTGAATTACACGCCGAGGTACTTGAACTTCTGCAACTGGATTTAGGATTTGCGTCCTAAAACCCTTTTTCGATCGTACTAATTATTTTCGGTCCCGTAAATTGAAATGCTCGCGTTCGGGATTAAATGCGGAATTTCCAAGACCACGGACGGAAAAAATCAAGCGTTCCTTTGTATATTCTGGTCCTACCTTTTTTAAAGAGCTACCTAATGATGGGGCTTCTCGGAATGTGACGTCCTTTGTGACTGTGGGGCGGTTCAAACCACCCCACGCTTGTGTGTTTGCCATTTGTCTCCTGCTTCTTCCGTGGTAGTGGACCTGATGTCGGCAGCCCCGCTTGCCATTGACGTAGTCCGTTATTGGGCAAGACATGTGTGAATTTTATGCCTCGACACGATTAATAGTGAGCTACCATCCACCGTTCGCAACTGTATATACGAGCCTTCCTTTGTGCGAGGGATGTATTGCTGATCTTAATTTGTTTTGGATTGCACTGCTTCTGCCTATGAGAGCTACAGGTCCACTGCCTTGGTTGCCTCCCGGCCGGGGGTGTCCTAATCTTTTAATTTTTCATTTGAAAAAACTCAAAATTATGTTATGTTTGAACGGGGCGGAGAATCCTGGCTGGTAAGAAAATTTTTATTAACCCATCCTCCCAGAGTTGCAGCCCTGAGCTATGGGGTTTTTCTCTTCCGAACTTGCCGGTCTCTTTGTCTTGCGATTTTTGGGAATTTCCCGCTACGGAGTATATCTTTGGTGGTCTGGCTGGTAGTCAGGGTCCTGTTCTTTCTTGGGCGGCTGCTTTGACTTTACTCCCATTCTAAACTAACTCTTTTGTCTCATTACCGCGCGCGTGTCTCACTTGGTGCTCTCCCCGAATTTTAACTTGACTCCTTTGCTTGTGGTTTTTTCTTTTATTTCTATTTCTTTTTATATTTATTGAAACTTATGGCGCTGGCACACCTTTTCAATTTAGTGAAATTAAATCGATTGAAATTTTACCTTTTACTCTTTCAAACTGATATCGGATGTAGCTGTTCCTTTCTGTCAAATGAAATTTAAAATTGAAATTGAAAATGAAATTGGAAATGAAATTGAAATTTCAATTTTCATTTAACAGAAAGAGACAAATATATCTCATTTCGCTTTGAAAGAGTAAGAGGTAAAATTTCAATCAATTGAAATTCACCCAATTGAAAAGGTGTGCCAGTGCCATTAATTTTCTTTTCTTTTATTTAAATTCAAATTTGATTAATTTTCAACTTTGATCCTTCACAAAGACCCAGACCTCGAACTGTTCGAGGTTCTTTTCGAACCTCGTCTGGGTCTCTAAACTCCCCTCCACTTATCTCAATGTACAGTTCAAAATAAAATTAGTATAAATAAAACCTTCAATCATTTGTAATGATGAGGTTTTATCATGAGAGGTCCATAGATGTTCAGATAGCAGATTTTTCTGCAACGACTTATACAACCTATGAAAGAGGATTTCAACCGTTTGCTTCTGGAGGTTGGTCACCAACGCTAAGACGGCGGTGGACGCAATAGTAGGAAAAGAAAAGAAATCACTATTTATGTAAACTTACAATTTTTTTTAAAATATTTGTATAGGAATGAACATCTTTTTTATTTTATTTATCTAAAAAAAATAGCTGTACATTGTAAATATTTTTGGAGAGCGAATAAATAAGTAATAAAAATAATAATAATCATGCAAAACCAATGCATGATGATGCATGATAATGCATGATAATGATGCAAAATCACATCAAAACTATGACAAACCATGCTAAATTTGAGCATATTTGATTCATTTGATAATCATAATCAAACTTGAAAAATGACAACAAAGTTTTTTCAAATGTAACCGCTGCCCGAATTAAAAAGTAGCCCGATCTTAAAAGAGCCGAATTTGCAAGAGTCTACTGTAATAATAAAGATTGAAGCTGCCCAGTTTAATGGAGTTTATCCGAAAAACAGACTGGATTAAACAATTTTGCCTTTACAGGGATTAATTTATTTGGGGATGCATAATGGACCCAAATAGAGGCCTGGATGAATCGATTCTTGCAAGGAATCTCTTCCACTGGAATCTAATCTAATCTAAAACGATACCCAAAATTTTCCATCAAAAATTCAAATATCAGACATTCTAAAAAGGTATTTTCACGTAAACATATACTTCATGCGAGCAACATTATTTGTCTCGTACCAATTTCAAGCTCAGCAGGTACGTCTTGAATAAAGAGTAAAGCTCTATGCTCAATTAGCTTAGCTTGCAAAAGAAAATGCTGAAGAAAATGCACTGACATTTTTCAAACTCCGAGATAAATCCTCCTTTGCTGAAAACTTTCTCCAAAGATCTCTTTCAGTCCAAATTCATCCCCCATCATCCCAAACTTGAATTGTCCAACAATCGATTGTCTTTCCATTGGAGTGGTCTTGAAGTAAATTTAAAGTTGGAAGTCAATAAACTTCCGGTCTCAATGGCCAAAACTTATATGGAGCAACGGTGGCCATTCAATTCGATACACAAAATACATTTGACAGAAAATCCTCAGTGGAAGGGGGATCAAGTATACAACGATGGGACCTTCGTCAAATTGACCATTGTATTGCCCTCAGGACAAAGTTGGTTATTTGCTATTTTGAGGGGGGTGTTGGAGATTCTTGTCTCAGTCATCACAGAATTTCAAGGGTTGGGTGGATGGTGGGAATGTTTGGGAGTTCGGGGGTGAAATTCTCTTGACCAAAAGTGCCAAATTGTGTGCTTAGCATTGAAGGCGAGATGAAGAATGAACAATTGGGTGGATGGACATCTTAAGAAAGTCCAAATTAAATTACTTTCCAATTGAATTCAACACAAGGGGTGGTCGAGAATCTCTGTGGTGAAAATAATTGAGGCCTCTTGAGGGTTTTTGGATCTTATAACATGAGACTTCCTTCCCTCTATTGATTTGATGGGAATTTTCCAGAGAGGGGGGATAGTCTTTAAACTTGAGTGATTGTGTTGAGTTTTGTAGCAAACTTTCAAATTTTAGTCATTGTGTCTTGACCCCAAGGGACTAGCGGTGTGGAAATTCAATTGGTTTTCCCAGAAGCATTTTGTGCAATACGAAGAGATTAAAATCTATTCTTAAAGTTATTGAAAAATAAAAAAAAATCCAACATAACTTAAATTAAATTAACGAAATGATAAAAAAAATAGTACAGACGTGTACTAAACTATTTCGTGATAAAAACTGCAAAAATTGATCTAATATAAGTAATTATGCTTCTAAACGATTTTGAAAGTCACAAATATTCGAATTTGGCTGTGGTCTAAAATTGTGGCCTAACCTAAAGGATATTAAAAACGCTAAGCGAATTAAATTAAATTAACGAAATGATAAAAAAAATAGTACAGACGTGTACTAAATTATTTCGTAATAAAAACTGCAAGAAAGTGATCTAATACAAATAAATATGTTTCTAAACGATTTTGAAAGTCAGAAATATTCGAATTTGGTTGTGGTCTAAAATTTTGACCTAACCTTAAGATATTAAAAAGCTGAGCGACTTAAATTAAATTAACGAAATGATAAGAAATTAGTACATACGTGTATTAAATTATTTCGTGATAAAAACTGCAAAAAAGTGATCTAATATAAATGTTTATGCTTCTAAACGATTTTGAAAGTCAGAAATATTCGAATTTGGTTGTGGTCTAAAATTTTGAAATAACCTTAAGGATATTAAAAACTCTGAGCTCCTTAAATGAAATTAACGAAATGATAAAAAAAATAGTACAGACGTGTACTAAACAATTTCGTGATAAAATCTGCAAAAAAGTGATCTAATATAAATAATTATGCTTCTAAACGATTTTGAAAGTCAGAAATATTCGAATTGGGCTATGGTCTAAAATTTTGACCTAACCTTAAGGACATTAAAAACGTTGAGCGACTTAAATTAAATAAACGAAATGATAAGACATTAGTACATACGTGTACTAAATTATTTCGTGAAAAAACTTTTAAAAAAATGATCCAATATAAATAATTACGCTTCTAAACGATTTTGAAAGTCAGAAACATTCTAAATGGGCTGTGGTTTAAAATTTTGACCTAACCTAAAGGATATTAAAAACGCTGAGTGACTTAAATTAAATCAACGAAATGATAAGAAAATTAGTACAGACGTGTACTAAATTATTTCGTGATAAAAACTGCAAGAAAGTGATCTAATACAAATAATTATGCTTCTAAACGATAATGAAAGTCAGAAATATTCGAATTCGCTTTTGGTCCAGAATTTTGACCTAAACTTAAGGATATTAAAAACGCTGAGCGACTTAAATTAAATTAACGAAATCATAAAAAAAAAGTACAGACGTGTACTAAACGATTTCGAAAGTCAGAAATATTCGAATTTGGTTGTGGTCTAAAATTTTAACCTAACCTTAATGATATTAAAAACGCTGTGCGATTTAAATTAAATTAACGAAATGATAAAAAATTAGTACAGACGTGTACTAAATTATTTCGTGATAAAATCTGCAAAAAGTGATCTAATACAAATAATAATGCTTCTAAACGATGTTCAAATTTGGCTGTGGTCTAAAATTTTGACCTAACCTTAAGAGTATTAAAAACGCTGATCGAATTTTAGTACTAGATATCAAGGTATGTAATCCAAACAATTGTTCAGAACCAGTCGATAGCAGTCCTGATGCGCAATGGTAGTGTATATTCCAACAAAAAATTAAGAAAATAATGGTGCTATTCCAATGAAAAATTAACACATTTTTTTAGTACTGTCCTGTTCTCAAGTGCTTCTTTATAATCGACTTCTCTTTATATTGGTTCCTGTCAGGACTATTTTGGTGGCTTTTGAACAGATAGAAGACTGTAGATAACAGTCGAGACTAAAGTGCTAAAAAATGCTGATCCTTCATAAATCTTCTTCCTGAATGTTTTTTTTAGTACATGACTGTTCTTATGAGCTTCTGCGTAATCGAACTTTCTTTATGTTGGTTTCTGTCACGATTGCTTGGTGTTTTAGGAACATGACGAGAACTGCAAGAAAGAATTATTCGTTAAGGCAGAAACACATTACTAGATTAAAGTTTTCTTCTTTTGATTTCCCATAGTAATAGCACCATATTAGTCACGATGTCACCAACCATCACAATTGGAAACGAAATCTAAACTTGTACTAAAATTCTAAATCCAGTGCTAAATTTGTACTAAAGTCATAAAACGATTCTGTACTTCAATTTTAGTACTCATTAACTAAAATCAAAGATATCAACACTAAGAAGAAAAAAAAGATCGTATTCCTTCTCAACCGCTTTTGTTTATGTAATAGCACCTTAATAACGCATTATTGCTTAATTTTGATGCAGTATTTTCCTTCTGGCTTATTTCAATGCGTTTTTCTCTCGGAAAATATCTCAGTGAATGGGTGAAAATTGAAAAGAAGCCCTCAGAAGGTGAGCGTTGGGGAAAAATTGAGCCTCTTGAGCAATTAATATGCATATCATGCATGCCTAGTCAAACGATTTCCCGTGAAAAGTCGCGTGTATTTATATTCCCATCATTCCACGGGCCTTTGATTACTTTTCCTTGAGCCCAATGAAAACACATTTTCATATAGAAAAATACCCCCATGACTCAGGGGTGAAATGAGTGGGATTCCTACTTTTTTTTTAATTATCACCAGCAACATCTCCCGGGAATGAGGTACTCTTGGAGTGTCACGAAATACAAAAAAAAAAAAAATATTTTCAGCAAAAAAGTGGAAGGTTTTAGCCCTGAAAAACTCACATAGAAAGCATCAAGTCAAGAAGGAGACACCTCAATTTTTCAACCCCTAATAAACACATCAATGCTCAGGCGTTCTCATTTCACTTTATGAGGGAAGTAAGGTGGAAAAATCTTGCGTCTAAAACCACTCTTGGAGCAAAGGCAGAAAAAAATTGTGAGAGTGTCAATCTGTTTGGATATAATTACACGTAATTCAATTTATCCATTTATGGGTTCTGAGCTAATTGGAATTTTTGTAATTAAGATGCTTTTCTCTCAATGACTTTTTTATTATTCATCGAATGCCGTCGCGGCTTAATGGGCATCGCAATGGAAGCTTCAGGAAAAACCATTAACTTTTTTTGCCATCCACCTCAACTTTTCATTTTTGCCATCAGTCCAGAATCTCCATCCCCAAGGGATATTTGCCCCTCCTCTTGGTCGCATTTTCAATTAGTCCCACATTTCAGAAGTGGAATTGTCACAAGAATAAAATAATCTATTTTGTTTCAGTAGCAAATTTAGCGATTTGGATTAATGAATAAATAAGGGTGAAAAGAGTGAAACTATGAAATTTATTATAATTGTTTTCTCGTGATTGCATCAATTCGATTTTTACTATTCTTGTTTATGCTATCACCAAACATCAATTAAGTCAATCTTACATACACAATAAAATGAGGAGGCACTGCTCACATCGTTCCTTGTTCAACATGCCATAGAGAGGACTATCATTTTTAACGTTATTATTCAGAGCTTCAAAAATTCATGAAATAAAAAGAAATTTTCAAAAAAGAATCATTTGTTTAGTATTGTTGATCACTCTATGTTTTGTTGTTGTGCCACGAAACTCACATAGAAAACATTGAAATAAATTTCGAAGAATGCCACCCAAAAGTAATACATTTTCACTATAAGGCCATAATTCATGTGAGCAACACAGATGGCTGTCTATTGACTATGTGGCAAATGGAGGAATATGAGGAAATGTAAAGCTTTTCATAACAATTGAGTAGAAAAAGTCTGGTTATATAATACCATGAATGCTACAGATCTTGCACCGCAATTAGCTAAAGTGCTCTTTAACTTCATCCTCCCGGAGTAGAGCTGCCATTGACGAAGCTTCATTACAGCATGATTGAAGCTCGAATACAATTTCGGAATAATCCATGGCTCACCACTCCATCTATCTGCCATATAGTGTTCCCTGAAGTTAACCGCCATAGCACTTCATAGACTCACCACCTCATTTGAATAATTACCCGTCAAATCATTGCTCTACCTGCCGCTATCTGCCGATTTTACTCGGAGGTTTTTTGAATTGTAACGGTATATTCTAGTACATTCAGAGGAAATCTGTAGATTTTCTTCAGAATTTCTGTCAGAAAATCTGTAGATTTTCGGCAGAAATTCTTCTGAAAATCTGCAGACTCTCGGCAGAATTTCTCCGTAGAAAATCTACATAACCTCCATTACTTCACAAAAATATTGTTGATTTATGAAGAAACTGTAGAAGCTATAAAGAAAATGGTATGCTCTGCTTAACAAGCATTACCGATTAAACATTTTAGATAAATAAAAAAATGCGAGCAAAAATACTAATTTCTTAAAAATCGCTAATCGAATGACACAAAAACACGTAATTTAGGTCGACACTATGTTTAAAGTTATCACTTCACTATTCTCTACTTATAACACGGCGTCGCAAAATTCTTTATTTTATATAAACACTGTGATATCACTAAGAATAACTCTATAGAATTTTGCAAACTTCAGTGAAAAATATTCCATCTTTTCAGACACAGCTCTCTGGAAAGTCTGGAATGTAGAAAAATCTACAGAAAATCGGCAAAATATCTACAGAAATTCGTCAGAGTGTGCACCAGGATTCGTCAGAAAATCTGCAAAAATTTCTGACGAATTTTGTCCCAAGCTCAAATAAAATTCGTAGGAATATCTACAGATTTCTCGGCAGATTTTCTGCAGAGATGTAGATATTTTCTGCAGAAAACTTAAAGATATATGACGAAATTATTTGACGGGTATTGGCACGATTTACATAAGCGGTCTTCAGACCAGCAGAGGTTTAACCCAGTTTCTGTAGGTCTCAAAATCCAAAATTTCGTGCAAGTTATTTGCTTTTTGAGAGCCTAATAGGTTATTTATCTTTAATAATCCAATCCTAAGCAAAATTTTCCCAAAAGAACACGATTGATAAGTAATTAGAGCTGTTAAGGTATTTGGCTAAGCCTTAGGTCCGAAGCCCGTATTAGAAAGGAAGTCTTCGTCATTACGGACTTCTCCCCACGAACTCCTCTCGGCTCAGCAGCCCTGCTACAATATCAACTGTCGTTAGGCAGGAAGCCTTTTTCTTACGAATTGAGAGCCTTGCTATCCTAACTCTTAATCCTGAGTTGATGTCGTGTGAACTTAGTACGAGAATGAAGGTCCTGCTTCTCTAGGATGTCGGAACAACTAAAGCGTATGCTCATTTAATTCAGATTAAAGACAACAAATAAATCGGTCTTTCATATTCAAACAATTCAGAAAGATTTCAAGAAATGAAGGAGCAGACCGCCTCACTGTTGAGGAAATTAGGACTTCATTTGACCTAAACTAGCATTAGGGCTCTCCTCACAAATGACGATGTCTAAACAATGAACTATCCTGTGACCAGACTGCTGATAGTTGATTTTGAAAAAAACGGATGGATTATGTTCTGGGTGGCAGCCACTGGAGAACCCGACGAGTTCCTAATACTTTATCCGTCCATTTTTTGAAGAAAACTGGAATTTCATCGGTATCTAATGCGATCTATATTTGTGAGTTGCTGCCTGATTTTTTGCAAATTAAAGCGGAAATTGTTTGGTAAAGCGGAACTGCTTTGAAGTGAACGGGCTGGCTTGGCATACCCTGTCCCTAATAAGGTACATTTTTAGGTGATACATAATGAGCCCAAAAGAGGGGCCTGGGTGCAGTGGTCATTAGTCATCTTTATCGTTCATTTATCGTCCCTTAAAAAATGAAGCTGAAAACCTACCATGGGAGCGATGAAGTGTGATCGATAGACTCCATGGAGCGTATTTCCTTCCCGGAATGACATACTCGTAATTTTCTTAGAGGGCTGATATTTAGTTTTAGAGGTCCTCAATTCCAAACGTACGGGTTCATGTTCGTCTGAACTTAAGTGGATGGGTGATTTTTGTGCAGGATTGCCGTTTTGTTCCGGAAGTCTCCGGATGGAGGAGCCTTCACTAATTCACTTTCGTCTCAGACAAACTGCTCTCATTAGAGGTCACTTCCTGATTGACCAGGACGGGAAAAGCAGGATGTGTGAAAGGTAGAGAGACACCAGAAATCAATTGGTCATTCCTGAATTTCACCCAAAATTTCGAAATGCCTTATTTTCTTACAAGGCTGCGCCTAGAACTTAAGAACCCTGCGACCCTTAAACGGACAAGAAGTAAGAATGCACATGTCTTTAAATTGGATATCTAACGGATTTATTTTGAATTCAGATTTTCAGGTGTTCCGGTCTCTGCCAAACACCGGAAGATCTAAATTCAGAAATACTCCTCTCAATTCTGAAATACATAAAGCTTAAAGTTTTGAATTGATTTTTCAGTTACAGAATTAAAGACTTCCGATTCTGAGAAACAAGTTTATGATCAATCTCGACCGAAAATTTTTCAGCATTTTGAGGTTTAAAATGTTCGTCCAGTCAGCATTAAAATTTTAAAAAAAAACTAAAAAATGTTTGACACTTCTATTTTAGCCTTTTTACTTTCTACTTTGTTACATATCTTTTAAAAAGCTTGACCCTAAGGCTTTACCCTTGAGGAACGATTGGGACATCGGTGTCCCAAATGCGAAAACAATTTTTCTGACTATAGAAAATTATTTTGTTTTCTAAATGGTCAGAAAAATATATTTTCGTTTTTGGGACACCGGTGTCCCACTCGTCCTTAAAGGGTTACGGAAATTAAACATTTTAAAATTATAGTACATCTTTATCAGTGAATACAAATTAGTGTTTTAAGACTTCTTTAAATATTTAAAACTTAAATATTTGTCTCAGTTTAGAGAGAATAATTCGCGTTTTAATATTTTCAAAAATCAAGTTTTCTACACTGAAATTTTCGTTTTGAAATTTTAGAAATCTTCGCAATATAACCCCACCTTCAAAGCCTTAGAGGTGTAAAAGAAATCCTCAGAAGTTGCTAAAAGTCCCCTCATCCTTTCTGAAGACTTCTTAGGTCGATCAGAATGGAATGGGTATGAGTATCTTTTGGTTATTACATCCAGCAGCCACATACCACGTCCAAGGCGAAATGGTCCGACAAGAGTTAGGGAGCAAAGAATCACTCCTATAAACGAAACTATCGACAAGAACATTACCGGGCCGAAGCAATACACTTTTATGACTTCTATCAGTATTTTCAGTTAATTGATATACAACAACAATGCAACATCCATGGGCAATAATGATGGAACACACACGAGGGATGGCTGAGGAGAGAAAATGAGGCCGCACAAGAGAAAATTGTGTCCATCAGACTCATTCACTTGGCACAGACCCAATCAACTAACATTTAAGCGTCCAAATGGGATCTGCGGATGGGGCCAATCCTCAGCCTGATGGCTTGTCTGGCTGATATTGTGAACCAATGTACCTCGATGATTGCTAGGAGCATGAGAGAACGAGAGAGTCACAGGAATTAGAGTGGAGTTGCATGATGTACACAGAATGGAAATTTATGGAGCAGAAAAAAAGCCAATAAAATGGGAAACGGATTTAATTTCTTTTCCTTCTTCCCCCAGCCACTGACTTAGCACCAGAATCTCTGTAAGAACACTCAATGCCAAAATACAAGCAACATCGAAAAACCTGGATTGCAATCAACTTTATCTGCTTCTTGCAATTAAAATTTCTCCTAGGGACTGGCTGGGCAACTTCTTGCACCAAAAATTTTCTTCTGGTTCCCTGGATTATGGCCAGAAGCTGATGAGAAGGATTCCTGGGGAGGAAATGAAGGAGAAAATCGAAGATAATTGTCAGGGTGGCAATATTCACTACAATTCAGGATTATTGAATGGGTTTTCCCGCCTTCATGGACGATATTGCTTTTTGTCTCAAATACACATTGGACATTTGTTGGCCGTAACATAAACAGGGCCCAAAATGGGACTTTGGTAATGAGAAATCGATTTTATGATGCAGTTTCTTTAACCTGGAACAAATGTTTGTTGCTAGGAAAACCATAAAATCCATAAAATTTATTGGGAAGATTAAAAGTTAACAGTTAGCAAAATAACCGTTATTCAAATTCAAATATTTGAAATATTTGTAAGTAATTGAAGATTCTTAAAAAGCCTTATCAAAAGATGAGGTAATGTAGCGAAATTTCCAAAATTTCAAACTAAATTTTCAGTTCCAACAAGAAATTCAAGAGACCCTTCATTTTCGTCAATGCCATAATTTTAATTTTGAAATGCTATAACGGTCTTAACTGTTTTTTTTTTTTATATTTTACCAATTTTTCATTTTAATCAAGTTACTAAAATATCCCCTAAATCCTTGTGCAGATACTAAGATGATGCCTAAAAATCAGACAGAATTCATCCCCTTCAAAAACCAACCCAAATATCGGTGGTTTTATAGGAAAATGGGGCAAAAGAAGCCACCAAGAGCTCTTCTGGTCACCATGTGTGACCTTAATTAATGGTCTCGATAGACACAATATTCCTGCCATCGGGATCATTCAGCTTTTATGTGGCGAACAGACCAAGTCTCCTGGGGGTTGGCATCCCGAAACCTCTCTCTCACCATCCCAATTTCACCGAGGAAACCACCAAAATGGGTATCCTTTCTTCTCGTCACTTCCAATACATGCAAGCATTATCCGCATTTATCGTCCGCAGACAAAATTCAGGCTGAGCCACATCGGAAAATGCGTCATTCAACTTTCCACCCATGGTGTTCCCGATGGCTGGAAAGGGGCTGGAATATGTCACATTCACCCCTCAATGCCCACAACACTAAAGGTATGTGTCTTGTTTCATTACGCATCCCCTGCACACTTTTGGCCGCAGGACACTATAAAACGTGATGTGGTCTCCTCGCATCATCTTTTCTTTCCCAATTTTATCGCATTTTCCTATAGCACGGGGAAGTCTGTCGGTGGAAATGGTACAGGGGAGATATTTCTGGGATGCTCACAATCTTCAATATTGTGTCTGTCACATGTACAAAATTGGCCTCAATGGCCATCTCACACCATCATCAATTGTTTTTGCCCATGTTTCAACCATTTGCCACACAAACACGTCGTGTTTTTCCTATAGGGAACTCCTAAGGGGGTATCCCCCATTCTATCCCACTTCTGAAATATTCCACGTAATCCAGTCAACACTCGTAAAATGCCCCATTGATGTTTATACGCCCTTTTTATCATTCAATCCTGCGGCCACTGAAAGACAAATCTGTCGCTTTTTATTGCCCTGTGCCTATCAAATTTTTCCATCAATAACCTTTTTCGTATCGGGTTGTTATTGCATAGACTATTAGGCAAATTTCTGGTCAGAAATGGGCACTTTAGATGCTTTAAGTACCATGTGGACGAAACCGTTAAATTTGAATAATCAAAATAATGGTAACACTAATTCTAGCAGTTTGAAAATTAATTGCTTTATCAAATTTTTCAAGACTATGCTCTTTTTGTTATTGCAGTTTCAGGTTCAATTGATAAACTTGGGGTTGAGTCAAGGAATATCGATCTCATTTAACAAAACTTATTCTAGCAGTTTGTAAGTTCAGTTACTTCATGTTATGGAGAAAAATAAAACTTAGTATAATTTATTTTAATTTATTCACTTTTTAAAGTGACTTTTAAAACGTTAATTAATTTTAAGTACTTGACATAATAATAAAAACAATAATAATAATAATATTTATCGCATCACAACAATAGCATAATACCTCTTACATTACGAGAAAAAAGTAAGTTCAAAAAGAAAGGAATAAAAAATGACAAGAAACCGTTAAAAAGATAAAAAGATAAAAAGAAAAAAAAACAAAAAAGAAAAAAAGGAAAAAAGGAAAAAGGAACAAAAAAGAATAATGTCAATTACTCTCACTTGACATCAATCTATACAAACCTTGACATCATTAATTCTAGCAGTTCTATTATAATGCTACAATAACGGTTTGTTCATGTAGTGCTATATTTATCTCAATACCCCAATTCAGGTAGTTTAACTGGAAATGATACAAAAGTGGTAAAGGAAGGCTTCCTTATCTATATCAGTTCGATCTGAAAACTTTAGTCTTGATTTTAGTTCCAGAAGTTGAAATTAAATTGCTAGAAAGCTGAAAATAAGAACACTTATTCATCAAACAATAATTGACAAATTTTTGCTTGAAAATCTTTAAAGGGTTCAGTTCTAGCAGTTTTATACAAAAGTACAGAAAGTTAAAAAAAAGTAACTTTCGCTGTCTAGGCGAATGCTCTACCAACTGAGCTATGGGGCACTGGCTCTAATTATCTTTGCCATTGATCTCAACCAATTGCCATGTGCACATCAACTCGTTTTGACTCACAGCGAACCTAAGAAAATATAAAATTGTTTTAAAATAAAAAATTTAAGCAATTCGGTAACAGCAATTGAGGTTTAAGTGATTATTGCAATTCCAGCATCATATGACACCTCCAATTCTAGCAGTTTATTTAAAAATGTAAAAAAAGGAATGAATTAAGTGTTCCAAAATTAAACTTCTAATATTCTAACAAAAAAAATATAGCAATTAATAAAAGAATTGAAAATCATGATCTTCGACGTAAAATACTTCCATCTGGTGACCTCAGTTCAAGCAGTTTAATTGAAATCTTCAAAATCTTCAAAAAATCTACCAAATTAAAAATGAGAATGAGTTTAGCTCTTTTTGATGTATGAGTTACTAAGTATACAAAATTAGAGAAATCTACGGGATTTAGGTTGCCCGTTGCGATTCATTTCCATCTGGCAGCTCAAATTCTAGCAGTTTCCAATATTAAAAACGGTGAAAATAATTTTAGTTAAACGACTTCAAGGATTGATAGTGTTTCAGAAAAGTAGAAAACTGATAATTGAGATAGTATTATCAGGAATATGATACGAATGATGTTTTCGAATTCGGATTACCAGATGAAGTTGGTATGTTTCAGTTAAAACAATAAGTTAAAACTTGCAAAATGCTAAAGGTGTTTAATAGAATTTTCACTAACTTTCCCTGGAGTTAGCCTTCAATGGATCACGCATAAGAAAGCCCTGTTCCTCAGTGTGTCAGCCCTTGGAAAAAAAACTCGCGATGGGGGTGAATAAATCAAACACCGTTCTTTCAGGAGGGTGTTTTAGACATTCACATTTTTTTCACCTCCGTAAAAGGGTTTTCTCCCTTTTTTTCTCGAAAGAAATATTTTTCTATAACCGTGTGGACTACCCAAAATACACAATTTGTAGATTTCACCATCAGGAATCCAAGTGAAGAAGACTGATGTTTGAGGAAGGGGGGAAAGGGAATGGGGAAGAAAATGATGATTCTGCCATACGAATGATATTTTCAAGTCAAGGGAGAATTTTCCTATATGTGCTTGTCTCACATTGTTGATTTCATCCGATTCCGAATGATAAATGACTTTTGTATGTCTGTTTCATAATAAAATTCTGGTGTATTATTGTAAATTCCTGGATTTTCCAACTGTACTCTCACACATGAGGAAATTTGATATTTTAAATCACGTGCGTCTGATGCGATGATCATGTCACTTCTTACACACAATATTTACAATCCACCCTCGCCATGAATGGCATATATTAGTGTCTCCAAAAAAATGTAACCCAATGTACTGGTAGAATGGGATTGGAGAAGAATAAAGATGATAGTCCCACTTAAGGGATTGATTGTAACTTTTTAAATAAATAAATGATATAAATAAATAAATGAAAAATTTGACCTAAATATCAAAGTCATCAAAGCCCAATAGCAAAGAACATCCTAACGGTAAGAATTTAAATTTAAATTCAATGGTTCTGGCGCACCTTTTAGATCAGGAAAATTTCATTAAGTCAAAATTCATATCCCTTTCTTTCTTAAAAGTTTTGCATACAGTAGAATTCCTCAAATTTGAACATTTGGGGGTTATAGATGACATTTCCCACTCCTAAAATTTGACAATATTTTCAAAAACATAACGGAATTCATGTGAAATGTACTTTTTTCTAAATTAAGAAAAAACCTTTAGATTTAGAAGAACAGATATATCATATTAATGTAATTTATTATGAAACAAATGGAATTTGTTGCGCAAGTTAATATTATACGATAATATTGAGGAAACACCAGTGAAAAATTGTTCTAATTCAGACTCCACGTAAAACTTTCCATGCATAACCTCAAATTTTATATTTTGAATTCAACCGTCGGCGCGTTCCAATTTGAGAAACTCGACTGTATGTCTTGTCTATCCTACTCTTTTACACTCTTCTTTTTTTTGAATATTACATCAAATTAAATTTAGTTCAGTCCAATTTTTAGTCCGAAAGAGTGAAACTGCTAGAATAAAAGCTCCCAGATGGAAATGAATCGCAACGGGCAACCCAAATTCAGTAGATTTCTGAAATCAAACCTAATAACTTAGATATATTAAAAAGAGTTAAATTTATTCTCTCTGTTCTTGAAGTTTTCAATAAAACTGCTAGAACTGGGGTTGCCAGATACAATTATTTTACATCGAGAGTCCTGGTTTTTAGCTTTTAATTAATTGCAGTAAAATATTATTCTTTATTAGAAATTTAATTCTGAAATTATACCTCTTCCTCTCTTTTTTTATATGTTTACGTAAACTACTAGAATTTAAGGTGTCATATGATACAGGATCTGCAATAATCAATTTAAATTAAAGCACTATTGCCGGATATTGTAGCTTGTACTTTTAAAACATCAGAAACTTAATTAGATAGCAAGTTTAATTTGTAGTTCACGCAGATAGTAATTTTCATTTGATCTGCTAGAATTAGAACTACCAGACGATAGTGATATTGCATAGAGCATTTGTAACTCCAGCACTTTTAATAACTTATTATTTTGTTGAACTATTAACAATTTAAATTGCAAACAGATCTATTTCTGTATGCTTTTCTAGATACATTTAACTGAACTGCTAGAATTGGTTCTGCTTGACAAAATCGTATCACTACGCATTCCTATTTATAGTTTTTTTTTTTAATTTTAATTTTATGAAATTTTATCGATCTAAAAGGTGTGCCAAGGGCACGAATTTTAATTTTAAAAAACTGTCTTGCAGAAATAATTACACCTTCTCTCAATTAACTCATTCAATCAAATTCAAAGTATTTTATTTGGATCATTAAAATAAGTTTTTAGAGGCTGGTAATCAACGCTAAGACGGCGGTGGCCGCTAAAAAACTACTGTGTACTTTTGCTTATCTTGTGATGTTCTTTGTAAGCATTGCTGATGAACAAATGTCTATCTATCTATCTATAGTGCCCGTTCTCTAATCCGGATCGGCGTAAGCCGAACGAGTTATCGACGGTTACATTCAAAATAATTTTGAGGTCATGTGTACATGGATGTTCAGTGATGTTTTTGTTCAATAATTGAAGTATAATAGCACAGAATTCTCTAATTATATCTTTTTAAGCTTCATTAAAACTTTTATTCTAACTGTAAGAAAAAACTTGTATTATATTTTCGAGATGTTGAATAAATTCAAAAAATCCATCCGGATTACGAAGCGGACATCTGTCATATTATCTTCCAATCATCCGGATTACAAAGCGTGCACTGTATTTCTTTTCAAGGTGTCCATCGCCGTCTTACTGCTCGTTGTAAGAAAAAATTCAGTCCGATCGAATCAAGCCTGAACCTACCTAAACCTCATCATTCCGTAAAATTATTCGCGGCTTAAAATAACTTTAAAAAAATATAAACACTGAATTTTAAGTAGAAATGTTCTCGTAGAACGTTTTTTCTCGTTCTCTAGAAAGAAACATTTCTGAACGTCAATCTTCAACGAAAACAAACCCTTAAGACATGGATTCTTTAAGATTGTCCTTCGATCTGGGAATGCCTTAAAGCATCCCATGGGAGCTGCTTAAAGTAATCCCTGGACCGGAGACCTACAAGTACCAAAAGGGATGATTTTTATTGCATCCCTTGTCAGGCAATTCAGCTCTCGGCGGCAGGAGGATCAACTGAAGGGGTGGAAAAAGAATGGACAATGATTCCTTTCTTCCTTCCTCAATTGTGGCAGCCTTTTTTCATCATTCCCCAATCTACTCCTCCCCACAAATTGTACACAAATTGTAAAGAGTTTTCATGGGGGGATGACCTCAAAGTTGACGAGGTGACATCCCAAAAAGACCACTCCTGCATCATCCACCCCCGAAAAAGGGATGAAGAATAAAATCTAAATTTGTCGTCGTTTTTTTTCTCGTCCTCCAGGAGAAATGGTCGATGATTGCCTCCAGGGTGTATTATTTTGTGTATGGTATTTGTCCCACAGTATCAATGTTTTTTCTACCCCCCTCCTACATGTCCAGAAGTTCCAGAGGGTGCGATTTTCACAAATTTGTGGATAAATTTTGGCTGTGAGCAACCCTCTGTGAAATCTACATATTGTGTATTTGCAATAGATTAAATAGATTTATTTCTCGATAGGGTTTAAAATTATCCCAAAAGATGAAACTTTGATACACCCAAACAATTCAAACTGCCAAAGTATTTCCCGGACCCAAATCGCCACTCCTCAATCCACCCTCCACCCCAAAAATACAGACATTTCCCCGAGAGTTCTATATATGCGGCAGAATGGGATATTTATGGATATTTATGCTGAATTTGAATAGAGATTTGTGTTTGATTTATAGCTTTTTCGGAGGAAAATTCACTGTGTGCATTTTCCACGGGAAAATTCTCTTCCAATCGACACTCGTGCATCCTCTCTTTTGACAGAGATAAGCTTTCAAATGATCTATTGTCCTGAAAAGGACTCACTGAGGAGATTCTGCAACTTTTATCGCTTTCTTCCTGGAGGAATTCTTGTGCCCCATACATTAAGGAATTTGTGGCTTCTGCAAACATTTACTGAATGCAAAATATTGTATCAATCGTTCTGATTAATCGTTTCATTTTAACCCTTTAAGAAAGAACGAGGTTAATATAAATTATCTATAAGGAAATTCTGTAATAGTATGACAATATCATATGATAAATTTTTAAGATAAATTCAAGTGTAGAACAACATTAAAGTTCAGTGAGTATCTAATGACCTTTGCAAGTAGCTCTATGAAGCTCTCAGTAACTGATATGAATCGGATTTTTAATTAGTTTATCCGATTTTAGCACATAAAAATTTTAAATTTGTCATACGACATTGCCATGATACAGAAGTTCCATACAGATCAAACAAGTTCCTTATTCTCAAGAAACTTCCCCTATCTATTTTTGTACTGTCCATTTGAGCTTTTAAAATAGAATAAAAGAACATTTTAAAATAGTTTCAGTTCAATATCAATTGCATTTATGTTCGAACTGAAGACCTCGAGTTAACAAGACGAGTGCTCTACTAGTAGAGTTTACAATCTCTGCTTGACTTGCTACACGACCTTAACCAATTGCATTTTCCACTTCAATCGAACACTCTCCATGATTCCATGAAGCATACAGTGGGTCCCGGGATTATGCCTGTCGGAATTAGGCATATAAGGGGATTATGCAATCATACTCATGCATATTTTCCTACCAGTGTGAACTAATTTGTCAAATATTTTCTTAAAACACCCTGAAGTGCATACAAATTTTTGAGGCGTAAAGGACAATGGCAAGAAATGTATCTGAACTGGTCCAATCCTTATGATTTGGTGTATGATTAAAAAATTACCGAGACCCAAGTCAAAAGGGACTGTCTGTCCCTTGAAAATTAACGATATTCTTATGAAATTTCACGATTTTGACAATTTATTACTCGAAAACGGCTTGACCGATCTTAACAAAATTCGGCTCAAAGTCGACATATTACTTAAAATTTTAAATATATATTTTTATATTTTTCCTCTGACTGGTGCATCTGGTAGCTCCCATACAAACTTGTCCTTTTTTAAAGCGATCGAGTATTGTAAGTCAATACAACGAAAATTTATTTTTGTGTTTAAATAAACCATCGGTATTTTCGGTGTCCTGGTGTGTCTTCAACATATCTCCCGAAAGATATTAAGATTCATTTCTTTTGAACAGTCGAAGCTGAAAATTAGCCTGAAAAATTGGCGCTAGTAATATTTTGCATATATTACGACGTTTTTGAAACTTCGGGTAAGTGTGCCAAATTCCGGCCAGCTTGCAATTTCGGCCACCTTTTTTGTTCCTCGAATTTCCATGAATTTGTAGTTTTTACGTACTCTAGAGATTATGCAATGCAAAAGAATAACAAAAAATGTAGCTTCGGCAAACGAGATGACGTTAAAAAGGCATTGGAAGAATTCCTGAAGGGCAAGGAATTATAAGAATTAAAGTGGCCGAAATAGGGCACCAAAGCCATGCCTACATTTTTATTCATTTTAAAATGTATTAAGAATGATTTTAGAGTAAATAAAGACGGTAAACTCTTTACAAAGTTCCAAGCAACACTCTTTAAGAAAAAAGAATAAAAAAATCAATTTGTATTTAAAATATTACATTTCAAACTTGATACTTTGGCGCTTGCATGCAACTATGTCAAAATTTGGCACACTTACCCTATTTGAAAAAAATTGCCTGAAGTTATGGAAATGTTCTTAATCTCGGGACCTTCTGTAGTGTTTATTTGACTGAAATTTCCCTACTATGAAAATGTATCTAGCTAAAATTTTGTCATAAAGAAATTACAGAGGGTTCCGCTTTGAAAGAAATTCTCAGGATTGAAAAAAAGCCCGCGAATTCACTCCGGTGACATAAAAAAATTGCATACCCACCGGAGAGGTCTTTGAAATAAGTTACGGAAACGCCGTGATATAATGCAAAATATTTGCGGCGCCATTTTTTCAGCCTATTTTTAGCTCTAAAGGTTTATAAGAAACGTATTTCAAATTTACAGCATGAAAAATATTTGCATATATTTAGGGGAATTTCGAAAATTATTTTATAAATGAACTCCCAATAGTAGGCAATTCATATCAAATTCTTTCAATCCGTTTTCACGGAACTGCCTGATCTTGTATATGAAAAACGAGAAAAGATTTGTATCTCAGTGCGATGGAATCTCACTGAATGTTTTGCCAAATGGAGAAATATGAAAAAAAATAAAAAAGCAAAAATATAAACTAGAATTTAACCTTCTTTTGACCAAATTTTGCAAAACAATTTTGATAAAAGTCCGGTTTGTGCAGAAAATACTTTTGACCCATTTGCTATGAATTTATAAACAATATTCAGATTTACTAAATCCAATAAGTTTCTCTTAAATAGAGGAGACTGAGGCAATTTTGTCAGGAAATTATTAGAAATGATTTTTTTGTCTATAATTTGCGAAAAAACATGTTTGAATCAGACTGATAAATATTTCAATGAATAAGAAGGGAGTTAAATACACTGAATAAAAAGCAATTTGCTCAATATTCTTTCTAAGGCAAGTGATAAAACCCTAGTATTAATTTTACCACTGACTAATTCTGCCCCGATCTCCCCTATTAGCTATTTGAGAATATGCACACTGAGAAAAAAACGGGGGTTCGAATAACTTTTTTTCCTCATAACTTTAACACTTTTTAGGTGTAAAATATATCAACATTTTCTAATGTAAATTTTACATCTTTTTTAGGGTAAAATTGACATGAAAAAGGGTAACTTTAACCCCTAATACACCTAAAAATTACACTGCAGGGTAAAATAAATATTTCCGGAATGTTACTTTAACTTTTTCGGATTTCCCTCAGTGCAGAACATTTCGCAATAATATTTTGTTTATTGGGCATTATCCTAAAATTTTATACTCTTCAAAGTCAAACATACCCGCAACTGCCCCACTTTCTCCAATAAAAAATGGAAATTCATTTATTTCACTTACCTATGTTTTATTGAAATATTCTTATTATTTTGTAAGATTTGAGAAGGACCACAGAAAAATTTACAAATCGTCCTTAGGGAAATTATTAAAAATTCATATAAATCCCGTGATTTTTCAATAGGAAGTTTTGAGGGGTTCTCTTTTTTTCTGACCACTTTCTGCGGTGTACAATATGTTCTCTCTCATCCTCCAGACCCTTGTCCGATGCTCGAGCTGCCCCTTTTTCACCATTGACAATTCAAGGGTGGAAAATCTAGGGATGTCCCAGTCCTCCCCAACTCCTCAAAAGCCTGTAGCGTTGAAGGCAGTGGAAAAAAAACGAAGAGAAAAATGCTCTGAGGATGGATAAATTTCTGTGAATGGGCAATTGAACGAGATCACATCACGGATATTGGAAAATCGTTTTTTTATTGCCATTCAAACTGACAGAAAATTGTAATATAATTTATTCGGAAGTTGCAACAAAGTCTTCTCCCCTTTTTTTCTGGCGTGCGTCTTCCTGCCACAGGAAAAGGGAGAGCATTTCATTTTTTTTCCACGGTGAACAGAAACAGATATTTTTCCCGAAAAAATGTACATATAAAATGTGACAAGAGGGGTGGGATATTTTCATGTGAAATTTATTTGACTACCCAATAAAAAAATGATATTACAAAGAGATTCATTCTTTCAACAGTATCATTCGTTATCGCATGATGCAACTATTACAAAATTGTATCTTTCCATGGCTCAAAGTACCAACACATAATTTTTTTTTCTTCTTCAGTCTTTATCAAGAAAAAGTGTTTGAAAAGAGAGAAAACAGAGGAATATATCCGAGTGCAATAAAAGGCAGATAGTTGGAGAGTCGCTTCAATTAATGAAGTTCATTGTCGTTTTGACTGTGGTTTATTGTTTGTCACTAATAAGTGCTATGAGAAATAAATGTTAAACAAGGAGTGAGGAAATGATATGTATTAAAAATAGTTCAGTAATTAAATATTTGTCATTAGGCGCCATCATCGTCACCTTCTTATCGACTTGTCGCCTCCATGTCGCCATCAACCAGTTCAACTGCGTGCCAGGAACGGAAAACCATCTAAAATGAAACAGAACTGCAATGATTTAGAATAAAAACATGCTCCTATTCTCATTGTTTAATTGGCGAACTTACTGAGGAAGAATATTGGTTAGGAACTACGGCCATGGAGCTCAAAGTGGTCCAGAGAGAAGGTACAGCAGCCTTAAGAAGCTATCACATTGAAACATGTTAATAGTAAAGCAATTGTGCAATTTTTAATATTGAGTAAAACTTTGAAATAAGTTTTTTTAGTTAACAAAAAGTTAAATTTGATGAGTGAATGATTCAACTAAAATTTAGTCTAATTTATAAATTTTTATATAAAATAGTTGTAGCAAATACAATGCATTAGTTGATTTTTTCTAAATTTGATGCAATTCAATCATTTTTTACTTTTAATTTTTCATATTATCCCACTTTGGTTCCCGAACTCCTGTATGGCTGTAAGTACTAAAAAAATAATTACATTACAAAACATTTAATATTTTATTCCATTGAACTAAGACTTGAACCACTTGATGCATAAAACTTCAATTTAAATAATTTGCTTTTCACCAACACTGTACTAGAAATTTTACTCCAAATTGTTGTAAATATCCCTTAATCCTGTACTAAATTTTTACATTTTTGTACAGTCAGAACACCTTGAGAACTATATTTGATTAAAACCATTTTAACAGTCTTTTATGTATTAGTTTTTCATAGATTTTCATTATTCTAAAGCAAACGGAATGTGAAATCTCTCATTTAGTTCATGTCTGTACTAAAAATTGATTAGTGTTTCATAATTTCTTCTACTTCGTCATACAAAACGCTACACCAGAGAACCAGAAACAAAATTACTATAATATAAAGCAAAAGTATTGTTACTATGAAGGTAGGTTAAAACCTTCTAACCCTTTGTAACCACCCTCAATTGACTTACGACCGAAGGGATAGAAGGCATACCAGAATTCAATTTGTAGACTTTAATTTATTTGACTAATATATTTTTATTTCGTTTTCTTCGTCCAGGACATTCCATAGGAAATATTTTAATACCCGGAGCCGAATAGATCACTTAAGGGTAAGGGGGTTCTCCCCCTTACCCTTAAGTGATCCCCAGCAAGATCACCCTTGGATTAAGAATCTTAATTGCTGAGTACTAATAATTTAAAAATTCTGTATTTAGTACATAAATAAATATAAAATTTTACGTCAAAATTGAGCTTAAATCTTTGAATGAATTTTTAGTACTATAACCCTAAATTAGTGCTAATGCCATTTAACTTAACTAAATCTTTCGAAACTGTTTTATTGCTTCCTTTATTTGATTTAGTACACAAATGTACTAAATGTACAATTTAATTTCAAACATTTCATGCAATTTAAAAAAAAAAGTTTTGAGAACTTTCTCGGCTTTAGCATCGACATGTTGGTAAAGAAAAAAATATGTTCAATTTTAAGTTTAATTTGACAGCCCAATAAGATTATAATATTTCAAATACAACATGTAAATAATCTCCTTACCTTTTATATTAATTTCAATTAATTTAGTACATACATGTACTAAATGTGCAATTACACCAACAATTTTAATTGCTGACGCCATTTTTATCGCTTCAAAAATCCAAATGTAATCTTATGGATGTACATCGTTGAGATAGAGTTGGATTTTAAGCAGGATGACTTCTGTGTAAGGTTATAAATACTAGAAAAATTATTACATATTTATAAATGGAGTTTTTATTTATTTTTTAGTAACACAGTGTAAAATCTCAGCTTCTAGCCAAATTATTGTCCAAAAGTATCGAAAAATGCTTTTTTATCTTAATAGTCTATCTTCTAAGTTATCTAATTTTCTTGCAATATTTGAAAAGAGGCTAATTGTCGTCCGTTGTCTTTACTTTTTTGTCTTTTTAGCTCTTACTTTTTTTTTAAAGAAGATGAAAAAACCATTAAAATAATTTGTTTCTGTCACTTTGCCACTAAAAACTCTAAAATGAGATTAGATTGAACTTCATATCTTTCAATTCGATCTTTCCCTTGTATTTTACTCATCTTTTTGTTTATTTAGTATATTTATGTACTAAATGTTTAAATTTATCTCAAACTTTGGCGGCAGTATTGTTCTTGTTTTTGTCAATGCAGAACAATAATTCAATTAAACCTTTTTCCAATGCATTATTTATCCATTAACTTAATTTAGCACATACCTGTTCTAAAAATTCAATTTTATATTTAATTCTAAATTTTATTTTAATGTATAATCATTATTAACTATACAATGATTAGTGTTATAAATCGCGTTTAGTGGTTCAATTTAATATTTCCCCTACGTTTTTTCGTCCTCCGGTTTATTTAGTACATCTATGTTCTAATGCCCATAGCACACATAAGATACTAAATGCTGAATTTCGTTTTAAACTTCGGTAGCAATATTTGAGAAATTCAAAAAAATTGCAGTAATATTGGTATTGCCAATCGAGCATAACATTTCAATTAATCTTCCTAAATGTTGCAATTTTGCACATGCCTGTTCTAAAAATTAAACTGCAATAGCTCAAATGTTGCTGTCCATCGCATTTGACAATTCAATTTAAACTTTCCTCTGTTATTTTTTTCATATTATAGTTTATTTTATTTTTGTTTATCTATCTGAGATAAATAAATACCCATATTTGATGCATTCATGCACTAAATAATTAAATGTTGAATTTCGTTTTGAACTTTGGTAGCAATATTTGAGGAATCAAAAAAATTTTCAGAGTTATTAAGTATTGCCAATCGAGCATAATATTTCAATTAATCCTTTTTCCAATATGTTTTTATCCAATCTTGTAATTTAGCACATGCCTGTTCTAAAAATGAAACTGCAATAGCTCAAATTTTGGTGTTCATCATGTTTGACAATTCAATTTAAATCTTCCTCTGTATTTTTTCATCCCGTAGATTTTTTTTTCATCAATATGAGATAAATAAATACCAATATTTGGTACATTCATGTACTAAATAATTAAATGCTGAATTTTGTTTTAAACTTTGGTAGCAATATTTGAGAAATTAAAAAAAAATTGCAATAATACTGGTATTACCAATCGAGCTTAACATTTCAATTCATCCCTTTAGCACATGCCTGTACTAAAAATGCAACTTTGTCTCTTCACTTTGGAATTTTCAGAAAATACAAATGTAATAGCCCCATTATAAGTGTCAATCGTGTTCAACGTTTCAATTAAATCTTCAAAGAAAGTCATACTTGTGAAGCTGCTAAATAAAAAAAACTTTCTAAGAAGTCTGCAAAAATAGAAAAGGAATTGGAGACATGTCAATGGGAGGCCAAATGGTAAAGACATTATTTATGAAAGAGACTGCACAAGTTAAATTCAGAGCATTTTCTTCATATGCTCGTCAATTTTATTGCTAAAATCGTAAAATTCACCTCCTCCCACTCATTTTGAGCAGGAAAATGAGAGCACAAATGGTAATCCTTTCCCAATGAGCGATGCTGTAGGTAATTTGAGCGTCCTAAAACACTCTCATCTCTTGTTTAATATTTATCTATTTTGCTTTTTTCATGTGTTTAGAGACTCAAAGTGATTTGTATATCTCAATTGGAGTATTGAATCTCAAGAGATGAAAATACCGAGATATCTGCCTTGTTTTTGGCGGGAAAATCGGGCGGGAGAGGGAGAATGCGTGGGTGGCGCTCTATAAACTAAACACAATTATAAATAATATTAATGACTCAATTTTATGATCATTTTCATGTACGATGGAAATTCAATGCTGAATGAGTGAAAGAAGTCGAGAGGAGCATGTTTCACAATGTTGATGCCCATAAAAGATATAAAATATCGTTCAACTGTGTTTGTTGTGTAAATATTTTCCATGTTTGTTTGGGGTAGAAAAAAATGAATAATATCAATTACATCCATTGCTTTAGTTCTCTTTTTTTTTCCTGGCTACAGAGCAAATTGATGAATTTTTGAGTATTTTGCCAAATTTTGATTTAACAAATTGCTGGGTAAAATACCCAAGACTTATAGCGCAGGTGGAAATTAATAAACAATTTTATTGCTTCCTCAAACAAAATATCTCTCCTCACAGCAATTTGGATTAATAATACAGAAGAGTGGATGGAAATAAGTGTGATATTTGTTTAAATAATAATATTTTCAGATTCTGTAGGTTTTTCCTTTCAAATTTGGACGATTTTATGGTGGTAATAAAACCTCTGTTTAGCAACATTCTTCTTCTCGTCATTTCTTGTGCCTCCTTCACCATCTTCGATTCCAAGTTCCCAAAAGAAAAGAAGATTCTTTTGCCTCCTCATAAATTGAACACTGATAATTTCATAATTTTCCTTCACTTCCCCCCTTTGCCAGGAAAAATCTCCAGAGAGGAAAATTTGCCACAAAATTGTGATACTAAAATCCTTATTGGCGATATATCACACATAAAAAAGGGAGAATATCGGAAAGTTTTATTATTATTTATCACCGTGGAAAAGTACAAGAAGTACTTTGCTTCTGCAATTTTCGGATGGCTGAGGAAAAGTTTTTATTGCCACCCATAAATAGGCTATTCTGATTTTTCTAGGAACATTGACTTTCTCATAAAATACTGAACACATAATCACTTTGTCGTTCACATTCATGACTTTCCTATAATGGCCTTAAGGGCCTTAAGGTAAAGGGACTTTTGATGTAATTGTTGCTCTTAAAACTTTGGCGGTTTTACCGCTATTGCAGGTGGCGATTGATGTTTTACTCCGAAAGAAAAGATTTATGACAAGTTCTGTTAAAATAATCTAATCAATCAAAATAAAAGATCAAATGCTTGTGAAAATTCAAGGAGTCCCGTTTTAAAAGAATTTTTTGGGACCGAAAAAAATACCGCGAATTAACTCCAGTGACACAGTAAAATTGCATATCTGCAGGGGATATCTTTGGAATAACTTACGAATACGCCGTAATGTATGCAATATGTTTTAAGCGTTAATTTTTCAGTCTATTTTCAGCACCAATGGCTTACAAGAAGTGCATTCCAAATCTACTGCGTGAAAAATATTGCATACATTTAGGGGAATTTTAAAAATTATTCTTATAAATTAGCTCTCAATAGTAGGCAATTCATATCATTTTTTTTTCAGTCCGTTTTCTCTCAAGCCGGAACTCTCTGTATAAGGAAAAGTTCTCATGCTTTATACGATCCTAAGCTTGGTAAGGACTAATTTTTTTCTATGTTTCTGAATGCATGTTACTCCGCATTACATTTTAAAGTCTGGGCACTTCCCCCTAGTTTTTAAAAAAATGTGTGTAATGAATCACATTTATTGAGAAACATAGGGATGATTTGGTCTTTATGATGCTTGGGATCGTACGAAGCATGGTCCCTTTGAAGCTAATAGATCATAGGTTGTCTAGACAATACATAAACATAAGACTAGAACGTTAAATCTATAAATTAATATCAATAACTAAAACAATTACATGCCGTTAAGTAGGAGAATCTGGAGTGATTAAAAAAAAATTGGCTCGGTACGGTACAAAAAAGCTGCAGAACTATTTATCTAAAATTTAATAGTAGTTGAAAAGCTCATAATTTTGTCCAGTTTCTTATTTTGGACACTTTGAGGATAAAAATTGGACACTAAAAATAAATTGATTAAAATGATGGATTTTTATTCCAATATTTGATGAATAATGAATTATATCTAAATATTTGTTCTTTTACAGACTTCTATTTACAGCCAAGTTGTCCAAATTAATAACCAAGTTGTCCAAAATAAGAGTCAAATTGACCTCTACATAGCAATTCATTTTTAAACGTATTGAAACTAATTTTAGTAAAAATGAGATGATAAATAGCTTGCCAAGTTTCTAAACAACCCTTCTGAAAAGAAGGTAACAAAAAAAGTCAATTAGTATTGAAAATATTGCACTTGGAACATCGATGCTTATAAGCAGACTGGACCAAATTATGAGCCTTTACCCTACCAACAGTTCAAACAATGATTAAATCAAACGGAAACTTGGCAGCTGTTTAAAAACCAATATAATTCATATTTTTTTTATTAAAACTAAAAAGCGATTGATTGCGAGTAAGATTTCTTGAATTAATGTTGGTTATCTGTACAAGAGTTTTTATAGGAGAAACTTGGAAAGAGATTTTTTTTTAATTTTTAAATTAGGGTTGGGTCTCATGTTTTTCCTTATTTTGCTTTTAGCGCCTTCAGAAATATAACTTACTTTGAAGATTTAATTGTAACGTTAAACAGGATTGACACTAATAATGAGGATATTACACTTAGAATTTTCCAAAAATTATAAAGTAAAATTAAGGATACAAGCGAACTTGCATTTTAAAGTCAAATCTTCTTGTTAAAATTTGAGAGATTTGAAAAAAAATGTTTTTTTGCAACAATGCATTTTGGACACTTAGACACTGTTTAAGCACTTTTTGGAGTAATATTTTTAATTGAATTATTTCAAATAAGAGAAGCACGAGTACCAACAAATTATTTACATTTTAAATGTTTTTTGCACAAATTCTGAATTTGTTCTGCATTTTTGCGAAATGCTTAAACTCGTGGCAGTATATAAAATGAACTAGCTTGCAACTTCTTCTACTATTGCTAGAAATATTACAAATTTTTTTTCGACACATAAATTGAGTATCGATTAGTACGAGAATTAAACCGATAATGGTTGGTCAGCCGGGTAGAAAAAGAATGCATTGATTTCCATGCTCTCATATTTATCCCCGGGAAAAGTTGTGAAAGGAGGATGTGCAAACACTCAATTTCGGTGTGACAGACTCTTAAGTGACCGCACCGTCCTTCAGAATGGACCTTTTCACGGAAAGGCACTTTTCCTCCTCTCGGATCTCCCAACAATGACCACTTGACTTCGATCCACTTTGCTCGAGCGCGTGTCTGGAGGGTGGAAATTTATCACATCGGAAACTGGGAAGCATTTCAGTTTCAGCATAGTGTCGGAAGCTGTAATGCTTCTTCAAAATCTCCACGAAATCCTCCCTCAAATCCCCATCCTCTTGACTCTTTTGACGAAGGTACCAGACTCAAAATGAAACATTCTACTATTTTCCAGGGAAATATCATCGCAAAATTTCAATTCAAAATCTCTTGCCTCATACTCCACTGCCAAGCCCATTTTCAACACTTAAACTCCGTCAAACGATTAAACGTATTCCCGCGGAATGCAGATCAAAGAGGCGAAAATCATTAAAATTGAAGTTTTACCAATAAGCACCAAAGTGCACAAAGCCCTTCAAAGAGGTTCACCCTCGACGGCGCAATAAATAATTGAAAAGAAAAATCATCGGGAGCAAAGTACAAAAAAAAAGTGCAACTGGGGATGAAAAAAAAAATGGAAATATCGCGAGCATTTTCGTGGAAATCCAATTATGAATACAAAGTGCGACCTCATCCCACCAGCCACTTTACCCAGCAGAATCACGCGCGCGTGGGAGGATGAGGCTCACATTAGACTACCACCTACTCCTTCAGATGGGGTTGGTACGGCATTTTTTCCTGTTTACATATTGCGGTTTTTGATACTTCCCCCGGTGAGTGCGCGCCTCCCAAAACGGATCCCTCCTTTGGCTCACGATGACGCCGAGTGGATGATAAGTCACCAAATGGTTGAAATGTCTCACACTTTGCGCCAAACATTTGCCAAACCCCGTCGAGACGTTACCTCTTTGGCGAAACACTCGGAAAAACGGTGGATAAGAAAAGTACGTTTTCGTATCTACCGGTTAAGGTATCCCTATAACTTCTGATAAACTTTATACTAAACACTTAAGGAGACTCGAAGTAGCCTGACCGGGAAGTACTTGGAGACCAACGAGGAGGTCTTACAATCCTCAGATGCTCTACAAAAAAATAGGGAATGATAGGAAACTCCTTAGAACCTAAGGGAATTGACAGACCCAATGATTATCTGAAAGACGGCTTAGCGTAATTATATTCGACAGGGGCATGACATTTCCTATGTTTCCCACATGTTTCTAGAGCGCCGGAAAAACTTTTGAGTTCATTAGCTGTTTTCTGTCATTGTAGAATGAATTAGCAATTAGAACTAATACAAAATAAAAGTCAATTTAATAACGAAGAGGCAACCGAAAACCCCAAATTGGCAGCCTACGTAGTTTTGAAGATATCTCGTGAAATGTGTACGAAAACAGGAAAAAAATTACACTAAAACTGGCGGCATTTTTCAGAGCTAATGTCACCCCACTGATATTCGAAATAATGATTAAACTACATTTCCATCATTTTCCACTAAGCCATCTCTCGGCTTAAATTGTATGTCTATCAAGAACCTGAGACTCAGACGAAGACCCATGTAAACCCATGGAAACCGACAAGGAATGCTTAGGAACTTGGAGAGAATCCTAGGAACGCTAGATAAATGTGTATCTCATTTGCTTTTAACGTGTTTTAAGCAGCTTATTCTTTTAGCGGCAAATATGCAAGGACATAGATTTATTTGTATCTCGAGATCCTAAGCAGTATCTTACCTTATTGAGTAATACTAGACATTGAACCGTTTCGATTCTGGGGTAAGGCAAAATCCACGTGATAAGCAAGTTTCCTACTTATGGTAAGTTATGACTGTCCAGTAGGCGATCAGAGCGATTGATCAACGCGTTCAGTTGATCTCGGACTGCCTGCTCGCGCCGATCAGTTCATGCTGATCAGTTTGACTAAACGAGAGGTCACACTGATCTGGTGTTAATATTCTGTTACTTGTGTCGATCAGTCTCCATGATCAGCTGATCGTGCCGATTGATCTTTATAATCGTCAGATCGCAATGATCAGTGAAAATGATCGCAAAACCTTTTTGATTAGTCTCGATTACCGGCTTATCGCGTTGATCAGTTTACATAAGCAGCTGATCGTGCCGATCAGTCTGCATAATTGAGAGGTCACACTGATCTAGTCTTCATAGTCGGTTACTCGCGTCGACCAGTTTGCATGAACTGTTATTATTAATCGTATCGGGATATACATATCTGTTACAATTTAATCATGTTGTCGTATATCTCGTGCTCGTTTAGGAAGAATTTGCTGATAGGAGATCGCCCGGGAACGCCTTCCTCGTAGTGTGGACGATTCTTCTATGTTTCCTGAGTTTTTTGGCAGAGGCGGTGCATTTTTATTACGTTATATCACAGTGAAAATGTCTTTTTCTAGACATTCAGATCTTTACACGGGGCAGACTCGAACTCACAGCACTGTGAGTCAAGCCGGGGATCAATCCACCCAAGAGCCAACGGTCTTACCTATTGCCCTAGACACACTTAAGACTTAAGCCGAGAGACGACTTAGTGGAAAATGATGGAAATGTAGTGTGACCATTATTTCTAATATAATTACGTTAAGTCGTCTTTCGGCTAATCCTCAGGTCTGTCAAGGCCCTATTGCGCCACTGAGATCCGCACATGAAGTGTTGATCGTTCCGATCAAGGTCCGAGGTCGTTCCGTCTCGGTGATCCCTCTTCATAACCGGCTTATCGCGATGATCAGTTTTTATAATCAGTTGATCATGCCGATCAATGTACATAAACGGCTGATCGGTGGGTATATATCGGTGGACAGACTTATTTACCTCCTTCTTGTCTGGGAACATATCGGAACCGACTCCGAAACCCTTTCCAAAAAAAAATAGAGGATCAAGAGACTTATAGGGCTACATTTGACACGACTTCATTAGGAACAAGCAGTTGAGTTTCAAGTAAGGTTAACTTGCTATATACAACAATACCTAACAACACTTCTCCCTCTGCTTCATCGATCTTCTCTTTGGGAATGTCTTTTGCTAGGGATCTTGGGACGAGATAGCTATTTTAATCACTAGGTGCAAATGACACTCAGAAAAGAGCTCTGTGGAAACAGCTCTTAATTTAGCTCTTGATATAAGAACGGGCATTCGTGTGTTGAGCTTAAAGACTATTTTACTTGAAGGAAAGCATTTATTTTAAAATATGCTTTGGTTCAAGAACGTACAGTCTTTGAATTTTCAGAGATGGCAAAAATAGTCTCTGGAAGAATTTTAAGTACTAACAAGTTCTTGGAGCAAAGCATAACGAGTTTTGATTCTAGTATTAGATTTTTTCTGCTGTATCGCAACAATTTTGACGTACACTCACAATTAAAAACACAATAGAATTTCACGTTTTTTTATTGCCCTATGCCACCGTATACACTTCTTAATTTATAATATTTCACATTCCCTATTGTTTTCCTAAAATCCAAGCGAAATTGATCAATTTTTGACTAAAAAAAACTCACATTTGGGAAGATATTTCTCCATCCGATTATCGCTGAGCGAGATGCCCGACATGTTTACAATTTTTTTTTCACCCGAACCATCTCACAAAAATCTTTTAATTTTTCCTCTATATAAGTTTTTCTAAATAAAAAACCACCTTTTCACAACACTCCAGACACTTGAGCGAGCTCGTGGGGCACAATATTCTAATTTTCAAGAAAAAAATATTTTCCTATTTTTCGAGCTTCACTTCACCAAATTTCCACGTAATTCTTATCGGCACTGTATTTTTTTGCACCACAAGACACTTCACTACTTGTAGAGGCTTCTCCCCACAATTTTCACTATAATTTTATTGAAAAAACTCGCGAAAACAATCACAACTTTGCGAATTAATTGCACTGTGAATTATTTTGTCTGTCATTTGACAGCACTGGAAGTCACTGAAAATTTTCTCTGGAGAGACGGTACTCTCTCTCTCTCGCTCAAGACGCGGCAGCTCTTAGTTGATCTGTTTTAGAAAACAGCTCTTGATTCTAAGCACGACATGTTTAGGTTGATTCGGCTCTTAAAATATTCTTACAGACAAGAGCTGCATTTTTGCAAATCCCATACAAAGTTAGAACTGCCTTTTTCTGAGTGGATATCTCACAGTTGACCTGATTATCCTTCCTGCTTCCATACCTTTAAGCAGTATAGGACTGCTTTCAATCACATTTAAATCTTGGTTCCGTAAGAAGACAGACCTCAGTTTCGAGCTTGAATAGGCTCATTCTGCATCATGAGACTTAGAAACCCAAGGGACTCAGGGAGTTATAACCAGGTAACTTTGAGTGTTGAGTGTAATTGGGTTAGATCATTGATCTTCAGAACTCTATGAAAAAGAGGGCGGTTTACTAACCCTCTAGCAACCTGACCCTGTTATGAGATTATACCCATGACAATCCGAGACAGATCCTCTACAGGTAACCATTCAAACGAAGGTTAAGGGATATGACTCATCAAAGATTCTCAATTTCTTCGCTCCAGAGGTTATTCTTTTCATAAGCGTTACTCCCCCGAATTATAAGCTAAAAGTGAAAAGTCCTCATTCTAGTCCAAATCACAGGTCAAATCACCACTATATCAATACACCGACACTTGAAATGTCTTCCAACTGTTTTATTCCTAAGACTTAAAGTCAAGCCAACTTTAGAAGGTTTAAGAACAGCAACTATTAGGGCTACATTTAAGTTTTTTTTCTAGTGTAGAAAATATAAGGCTCACGTTTTGACGAATGATCTACGTTATATTTCTTACAAACACGCTCTCCTGTCCCATTCTCCAATTCACAACTTCTTTTTGCCAGACATCAGCCACAATACACATTTTGGCAAATGTGTAGGAGGATGGGAAGAAAATTCTTGGGAGAAATCACAGAAAAGACGACACATTTCGTTCCAGGGACAGGACGAGGATGAAATAAATGTGTTAGATGAGGAATTTTTACAAAAGAGGAGTCACGATGTGTGCAGAGACTCGATAAAATGCCAAGAAATCAGACTCCTGTTGGGATCTTGAAGAAAACGAGGTAAGAATGGAGGAGATTAAGTGTCTCCTTCCATCTTTCCCAGTCACTTCGCTCATCTTAAGGTTTCCTACCAAAATCTTCGCAGATTCTCAATTGGCCTTCCTCTCCGACAAAGCATACAAACATTGTCATTTTTTTCACGCAAGAAATGACACAGAATTTTGGCGGGATTATGATTTTTTGGAGGTGGGGGGGATTTAATGTTTTGTCTGCACTTCCCATCAACATTTCACAATTCCATTTCGATTGAACATCGAATGGAATTGATGAATTTTCGCGTGGACTTAAAAAATTTAATATTTTTGCCCATCTCACTGTCATTTGGACGAAAATCCCCATTCTGGGGAAGAGATCAAAATGACCATGGAGGTGAATGACGATGGAGATATAGAAGATGAGATTCTACTGTGATTATTGGCGGCATGATCTTTGATCTTGCATGGCACAAAACACAAACACCAACATGGTTTAATATGAATCAGTGATCTTTGCCGCTATCACTTTTTATATTGACATTTTTTCCATTCATTTCTCCATCTGCAGAAAAATATGTTACAGATCGACGAGAGAGTGAGACAATTTACTCCCATCATCATCGGCGACTGGCTCAATTGTAACAAATAATTATCCAGAAATCCTACTAATAATTCCAATTAAATTGCTCTCTCACAACATGGACATTTTTCAAAGCATCACATTTAATTGGGTGAGTGAGAAAAATGAGGGAAAATACGATGTACTTTATTGCAAATTTGTCATTATTGTCGATTATTAGAAAGTTAAGAGAAATGTGATACCTTAATGAAATTTATGTACAGGCAAGGTACTGCAATTCCGTTTAACATCCATAAGAGTTACCGTTAATTAAAATTTTTGTATTACTGACAAGACTGACATCTGTCAAGATGACTTTTGTTTGACAAAGAATGAATAACTGGTCTATAGAGTAAACTGTAATCGGCGATCGGCATATCGGCCCCGATCTATAGTCAAAAATCGGCAGATAGGCACTCGTAGAGGTCGCAAACGGCACAGTTATGTACCTTGAAAAAAAATCACATTTGTATTTCATTTTGGCTAAAACATTTTTGTTAAGTATTTTGGTAAAAACGGTAAGTAAAAAATTCACTTGGTAAGTAAAACACCAAAATTGGTAAGTAAAAAAATCAAAAATAATAAGTAAAAAAATAACAAATGGTAAGTATAGAAATCAAAAAATGTAAGTAAAAAAATATTAAGTAAAAAAAAAAAACCAAAAAGGATACAAATGGTACAAGTATATTTTATAACTTCCCAAAAATTTCCCTTTGCCCAGAAAATTTGCTTTTGCCCCACAGGGTGAAACTACCCAATGGGCAAAAGATTACTCTGACTCAATTGTGACGCGCTTCTGGAGAACAATAAGTGGTCAAAAAAGTACTTGGAACTGGAGTCACTAAATGTGGGTAATATTTTCGTCCGATTTATATGAAAAATATTACTCATTAAAAAGTAATCGAAAGTACTCAAAATGAACGTCCTTTGCCTTACTGTTATTTAACGCGTTATAATATCGTCAACACAGAAACTTTAATACGAGTAATGTGACTCCGACTATGTCGGTGTCACACAACGGTTATTTTGAGTAATTTTAGTGTACAAACAGTGAAATTGACATTTCGTGGCAAAACACAAAGAAAATCTTCTGAAAATGAGTAAAAGACCGTTCAAATACTCTTCAACATATTATAGAAAATTAAAGAAACTTTCTGAAAATCACACTGAGATTTCTGGATGCAGCTCGAAAGAGGAAATTTGCGCAATATCTTCTTCAATTAGTCGAAGCAATAGAGGTCCGTACTAATTATATTCTTGAGAAAGAATTTCACTGCTACTTCAACCCATTTCAGACCACTGTAGTTCCTCAGAAGTGAATCAGATTGATGAAGTTCGTAGAGTATCATCGGAAGACGAGGAATCCTGTTTTAAAAAGGGACTAACTGATTGGGCAATTGAGCACAATGAGACTCGTGCTTCAGTCGATCATCTTTTAAATTTGTTGAGGACTCATAAATGCTTGGAGTATCTTCCGAAAAATAGTAGAACTCTGCTGAAATCTCCACAACACGTAAACATCACTTCTATGGGATCTGATGGTGAATTTTGGTACAATGGACTGGCGATAAACTTGAAGAAGCAATTCTGTGACATAAGGGAAGACACACAGATTTCCCTCAAAATTCACGTGGACGGTGTACAAATATACCGTAGCTCCAAAGTAGATTTTTGGCCAATATTGTACATGATTGAAGAGAAGCCAGAATTTTCACCGGGAGTTGTTGCTATTTATTGTGGAGATAAAAAGCCAGACAACTGTTCTGTATTCCTCAAGCAATTTGTTGATGAGCTGGAAGAACTTATGGCCAATGGATTAGTAGTTAACAACCACACACTTTCCATCAAAATAAAATGTGTCATCTGCGATTCACCTGCAAGAGCATTTATTAAAGGTAAAATTTCTAAATTAATGTCATTGTGCATGGTATTATTGTTTTATTCGTTCTACTTAGAGCGTACTAGAGAAACTGTCTGGTACACATTCGGAAGTTGCAAATTTGAATATTTTTCAACAAAATATTTAGAACTTTTTAGAAAAATGCTACATATTTTATCGCTAAGTATGGGTCTTATACAGCAAATTATCTGTGCAAAAATCAAACACTTTTACATATATATTATTGTGAGAAAATTGTCCTTTTGAATCGTTTTCTAAATCTATTTAAAAAAAAAACTGTCAAATTCTTTAATAACATTAATAAAATATTATGACAAACTTACTTCACATTAGAACAATTGCCTTCTAAAGATTTACATCTAGTATAAAAATAAAAAAAGTCAGATTCCTACGTGTGCTATTCAACCTGGTTTCGCCTATTTAAATATCAATTAATATTGATTTTTGTTGATATTGATTTATTGCACTGATTATTTTGAAATTTTTTTTTTAATTTCCAGGGACGGTTTATTTCAATCATTCGCATGGTTGTGGTAAATGTGAGATTGAGGGTACTTATTACAAACAAGAGAGACATATGTCTTTTGTCAGATCGAATGCCCGAAAGAGAACAGATGAAAGTTTTCGTGGAAGAAGAGATGAGTTCCATCACAGGGAAATATCAGAATTTGAACGCCTCAAAATTGATATGGTGCGTGATTTCCCTATAGCTGATTCACTTCATCTAATTGATTTAGGTGTAATGAAGAAAATGTTGCTTACCTGGGTTGTAACGAATAAGAATTACAACACAAAATTTTGCTGCAGAGACATTCAAGCAATGTCTTCCTTTTTAAAGGAAGTCAATTCTACGATGCCATCAGAAATTCATAGACGCGCTAGGCCTCTCTCACATCTCAAAAATTGGAAAGGAACAGAGTTCCGTACATTTATTCTATATTTGGGTCCAGTGATTTTAAGAAACCTTTTGCCAGACGATGCATATTTCAACTTTATGTTGCTTTTTTGTGCAGTAACCATCTGTTCATCAGATTATTACAAAAATTTGCTTAATGTTGCTGAAGTTCTATTCGCCGAATTCATTGAGACTTACACATAAATGTCTATGGAATAGATGCAATTGGGAGCAACTTACATGGCCTCATTCATCTTGTAGATGATGTGAGACATCACGGCTCTTTGGATAAAATATCATCCTATCCTTTCGAGAGCTACCTCCATCAAATTACTCAAATGGTAAGGGGTGGACACAAACCACTCACACAAGCAGCAAAGAGAATTATTGAAAAATCTCGTCGACAAAATGAAAGCGTACCAGAAATCACCTATCCAATTTTGAAAGGAAAAATATCACAGGATCACGATCTTCCAGATTGTAGTGGATCATTCAATTGCGTCCTGATTACTCATAATTTGTTTTTGAAAAACGATTTAAAAAACAAATGGATTTTAACTAAGGGCAACAAAATTGTTCAAATGATTAATGCAACTAAGCTCAATGGTGAGATAAATATTTATGGCACAGAGATTAGAAAATGTGGGGATTACTTTGAAAAACCAATAAGATCATCTCATTTAAATATTTATTCCACTAAATTTGTTACTGGTGAAAGACAAAGTTTGTACAGAATCCAGGATTTGAAATGCAAACTTTTTTCAATTCATAGTTCAAACGAAATAATTTTTTTTCCATTACTTCATACTCTTACTGATTAGCTTTAATATCCCGAGCAAAAATAAAATCTTATAACTTCACACATTATTGTTTCCTTTACAAAAAATAATGCACAAATCTTGCTTCCTTACTGTATATTTGCTATAGATATTGATCGCTCATAAACAAATATTTTTAATCAGCGTTTGTCGAACCTTCTGAATATTTTACTTTTTCTTCTGCTTGGATCTAGCCAAACTATGTTTGAGGATCTTTTCTTTGAAAAATTTCTCGTTTTCGATGGTGGAGTATCTTTCATCAGCAAGCTTGACTATATCATAAAATGCTTCAATAAAGTGAGTATAGGTCGAAAATTGTTTCTTAATATATTTGGTCTTAGCGCCTGTCCATGAGTAGTTAGTTAATAAATCCCTTGTGAAAATTTCATCAATTAGTCGGAATGCAATTTTATTACCATCACGATTGCCTGATGTACCTCCAAAGGATGACATCTGATGAACAAATTGCTCCCTGTAAGTCTTATTTGCAAGGTGCGCCTCAAAATCCTCCAGAACTGATTCATCTCCAATTGGAAAAATATCAATTTTTGGTGTATTCTTCCTCTTTATACCCCCTTTTGGATTTTCCTGCTCTTCCAACAGTCTGTCCAACTTTACATCAATCGCAGGCAAAAGTGAAAGATATTTCAAATTATCTTTTATCTGGTTAAGTTCCTCAAGAAACACAGCACAATTGTCGCATTGCGACAAAGTTTGTTCGACTGGAGCTTCGTTTCCTGATTCTATGTCTTCTTCTGCTCTTGCAGGAAAGTACTCTGGTTCTGGACACTCGACAATTTTGATTGAAGTTGGATCAGGACCAGTTTCATTTGCTAATGACGTCTCATAGTGACCTTCTGCTGATTCCGAGAAGTACACTGCATTGCATCCCTCAGTTTTAGAGACCAAAAAGTTAAAATCTTGCGACGCTGTACCTTGTCCGAGAGAGCATGTAGATTGCTTCCCTTTGCGGTGTTCCACTATTTCCGCCTCACTTTCAGTGTCTACAGTACTGAGAGCTTTTTCATATCGAACAGCCTCTCCGAAGGAGGCGATATCTCTCATCTTCACCTGACATTTCAACTTCATCCAAGATTTTTCTGAAATAAAGCAAAAATTGATTCGTGTATTTTCAGGGACATAAGAAATTGAGGTTATGTTCTCACTTACGAGGCTTGATCTTATCGTTGCTCCTGATTTTGTCAATATTTACACACTCCTTTGGCCAATAAAGCCTGCTGCCCTCCACCCATGTATCAGGACATGCCGCAACACAAGGGATACCGTCCTCAATTGTTTTTACGACTAGAAACGGCATTTTTAAGCTTTTCGCGATATCACTGTAATGGCGGGAGGTAGCTGTCACTATTTTTTTCTCTACACATACTCAAGGCGTTTAAACAACATACACTACCTTTTGTTTTGATCTTTCTTTTTGTGATTTTTTTAATCACATGAGCAAGAAACTATATCAGAATCTTGAACACCATTACTTTTAGAGCTTTCAGAACATATTAAAATTCATAAAAGAGACTGATTTGCAGAAAGAAGTCTTTTGAAAGAAAATTGAATTGAGACAATCATTCGTGCATTCTCTAAACACCTTGACTCAAGATTTATGTCTTGTTATGGAGGATGGAATATGAAAGATTCACCACGACGCACAATAATCATTAATTATTGGGGCTTCTATAACTTTGTTCACCGAAATTGATGTAAAATATTGAATTAGAAGAATGGAGCAATTTTCTATGGCAAATACAATTGCATATTGTAAAAAACATTAAATTTTAATTTGATATACGATATAATTTATTTTTTCCTGTATTTTTATTTGGGACCATAATTTACACGAAAACTATGTCATTTTCTTTCGGAAATGGTATGTTCCATGAATTTTCTTCACAAATTTATTATCTTACAGACTATTTAAGATGAATAGAATGTTACTTGAAGGAAAATGAGTGATGGAACACCGACATTGCTTCAGTCATAAGAATTGCTAACGACTACGAATTATTGTCCAATAAGTTTTAATTCGTATTCCGAAGACTAGCTGAAACTCGGCTTACAATTTCCAAGTCATCGTTTCTCAACAAAAATTACGAGTTATCGAGAAGTAAAACTAGGGTCATTTTTAAGGGCAATTTTACTGCACGTTACCGTTAAAATTACCGACATATTATTCCCCACTTTCTGTCATCCAACCCTCTGAGGACCGTCACAGGACTCGTTTTCGGATCCAGAGAACCTTAATCTGACAGTATTCTTCCTTAAAATTGCCGTTTGGGTAATAATTTCTCAAAACACAGAAAATTTTCCGAATAATTTCCGAAAACATAGAATATTTTCCTTCGCCTCAACAAGCAACACTGATAACTTCCCAAAACATAGAAAATTTCCCTTTGCCCCAAAGGGCAGAACTGATAATTTCCCTAAACATAAAAAAATTTCCCTTTTCCCCAAGGAACAGGACTAATAATTTGCCAAATCAAAGAAAATTTCCCTTTGCCCGAAGGTCAAAACTTATAACTTCCCAAAACACAGAAAATTTCCCGTTGTCCCAAAGAGCGAAACTCATAAATTCCCAAAACACAGAAAATTTCCCGTTGTCCCAAAGAGCGAAACTCATAAATTCCCAAAACACAGAAAATTTCCCGTTGTCCCAAAGAGCGAAACTCATAAATTCCCAATATACAGAAAATTTCCCTTTGTCCCAACCAGCGTTACTTATAAATTCCTAAACAGAAAATTTTTCATTGTCCTATCAGTGAAACATTTTAACATTTTTGATTTTTTTTACCTACTTTTGTTTACTTAACATTTCAGATTTTCTTACTTACCATTTTAGATATTTTTACTTACCATTTTAGTTTTTTCTACTTACCAGTTTTGATTTTTTTCTCAACATTTTCAATTCTCTTACTTACCAAATTTGCATTTTTTACTCACTATTTTTGATTTTCTTACTTACCATTTTACCAAAATACTTCTGCTATAATAAATAAAATTATAAATATAATTACAAATAAATTAAATAATTACTATAAATAAATAAATAATTACTATAATTACAAATAAATTCGGCTGCAGCCTTTCATTTTACTTGATATTCGAGTTGTTCCTGGAAGAGGAATTATAGAAACTTTTATTCTTCAATGACGTGAAATTAGATAGCCTGACAGTGCTAGAAGTAAGTCAGTTGTGCATTTGTCGCTTCGTGGAAAGTTATGCAAAGTTTTAGCACTAAGTGACGTATTCAAAATTTGAAACCGCGTCGATTTTGATAATATTTTTCTCTACTTCCTTTCCTGATTTGAATTCCAGTTAAAAGATTCTTTTCTTAGATAGTTACACTATGGTAATTTGACATAAATTAATGTATAGAATTAAAACTCATGGACCATTAAACCCGATATTTTATTGAGGCTCCTTACACCCTTTAATAGACGATTTCACAACAACAATTCATTAATCTAGTATTTCTAGTACATAGTTTGAATAAGTTAATTTCTAGTGTTTACTAGGGAATATCAGGGACAATTTATCTAGAATTTTAAATTACTTTTTGATTATTCTTTTTTAATAATATTTTGATAAATATATTTTTTTATATAATCTGGTGTATGTGCATTTTTACTGCTCCAATTTCTTGGATTAAATTTTAATTATTATTTTGACTCCTTATCCCATATGGATTTATATTTTAGTAAGATTTTGGAAATTTGAAGATTTGAATTTTTTCGACGTCAGACTGTTTGTCCATCTGTCCGTCCGTTACCACGTCTAGAGGACAAACGGTTTCAGATAGAGCTTTGGGGCCTTCGGAGAACTGCCTACTAGTCGAACCAAGGACGATATTGTATTGAAATTTCTTTATATTTCCTTTTATATTGACGATTTTGTATCGGGAATTCTCGAAAACGCATCGTGCGCTTTTTTTTTCATTTTTGCATATCCTAGAGATTATTAAATTGGAAACAGTAATATTTTGCATATGTTACGGCGTTTCCGTTACTTATTTAAAAGAAGTCTCTTGAGAGTATGCAAAAGTCTCGCGCGCTTTTTTTCGGTCCTGAAAATATACATAATTCCTGGACCCCCTGTATTCAAACACAAATAACCAGAAATTTCTGAAAGAGAGATTTTGATGCGCCGAAAGTTAGGCAAAACTACATTAGACTAATGGCCTCTACACATTGGGAGCAATTTTTTGTCAAACATTGCTTTTTTGAAAGAAATTCCCTACAGCGTTGTAGGGGGAAACGTCAAATTTCTGTCAAAAACGCAATTTTTGACGAAAAGTGCTCCCAATGTGTAGACGCCTTAAGGCTTATGCCCTAGACATACTTACGACTTAAGCCGATAGACGACTTAGTGGAAAATTATGGAAATATAGTTTAACCATTATTTCGAATATAATTACGCTAAGCCGTCTGTCAGCTAATCCTCATGTCTCTCAAGGGCCTTAGTGAAAGAAATTAATGTCGAAATGGAAATTTTGAAACAAAATCTCCCTATTTAAATGCTCCTTTATGAAACAGTTTCGTATGGACAATAAATACTATATGTTCTGTACAGTCAAGTTATCATGTGATTGAATAAACATATGGACAGCTGGGTTTTTGTGTAAGTTTTTCCTGATTCTGTGAGAAAACTTTCGTCCATGGGGAATGTCTTTATGGATTATTTATGGATTTGGAATTGTGGGGAGTCTCTGATTCCAAGGATGTGCAATTGAGGGGGTGAAATTCTTCGTGAATCGATGAAAAAATTAAGTGTCAATAAATCAAAAAGTACTTATCGAATAAGGGATATTTAGCGGCGCCATATGCTGTGCCTTGCGAAATGCCATATAAAAGTCGGAAGCGATTAATGGTCGTAAAGTGGCATCAAAAGTCCTCGAGAAATTTTCCTCAGAAGACTTTTACCAAGCATCTTGCCTAGGAAATCGATCGGATCCATTAAAAATTCATAAAGTTCTCCTTTACCTCCGAAGGATCATCCTTGGTTGCCATTGACGTCAGAATAATTTTCATCTTTATATTTACGAGCCATTTTGCGATTTATTGGGTGTTGGAAAACTTTTTCCACCCAAGCTAACAGGCCCCTTTCTCCTTCCCTTCCCATTGCATATTGATCAGTGTCTTTATTTCATGTTATCCCCAGGAAGGTTAGGAAGCACCTCCTGCCATACCATCGTACTTTACGATGCTTCTGGGACTTTATGTCGCGAAATGAGAAAATGGTGCAATTTAAATATTCGATTTGTGAAGCGCGAGGGATCAAACCCCACGACCATAAGATTCTATCGTACATTTTTGGGCTTCTTGATGAAAATGAAACAAATAAGTGGATGTGAATTATTTATTTCCCAATGACGATTTCTCCTTATCTCTCGCGATGTCTTCTTCCAACCCATCCCTCGATGACTTCTTCCAAGTCGAGCATGTGCAGGGCGATTTTTTTTTTATTCCGGGAAATTTTCTTTTTAGCAGGGGGTGATTCAAATGGAAATTGAATGAGAAATAGAAACAAAGATGAACAAGTCAATTTTTGTGTAGTGAAATTTTTTTCAGTCGAGTGTCATTTCTTGTTTGCGAGAAAATACACCATAAATATCATTTCAAACGCCCTCGAGAATTTTTCTTATGGCAAAGAAAATTGCTGTTCCAGGGGGAGATAAGAGCCATTCAATATTTTATTTTTACAATAAGACGATATCTGTATTTTCGGGCATTTTCAATTCATAAATTTAGTTGGGAAATTTAAATGATTCTGCTGATTCTGCAAAAACCATTAAAGTTTCATTTGTAATACGGAAATCTTTTATTCCTCATGAATATTTCTTAAAAATATTTTAAAACAGTGAAATCTCTATCATTGCCTCTATCTTCCTTGGTAGGGGGAAGTGGGGCACCTTTGAAATTGGTATTTTCATTTATTCTTACATAAAATTGAGCCTTATCGTGATATTAATTTAGCCGAACAAACAATTTCATTTAAAAATAAGATAAAAATCTCAATTTCAGAGCTGCCCTACATTAAAATGTCCTTTACTTCTCCTACACTAAAAAAAATTAAGTAGTAGGGTACCTCATTAATATTAAAAAATATTATCAGTTTTATGAAAAAGAATAATAAAAATTTTAATGTTCTTTTAGCTCTGGAAGAGTTAATTAAAAATATTTTATTAAATATGTTAAATAAAAAGTACCTAATTGATATTTTACATTGGAAAATAATAATTATAACAATTTCATATGAATATTGGGAGATAAACCAATTATTTTTTAGTACTAATTCATTTATAATTTGATTTTAGTATTTTTAGTACAAGAAGGAAAATTTATTAGGGGGAAGTGGGACATCTTTAAAAGTGGGGTACTTTTAAAATTGAGATTTTTCTCTTATGTTTAAGTGGAACTGAGCCTTATCAAAATGTGATTTAGCTTCTCAATATGTTTGTGCAGCTAAATTATATCACGATAAGGCTCAATTTTAATTAAAAATAGGTGAAAAATCTCAATTTCTAATGTGCCCCACTTTTAAAAGTGCCCCACTTCCCCCTAAGCTAGAAACAGGCCATTTTAGTCGTTTTAACACGCTTTGGACCTAAAATATCGAAAAATTGATAATTTTTACAAAAATTACATAGGGGAAACTGGGGCACCACCAAACACGGGGTACCACCAAACACTGCGATTTTTTAATCGGATATTCGACTTCAGAGGATAAGACCTATAGGAATTTATAGGTACTATAGGGATGCTTGTCCACTGAAGGAATAGTCGAGATAGTCCAAGTAGTTTAGAAATAAAAATTAGTGTTTGGTGGTACCCCGTGTTTGGTGGTGCCCCAGTTTCCCCTACACTTAAATTTGTGCTGAAATACAAATTAGTACTAATAATCTCAGCTAAGAGTTGCTTATAGTTTATGAGTCTAAATGAAATTGATGAAAAAATGACTAATAACTAATAACCTTTGAAATTAATTTAAAGTATAATAAAAAAAGAAAAGAAACTAAGCCAGGAAGAGTTAATTTTAAATTCTGTTACCGTGTCGGTAACTTTTGATGTCGTGAAGTTGACCCTTAGTACAGCAAATGTACTAACTCTGGGAGTCTGTTCTAATAGTCTTCATAAAAGTACTACAAATCTCTGCTTATTAGAGTTTCTCAAAGTTCAATGAAAATATGGACATAAAATATAAAAAAAAATACATAAATTCTTGTCCGAGGGCTTGGAATAAATTTAGCACATGTATATACTAAACTCCTAATAACCTTTGAAATCTGTTTGAGGAATAATAAAAAAGAAAATAAACTAAGCTAGAAAAGCTAATTCTCTTACCGTGTCTGAAACTTTTCATGACGTAAAGTTGAATCTCAGTGCAGGAAATGTACTAATGGGAGTCTGTTCTAATAGTGTACATATTAGTACTACAAATCTCAGCTTAGAGTTTCTTTTACGCCAGTGAAGATTTGGATATAAAAGTTAAAAGAAAATATATAAGTTCCTGTCTGGGATTTAGAATAAATTTAGCACATGCATGTACTAAATTCACTAATGCAAGTCATTTGCAATTCGTTTATACAATGAAAAAATAAATAATGCAAGGAATAAATAATTTTTATTCTTCCATTGTGCTTGAGACATCAGTTCTCGTATAGTTGAACGTAAGTACAGCTAATACACTTATTGAAATGTGTTCTAAATATGCTTAAATTAGTACTAAGGTGTTAGCTTAGGTTTTCTCATAGTTCATTGAAGATATGGGGTCAAAAAATTAAAAAAAAACGTTCCGATTCGGATTATAATTCTGATAGGATTAGATTGAATTTAAAACATGTGTGTACTAAATTGACTAATGTCAGAGTTTTGCAATCCATTTAAGAACAAATTAAAAATAATAAAAATAATACTGAAATATTAGGTGTGTTTTCTTTAAAATCACACCTATTGTAATCCTCCGATTTTTTCAAAGTGCTCAGATTGAGCCAAGGGGTAAATCATATTGAGAAATCCTTGTCAATTGTTCGAGAAACGCCTTGTGAAACCCGAGAAACCCACTCTATGTAACGCGAAACCCGGAAAACCCAATTTCTGCAACGCGAAACCCGAGAAACCAGTAACCCTTGTCAGAAAAAATGGAAATGAGTTACGCCTTGGATCGAGCTGAAATTTACAGGGTGCAAGCTTTAAACATCCCTGATGCCGAAAATCGTAAGCTGGCAATTTCCGGTCCGGCCGGCCATACGGCCGTCTGTAGTACGCAATATCTCTGGTTTTAAACTCTTTTTTTTCTCCTTCTAAACTCTGAACTTTATGATGCTGATGACGAACACCATACGAATCTAGTGGAAATTCTTGGTACTAAATTTTAGTACAATCTGGGATATCACAGGTATCTCAATGACTCTATTCAGGTATTTAATTGTTTACTTTGAAAGTATTTCTGTATTTAATATGTTCGTTGTACGTCTGTTCTAAAAATACCATGCAGACTTTAGGTGTATGTGAATTCAATTCACTTCTTGGGTAACAGAATTAGAACTCTAAATGAACTTTAAATAGTAACAACAAAAGGTTTTTGAAGTAATTATAACAGTGATGTGAATTAACTTTTGACTTACAGTAGAATTTTGTTTAGTACATATCTGTACTAAAATCACTACAAGCATAACTTTGCACTATTTAGCAGTTCAGGACAATTACATTGCAACCCCTATTCTTCTTCAGAACAAGAATAGGCGAACTTGATACCTCCACCTAGGATTGAACTGGGGACCTCTTTACCGTCTCTATTTAAAAGAGCTTTAAACACCTGTCTATCCCAATATAATCCATTTTTCTTAGATTTCTCAGACAGTTTTAATGTATTTATGTTTTCAGGGACTATTTTAAAATTTTAACCACCATTGATAGATTATAAACAAACTTTTAGTTTTTATTTACATTGCCTTTTGCAGCCCCAAAAAATAATCGCACGAAAAATAGCTCAATGAAACGTCAATTAAAAATTCACGTGAAAAAATGCGTATGACAGGGAAAAAAAGCGTGGAAATGGAGAGTTTTTGGGGGTAGGGGACATGGGTAAGGTGCGGGGTAAATTAATCGAATCTAAATTGACCGGATGTTGAATGAACTGCCATCAATTAAATTGCTTGTCAAACATGCCAGAATTGTTTGTGGGGACGATGGCACAAAAAAGTGAGCAGCCCAAATTCTGAAGGGGGGACCCAGGAGGAATGAGGTTCAGTTGACTGATGATCTGGCTGCTGGACATGCTGAGACTAATTGCGGTGCCTCCCCAATCACCCAATTAAATATCGATTTCGCGTTTGCGCTCCCGATTAAGCGTTTCGGTTCCCCTTTGAGGTTTTCACCACGATGATGAATGCGGCATCAGGTGGTCCCTCCATGGACTTCTTTTTTTTTTGTCCTGATCACCTTGTCCACAAGTCCATTGAGTCCATCAGGGTGAATTTTTGGGGCACTGAAGTACACTGAAGATGATTCCAGTACGTGGTGGCATGTGATAATTTTGTGATTGGAATTTTACGCTGCAAGACTTGTCCCACTTTGCCATCATTCATTATTTTGGCACTCATTGATGAATCTTCACCATCATCAGCCAATTGACTTACTCTCTCCTGCAAATGTCCTCCCAGAACCCTCAAAGAGAGACTGCCAAGACAAATTGCTGAACTCCGGAGAGAGGATGGGAACGAAAGATGAAACATACTCCGATAATTCAATGAGATATCAACGCGGTAATGTCATTGCAGAGGAAGGCTCTGGTGTCATCAGCCTTCTCCCCAGATGCTCAGGGAATTCACACTTTGGACTCTTTTGCTGGATAGGGGTTGGGTGTCCTCGGGATGGTTGGAGCACATAAATAACGTCGAGTGCCGAAATATATCAAATATGACAAGAGAAGAACGGTGTCTTGTGCACATATTCCTCCTGCTGAAGACGTCTCCTTGCCAAATCACCCAATCCTCCCTGTCAGGGGGGCGAAGTTGGGAAAAAAAGCATCATCCACCCACCTCACAACTCATACTTAGTGCCTGAGGAACATAATAAAAGAATTATTGATAACAGAGAGCATATATCAATATTACAGTCTTGCCATGTACAAATATTCCTGCAGGGACATAAATAAAGGCGCACTATATTGAGTTACAAGACGAATAGTTTCTCCCACATCAACCCACCCGCCCTGGATATTATTCAGAAAAGAAACTTTACACTGAGAGAAATCCGAAAAATTTCAAATAACATTCCGGAAATGCTTATTTTATCCTGTAGTATTGATCCGAAATCGGTGTAAGTAAATATTATGCTTTTTAGGTATATTATGGGTTAAAGTTACCCTTTTTCATGTTAATTTTACCCTTAAAAAGGTGTAAAATTAACATTAAAAAATATTGATATATTTTTACACCTAAAAAGTGCTAAAGTTATAAGGAAAAAAAAGTTAATCACATCCCCGTTTTTTCTCAGTGTAGTATCATCTTATGGAGGGTTTTTTATGCTGGAGACTTTTGTTAACTTGAAACAATCTGAATTTATGAATTATTTAAGTAATTAAGAAACAAAAATCGAATCGATATTAATTGATTTTTCAGCAAGCAAAAGGCAATGTAAGTAACGACAGAAATTTTGTTTAATCAATCAATAAATCATCAATTTCGATGAAAGTTATGTGATTTGAATGAAACTCACTCCAAAAGACAGACAGTGGAAAGTTATGCTAGTTGTAATTAATTTAGTACAGGTTTGTACTAAATACAAGCATCATTACAAATAAATGCTCTGGAACTTGAAGTTGTTCCGGAGAAAAACCATTTTCTATGAAGGTGTTAGAGCCAATTTCTTAACGGTTTTGTTCTAAAAAGAATATTTTATGTTGCTAAGGGAAGAGTACCAGCGATCGGCAGTGTTCCTCGGATCGTCAGATTATTACAATATTATTGCACCAATTCAAATGAATTTTTAAAAATTATTAGTAACTTTTTACCATTTTACTCTCAAAAGAATTCAGCGCATTAGCTCAGATTTTGTTTATAAAACCAATTTTTCGTGAGGCACTTAATTCAATTCGTGACGATCCGAGGTGCAGAGTACTAGTTGCAATTACGCCTATTTTTTATTAAATTATTGTAAAAATTTGAGATTCAAATGCACAAATATAGTTAACTGGATAACTAATATACCGATTAGCATAAACAAAAGTACTAAATAGTATTTTGAGGCTTATATTTTCAACTTAAATATCGAACATGTCTCTTAACATTCCGATCGGCGGTGCTCTTCCCTTATATTGAAAAATCAAAAGTGGAATTGTCCTCTTGAACATTTTTTTTAGTACATGACTGCTTACATGTTCTTTTCCATTATTGACTTGTCTTTGTATTATTTCCCGCAGCGACCGTTTTCCTCAGTTCTCATTGTGTTCTAAAACCACAAACAGTCGTGACTCGTGACAGGGACCAACACAACAAAAGTCGGTAAAACAGAAGAACATGAGAGCAGTTATATACTAAAAAAATCTTCAAAAGGAAAATTTCACTTTTACATTTTTATTGTGAAGAGGCGAAATCTTTTTTCTGAACATTTTTATTTAGTACATGACTACCCTCATGTGTTTCTGCGTTATTGACTTGCTTTTGTTCTGGTTTTTGTTTTTTTTTTAACAGTTCTTCTCGAATTCTAAACAACCACTCAGATGTAAAAGGAACAAAATTAAAGAAAAGTCGATCACGTAGAAGCACGTAAGACCAGCCATGTACTAAAAGAATATTCAGGAAGAAGATTCCCTCTTTTCATTTTCCATTGTGAAAACAGGAAATCTCGATAGCTACAATGCAGAAGCAAATGAAAGCAGTCATGTACTAAAAGAAAGTTCAAATGAAAAATTTCCATTTTCATTTTTATTATGAAGAGAGGAAATCTTTTTCCAAGGCATTTTTAGTACATGCAGGGGCCTATCGCATTTTTGTATAAAGGCACTGAAGACTATTGGCAAGTTTTTACCTAAAGAGAACTGATTTATAAGTCTGATATATTTGGAAATCGTGCATTAAAAGCTATACGAAAATGCATGTTTCATAATGTTCGCCGAAATAACACAAGAACTACGAGCAAATTTGTTTAAGTCGCGGTGCAATATCTGCGACAGTTTTACAAAGGAAAAGTGAAAAATATAGCTTCACTTTTCATTAGGCTTGATAGGCCCCTGAGTACAAAGCTATTCTTATATCCTTCTATGAAAAATTAGCATGTTTTTTTAGAACTGTACTGTTTTTAGGATCGAAGGAACACCTCTTCGACAGGGAACCCCTATTGACACTTTTTGTTAAAATGATGAATTTTATTTATTGTATCTGGTAAAATGCAATTAATATGTTGTTTTTCGTATAATCTACATTTTCTTATAAAAAAAATATGTTCAAATTTCATATCCTAAATCGGTATTGAAAGTGTCAGTAAGGTCAGTAAGTATTGCATGATAAATTCTTAAAGTGTCAATAGGTGTTCCTTTCACCCTAAGTGCTTCTGCATTATCGATTTTCTTCGTGTTGGTTCCTGTCACGACTGTTTGGTGATTTTAGAACACGGCGAGAAATGGAGAAAAAATAAAGGAAGAAAGAAAGAAACACAAAGAAATGTCGATAGTTCAGTAGCACTTAAAAAAGTAAAGTACTAAAAATATATTCATTTTTCAGTAAAATAGCACCGTAACGCCACTTAGTATGGTTTTTTTCAATCTAAAAAACACACACAAAGCATTATTATGATATTTTATAGAAAAGTGAACATTTTTTTAGTACTATAGTTCTAAAATGCTTTTGCATTATTGATTTTTCTTTGTGTTGGTTACTCTCTTCTCCGCTTTCACCAGTCCTCGCTGTGTTCTAAAACCACCAAAGAGTCGTCATAGAGATCAATACAAAAAGAATAGTCGATAATGCAGAAGAATTTGAGCACAGCCATGTACTAAAAGAAATATGTTCACAAGAAAATTTTCCCTTTCCGTTTTTCATTGGAAGAGCACCAGATAAAGATCTTATGCAGAATTTCAGCACCTTGCAATGTTCAATGCGAAGCATAAAAATTCCTTTTCCTCACAACTCTGCGAATGTTACATGTAAATGATTTTTTTTTAGTTTACACAAATGATCGAATAATCAAGACCAGACATTGGAATAATTTTCCAGTGAGACTAAACATAAACAGACATCCCTTTTCTTCAAGGAGCATTTCCTCCCACAAAAGAGTCTCGCCACGGAATCTCAAGCCATTAACACTAATGCATAAATTGGTGAAAACCATCAGCATTTTCCTATACAATGGCAAAATTGGTGAGTTTTTGGGATTGCACCAGGGAGACGTTCCCGGGGAAAATGTGTTGTACTTGGAAAATTCAACCCCCCTCATTGTGAGAGTAAACACGGAGAATATTGTGCATTTCCCATAAATATTCCCCGATTACATCTTCTGTAGAGAAATTAATTGATTTTCTACATGGCTTGGGAAGTGGAGCAAATCACGAAGTTCTTCTTCACTTGCAAAATCATTTGTGGATGGAACAAGCATTGGAAATTGAACCCCTCTCAACCCCCCCTAAACCATATCTTCCTCAAGTCTCAGTCATGTGCAACCCTTCGGCATTCTCGTACGAAAACCGGGAAAATGTTATTCGTATTATTTTGTTGCATTAGGTCGGTGGTTGGGGTTTATTTTCTCGATTTGATTTTGGTTTTGGCATTAAGGAAGTCTTATGCTCGAAGAGAAATGGATCTGTGGCATTTAGAAGGAAAATGGGGGGAAACTCCTTTGCTTGCTCCCATATCTCACAGAGATTATTTTAAAGGGTTTCCCATTACTTAGATAAGACATTGATTGGATCCAAATTGGGAATTTATTCTCACAGGATTAAGCGTCCAAGAAAACACCAAATGGCCCAAGGAAACTCTTCCAAGACAAAGGCATCACCGTACCCTGGAAAGGCTTCAAGGGATGTCCTGAGGCAATCTCCGTGTATTGAAGGTGAATTAGAGCCGATCTCGGGGACATTCATTTAACCATGAGATCCAGGAGAGAGGGATGTTGAGATTTATTGTCACACAAGGACTTTGATTGAGGGTGGAACAGTAATCAATGTGAAATCTCAATGAACAATCAGCCACTTGAGAAAGTCTCACAATTCATTGAGTCAGAAAATAATTTTCAATTTTGTCATCAATACCCCTTGAGATTCGAATAAAAAAAGGGTGAATGGGAGCTCCTTTTCAATCAAACATCATTTCTGTGTGACATTCTCTAGGGACTCCTTTGTGTCTCACTTGGTCTTCCTCTCTTTTTCAACACTCAACCCTCACGGGGTGAGTCCTTCAGGGGATGCGAGGTGAACACAAAGGTAGAAAAAACTTATCCTTAGTCTTGAATGGTGCAAAAAATGCCTCGAAGGAAGCAAATCCCTCATTGGCAGTCATTGATGCGTGTTCAATGCTCAAATCTCTTCCACTTCACACATCTTCCTAAGCCAAGGGACAAGGACTGGAAGAGTTCTTTAGCATTTCGAAAACAGTGAAAAACCCAAATTAAATCCAGTCTCAATCCTGTCTTATCACTGCACATTAAATAATTAAAATATTTGAGTACGGAATGGACTAGGCAAATTGGTCGGATGAGACAAACAGTGCGGACGGGGAGAACAAAACGGAACGGACGAACAGGACATGATGGACGAGACGGACAGGACGGATCCGACGAAAAGGACAGAATGAATAGGACGGACGGGAAAGATGGAATGGATAGTACGGACTGGATGGACGAGACGGACAGAACAGACGGAACGGACGGGACGAGATAGGATGGTCGAGACGTACAATACGGACGAGACAGACAGACCGGGATGAACGAGATAGAGAGGACTGATGGGACAGACGGTACGGATGGAATGAATGAACAGTACAGTCAGGAAAAACAGTACGGACGAGACGAGACAGACAGTACGAATACGACGGGCGGGAATTACGGAATGAATAATACGGACCAGAGGCATAGTACAGACCGAATTGTCGAATTAGACATGACACATGAAGCGGACAGGACGAACAAAACCGACAAGAGGAGTAGTACGGACCGGATAAACAGTACGAACGAGACGGACAGAATGAATAAACAGTACAGTTAGAAAAACAGTACGGACGAGACGAGACAGACAGTTCGAATACGAAGGTCGGGAGCGGCGGGACAGACGGAATGAATGGTACGGACCGGATTGACGGAATGGACAGGACAGACGAAATGGACAGGATAAGATGTACTGGACGAACAGGATGGAAAAGACGGACAGTACGGATGGGGCGGGTAATATGGGCGGGACAGACTAGACGAGATGAGTGACGATGGACAGAACAGATGAGACAGGCGGTATGGCTTGAATGGAAAGGACAATGAACAAGAGGGATAGGAAGGACGGGAAGGATAGTACAGACATGACGAGACGGATAATGGGTATATGACGGATGAGAAAGACGGAATGGATGGAATGAATGTTACGGACCGGATGGCCGGCACGGACAGGACAGATGGAATATAATGGACTAGACGAACGGAATGGACGAGCCAGACAGTATGGACGGTA